>NW_027509042.1:24075000-24670000 GCF_051911475.1 Siphateles boraxobius
CTTTACATCTTTCTTTTGTGAATAATACTCACTTTGGCATCAATTTCTCGTCTTACTGAGTATTCAGACTAAAACAGAGCATAGCCGGTGGTTCTCTCCCTAATATAAATCTTGTGGCAATTATTCTAGGTGTGAATACTAGACGAGTTGTTACAACGTTACAGGGAAAAGTGAAACTGCAATACAAAAGAGCAAGGAAAAATTAGCGTAACGCCATTTTCATTCAACCTCAACTCCACATGAATAAAGGCTAATTTGCACTATTACCGTTGCATTTCGTTTGTACTCATTTTACATTAAAGTAACACCAGGTAACTTTTGCTCTCGGGGTCCCCCTACAGTTGGGAAACAGTATTGTCCTCTACTACTGTCGTAAACTCTGTCATCCTACATGCACGTGCATTTGTTGACAACCATGATAGCCCTGAACACTGTAGGAAGTCACATGCAGTTGTTCTGCTTGCGTCGCGTGTGAAATGTCTTCATCCCAGGTACAGTGCCATATATTTCAGCATGACATATGAATATAATTTCATGGGTTTTATATTTTTCTAACGACAAATGATCGCGATGATCACGTTTACAAGCCAGCGTCATTATAGTAGCCTCGTCTATTGGTTACCGTTTTACTGAATCTATATGATACTTCAATGCAATCTTTGAGTGGTAGATAATAACCATATATCGTCAATATTATAATATCAAGCTACCATAAATGAATCTGCAAATTTTACAAATCGATTTGCATTATAGCCTGAGGCGAGACAAATAAACAAATATACCAGACATGTTAGGTATCCTAAAATATGATTTTCTACATCTTATATATTTACTTGCAAGAATGTAGCCCCTACCAAACCTGTACACGCCGTTTAGACATAGGCTTTCATTTGGTTTTTTTCTTTGTACATGTTGAGTAGAGTACACTTTTTAGGTCAAACATTTGCTATTTGCATTTCATCGATTGGAAAGTTCAAATCAGAATGAGAATGCTAGCGATAGCTAACCATCAAAAACTAGAATATCGTTTACTAGCTACCAGATTGATAATTCGCTACTCTACTATCATTACTTGATTCATGAAGATAAACGGAGGATAAGATAGCTTCCGTAACAAAGTCAGGCAGACAAAAAAACAACAAAGAGACGGTATGCAAGCAATATACTTACTAGTCCAAAAGCATTGAAGCCAAGTCTGCATCGGGCACCCCTCCTCCTCCTTCAGCTCACGCCAGCGAGAAAACGCTGGCCCAATGTTGATCCTCGTTCTGCCTTTAACGCGATCACTTTCTCTTTTTCTCTTTTTGCTTTGCTCCGATAAAACCTTTGCTTTCTTGTTTTTTTGTGCTGCTTCGGCCATGACTATAACATTTGGCTCGCACGTCCGATTTTAAGGAAGTGGCGGTGGTGGTGGAAGTGACGTATATGCCGTAAAGCAGTCGAAATTTGTAGTTCTCTTTGTTCGCCGGTTACTACCCGAAACCCGAAGTTTAAAAGTACGATTAAAAACGCTACAGACCCCGTCAGGCTATGGCAGACGTGTCATTCAACCTATTGTAAGTCGATGTACCATCACAAGAGACTTGGAAATATATTATGAAGGTTGAAAAGTTACGTAGTGTTACTTTAATATAAGAGCAGAAATACACGTGAATAACATTCAGGTAATTATAGCACTTTTAAAGTGCAGCTTATTGACAAATGACACACGCAATAGCTAGCATACACATAGCCGTACATCTCCTCAGATTACACTCTACAAACTTAAATTATTGACAAAATAATGAAGGATACCTACTGACAATCTGACAAAACAAGGTATACATACCGACAATGCTACACCAGACACAATAAGTCGACAGATACGAATTGAAATGCGATGGATTTAACAGACTTGAAACGGGCATTAAGTGCGAGAGTTTTCTTTCAGACTAGGGGTCACGGGAAAGGACATTGAGAACCATGCAATCATAAAGTGAACATGACCTAGATAGAAACAAATATGAAATTGTAGTGTTACAAATGTATTAAGTGATCTAATTTAGGTTAACAAGTGTTTACCATTTGGAAGCATAGATGATGACATTAACCTTTTGTTACTTCTCAAGAACAGCTGGGCTTCTGTCTCTATGATAATGTTAAGGTTTGAGTGATCTAATTTAGGTTCAACAGTATTTTAACTGAGAAAGTTTACACAAGTGTTTACCATTTGGAGGCAGGTCTGGGGAATTTCCGGGAACGGGCTGACTTACTGTCTTTTATTTACATTTACAAATCCCTCCCCTTGAAAGGTATAAAACACTGTGTTTAAGCTATTGAGTTTAGACTTGATGACTGCAGCTACCGACAGCTCGTGTTCTCAATAAAGAATCCTGCTGAAGATACAACCATGTCTCCTGGTCTTCGCTTCTGAGTTCCCAACAAAATTAATATTCCTGGAATACAATAGCATACTGAAATGCTGAATAAATGAAAAACATGTTTAGCTTCTGGAACTTGAAACGTAATGCTTAAATTTTCTTACTCATAACAAAACAGTGTGTGTGATGTGGGGTGGGGTGGGGTGTTGTGGGGCAGAGCAGTGTTTGCCACCGTAAAACAATCAGTCAAAATGAAAACGTTTAAAACTAGACATGAGTGTAGCTCTTGGTCGGAAGTTTAATGTCTAATCACAGTAATGATGTTAACAAATAATGTCGTGAAATAATGACGCCTGTGGTCTTGACCGGTCTTGAAATAAAATCCTGAGTCATTTTCCTATTCGTCATCTTCGTGCATCATGCCTGACACCCACATGAACCCTTTACAGTTGGTTTTATTACTATATGTCATTTTCTTAAAATTATATTGAAGTTAGAAACCTGCACACCCATATCGTATGTAACTTAAGAGATGGTCCCTTAATGTGCGAATATCTAATGTCCAATGTCAAGCCAACTTTATGCCAATACTTCACTAGGAAACGCTTAGCATGAAACTTTGCTTGTTATGTTTACTCTGAGTCCGCTTTCCTGTTCCTATATAGTATAGCCTACAATCCCAATAAGGTGCGAGTTCAGTCTTTTATATCACTATTAGTCCATTAAAGGGGTCATGACATGGTTTTGTTTTTTGTTTTATTATGTTCCCTTAGGTGCAACTATAGTATTACTATAGTTTTTTGGACAAAAACCTTGTAAAATTGAGTGATTTATGACCTTTTCCCACCCTATTTCCCATCCTCTGATTCAAACAGTCTGTTTTGGGGGTGTTTCCCCTTTAAGAGTTCAGTGTTAAAGCCCACTGTTATGATTGGCTAACGTCAGTGCTTACACATAAATTAATAATTCCCCCTAGACAGAACATGTGCGGATTCTGCGGAACTGTTTACATTAGTAGCGGGTGCTACCGATTGCTACGTTTCATTTGTCATTAATACGTGCCATTTGTCATTAATATGTCATTTGTAACCCAAGACACTTGAAAACGGGTTATTGTTGCGTAATCATCCTATAATTTGCTAACAGTTGAACATTATTTGTCTGAGTGGGTCGGTCAGTTTGACATCCTACATCATTTAATACGGGGCCTGCCCTGAACATGACGGACTCTGAAAACAATATGCAAGTAATCTAAGTAAAAACACTGTGATTATTGATAATGAATGAAACTGCAATTAACGTTTTAAAAAGTAGTTTTAAGATGAAATACATTACTTACAGTGTGCGGCGTCGTTGTTGGGCCTAGAATAGTCGGCACGGCCTGATCTTTAAGCAAAAGTTTTCTGGCAAAGCCAGCGTCATACTGTGATTTGTTCTCAAAACAGTCATCCTTGAAATGTAGAGAAGACAGCTTAACCCTCTGAGGTCGGCAATCGTGCCGGCGTGATTTGCTCGGTTTTTTTCTTATCACTTCAATCTAAAGTACAAATACTCTGTTGACTTTGATCTTACAAACCAGTTTCATACATCAATCGATCCTGTTAAGTGTGTATTATTTTTCCTTATACTCACAATAAAAATAAAGTGTTGTGCTTTCTGCCAAATAAAGAAAAATAAACATGATGTGAGTTCTGCTTTCTCTCTGTCAGTGAAGTCAATTTTGAAACACGTCCGAAAATGAACAATAACTCTGCGAATACTCCGTCAAACAGGCATATACAGACACACAGGCATGAAGCTTGCATTCTCTTCTTTTAAATTAAGTAATTTTTATAAAAAAACAAATATTCTCAGTTTATGTAATCTGTATGTAAAGAGTGAGATGTCAGTCTTTCTCATCTCAGCTAATTATTTTTAATTTGACTCCGCCCACGGACAGCACGCTATTCAAACACAAATTACTGAGGTGATCCATGTAAACTGTGAACGCCCCCATATCAGCTCGAGAAAACACATCAAGTTTATTCAGATCATTGTAGGCTACTTGTTTATACTGTCTCGCAGCACTGTGAGGAATAATAATAATAATAATGGAAAATGTAGGCCTACCTCAGAAGTGCTGGTATTTCGAGGAGCAACAGATTCAGCTGAGCTGAGGAATACTGTAGTAAGTTTTTTTCATTTTCAAGTAAATCGCGTTTCTGTGTGTGAATGAATGAACGGCAGAGATGCGCTGTTTACCACAACTCGAAAAAAGACATTTTAAATTTGAATCGCGTTTCTGTGTGTGAATGAATAATCCGCTTTTAGCAAACTATATTGCTATACTGAGATGTGTGAAAATCGACTGAAATATGTTGAAATAAAATGTATTTGTATAAGCAACGTATTAAACTGCAAATTAACATTTATATTTCTTATATAAACGAAAGATCTATGTTACAGATATACTGTAATTCCTCAAATAAAAGCCGGGGCCTTTATTTACCTGAACTGCAAATGGTACCAGGTTTTTTTTTGAAGCAGGCTTCTATTAGAGGAAGGCCTTTATTTCTAATTCCATCTGTTTGATAAATAATTGTTTTAAATAAACCGTTTTAAATTAAAAGCGATAAATGATCTCTGTCCAGTGTATTTTTTTTTTAAAGAAACACTTGCAAAAAATATCACCATATACAGCCAGGAGGGCGACAAAGCAATTTGGGTCAGAATTACGGTGATCAAACACCACCAGTACCGGGTGTTTATTTCAAATACAGGTAACTTACAACAGTATTGCTGGTAGATTACAATAAGAGCATACGGTACCTATGTAAAACAAATTGCTGGTTTGCAGAACACCAGTAGCCTATGTGATTAACGTTACAGACGGTAGCTATAACCAGCATGAACATGAACAAAAAAAATCAGGAACAGCACATCTGCGTGGCATCGCGATATCCTTGTAAACAAACCCACTCGCTGCACGTCGACTGAACACCTGTGTGCACGGCAACATGCGATGATGCGAAATGAGGCGTAGTCGTCTTGCTCTTGAGGCGGTCATATGCAAACGACGGGTACGTCACTTCGTACCGTGACGTCACTTCGTACATGGATCCCCAACGAGCTGTATTTAGAGCTTGATTAAATAAATTGTTCGTTTATAATGGGGAGGACGTCTTAAGCTATGAAACTTGCAGGAAGTTTTAATGGTACAAAGACCTCTTATATACCAAAAGATCAAGGCAAATTTCCTGGAGAATAACGTATTGAGGGAATCTCAAAATTTATATTGCACAGTGCCGCTGTTAAGGGAAACTAAACAACCGAGATATATGTCTTCTACCTCAATATTTAACATTTGATCTGTACATTAGCGTCGGGGAATAACATAATATTGTTCATGGTAGAGAAAGCTGCTTACATGTACAAAAAATGTTTCTCAAGGATTAAAAAAAACTGCTAATGCAGCAAACTATATAGGGAGCAATAAATAATAACAACAGAGCCTATAGACTTTTAGCCAAAATTCAGATGCTATTTATTTTTTAGATATAATAATCAACACCTAACACATTGTATGAAAACATGTAAACTGAACACAAGGCCGTTTTTGCATTAACTTATGTTTTTACTTGTTATTGAAATATTATAATAATTTACACAGTTGCTGTCATTTTCATGAAAGATATTTTAAACATAGCCTACATTAAATAATCAAGATATCATTAACAGGTTAAGTAAAATATAGCCTAATATATAGGCTAATATAGTGCATTTATTTAGTGCAAGAGTTCATTTCTCTAGGAATCAACGAGCTGTGGAACAGTGGATGACTTGCCTGCTGAGGTAAATATAATGCTAAGACAACTAAGCTGTTTTATTGATGTCTTTCCGCTGCTGAAACACAGATTGAGCGATTACACGAGTTATTATGTCTTTCAGTAAGCATACTTTATCTTTCAACATAGCCTACCTTCAGGTGTACATTCATGTTTATTCTGTAACTGAGGAAGATAGTATCGCGTTTAGTTGCGCTCCGCGCTGACGCTTGAAATGAGGAGCCTAGAACAGTGATCTGTCACGCCATATCAAAGAGCGCCAAAACGGCATTTATTGTTTGATTTTGGTGATCAAATAGACAGAATTTGAAAGATTACACCTTGCTTATTATCGAAAGTAACAAAACACGGAGCTTGATATTATATGCTGTTAAGGTGGTTAGGCTACAAAACTGAATTCGTTGTGTACACTTAAGACATGAGTTTCAATGAGCCAGGGTAGCAGGGGGCGAATTTTGAATTTTTCCAAATTGAATTGAATTTTTAATAATGAAAATGTGTGTGAAATGTTTTTAATTGAAATATCCACAGCTTAAATATACAACGGTAACACTTTACAATATGAGTGCACTAATATACATTAATTCATGCTTATCTAATGCCAGAGGTGGGCTGTCAGGGCCATCAGGGCCTTCTCTGCCGGCCCTGTCAGAATCTAAAATATAATGTAATATAATATATAATATGTAAAATATATTTTTTTCATTTTTACGATTATATTTGCATAAAGAATATGGTTATTTTTTGTGAGGCTGAGCTGGATTTTCCATATGGTCATCTAAACGCATCACAGCTCCGAGAACCTGCACTAGAAGTATAGCTACCCTTCCGTTGAAGCTGCCATTTCCAATTTGATCATAACTTTGACTGACGTGTATCATTAGCCAATCAAATTTCGATGCGCAGTGACAGAACGCCCTCAGGGCCCAGCGATGTGTCGGCGCTAGCCCCCGCTGATGTCATCAACCGTTTGAAATGTTGGCGGGTTGTGAGCAATGTCAGTGAACTGAGCTATGGCCGCTGCCTTCACACCTCTTACCGGTCCAGTTGACGATCTCATTCGTGTGCCTTTTTCAAGGCGTATGTTTGGAGAGAAGAAAGAGATCATTTAAAAAGGAAGATCTACACCTAAGCTGGATAGGCTGACCAAGGCCGGAAAAGGTTTTGTGCGGCACTTCACTGAGGGTAACTATGACCGCTATGACTGGCTAACAGCTATCACTGAGCGGAACAGGTTATTTATCATTCACACAGGAAGTGCAGCGAGGAACGGGGTGCAGCCTTTCTTTTATTGTCTATGGGTGCAGTTGACAACACTGTGAGGGGTGTTAGTAAGCTTGTTACCCTCGCAGTGCTGTGAGCTGCCCCCTGTTCTCTCTCCTTCACATGCATGCACGCACGCACACAGACACACACACACTATCATTCACACAGGAAGTGCAGTGAGGAACGGGATGAAGAACCAAAGTGCAGTGAGGAACGTCCTGGTTGCGTATGCAACCCACCGTTCCCTGAAGGAGGGAACGGAGGACGTAGTTGACGCGACTGAATTGGGAGATCGCTAGAGAGCCTGTCTTCTTCGAGTACTATTGAACGAGCCAATGTAATTGGCGTGCGTGATTCGCATCACACACTCCGCCCCCGCGGCGCGGGTATAAATACGGAAGTGGATGCACGCACTAGTTGCTTTTCGCTGAGGAGCCGAGAGTAACCCGGGGTCAGCGGTGGTCCAGCGGTAGTGGCAAGGGGACTACGTCCTCCGTTCCCTCCTTCAGGGAACGGTGGGTTGCATACGCAACCAGGACGTTCCCTTTCAGTCGATAACGTCGGACGTAGTCGACGCGACTGAAATGGGATCAACCATTGAACACGCCACTAACGCTGCCACCTTCCAGTGCCTAAACCAAAGCCTCCTGATGCCCCCGCAAACTTAAGGCGGGGAAGGACAGGGCTTAGGCCAGGGAAGTCACTGCTGTTCCTACAGGACCACTGGGAAAGCGTTCCCCGTACGTTGGAAGGAAGGGACGCTGCGGAAGCCACATCCAACCCGAGGGAGGAAATGTGGAGAATACACATATGAACTGGGCGGAAACCGGGCAGTCTAACATATGGAATGTCACTGGGGTGGCTCCAGCCTAAGACGGGGGAGACACACCGGACAGTGACGGCAGAGAGACTCTGCCGAGGGAAGACACGGGCTCACCGCAGGGAGCCGTATCGTGGAAGAATACACATATGGGGTCACCGAAGGGACCGCAACATATGGACCCAGCCTAACACAGGTTCCACACTGCTTACGAGTGGTAGGCCTAACACCAGACGTTCCGCACGTCCGACGTCGGAGGGGTGTGGAGGAACTCAACAGGGTTCAATTTTAAGGGAACTCAACTGGAGTAGAAAGGCGCACGTATCCAGTCCATAGGAGGGGAATGGCGCAGCAAGCCGACACTTGAACCGGGCTCACGGTGAAACTGGCTTCATGAGAAGGGAGCCCACGGGAAGCAGCGATTCAACTAGGTGTCGTCCAGCCCCCAACTCTAGAATCTGTTTAGCAAAGTATATCGTCAACGCCCAGTCGGAGCACTTTACACTCATCATAGAGGAGCTCAACACCTAAGTGGACATGTTGCATCTCGGATCTTTGCCGAAATGAAGGCAAGCACTAAGTGCAACTTCGCATGGAAACAGCCTTCCCTCTCTGCTGAATTCCAACAGATACTTGAAGAGCTGGTCTGAGGTCTATGACTTGCATTCTGTACGCGTCCAAGCGAACGGACAGAGAAGCCAGGCTGGATCTGCCTCCTCCAGGGCAGCGCTTGCAGGCTCACCACCTGCTCCTATTACGGGAGAGGTAGGAACCTTGGGCACAATCCGAGCCGGGGTCTCAGCTTGTGAGAGTTAGCCGGCCCAGACTCCAGGCACAATACGTTGACCGAAAGCGAGCAAGTCCCTACCCTCTAGTAGAGACCACGCGAGCAGGAGAACTGATATAACAGAATTTTTAACTCACTGCCTGCAGTGGCTCAGGGGCGGTCTCTGCAGTGCAGTCGCACCAGGGACAAGGCCCAAGAGGATAAAGAGGGACACAAGGATTTTCAGACCTTGCTCCTCAGGAACCTGACGATCAGAACGTGCTTCTGCATACTTCTGCAACACGATGAGCGTCGTTTAAACACCGAGGCAACATCATTTTGAGGGTGAAGGAAAACAGCCTACTGCAACCCATTTTGCAGGAAAGAGAGCACTGAAGTGATCGAAAGCTTTCAGGATCTCCTCTG
Organism: Siphateles boraxobius; assembly: GCF_051911475.1. Lineage (NCBI taxonomy): Eukaryota > Metazoa > Chordata > Actinopteri > Cypriniformes > Leuciscidae > Siphateles > Siphateles boraxobius. Next base: position 24,084,463 of record NW_027509042.1, read on the forward strand.
GAGAGAAGACGCACTCAACGACTAGGTTCCACTTCTAAAGGCGTAAGCACGCTACCCAATTCTAGGGGGTGCTCGCAGAAGTGATGGTAACTATCACATGTTCTTGTGATAGCCACCTGAACCTCCGCGTTCAGATGTAAGACCACCCGGAATCTCCGGGGGAAGAACGCGTGTGCCATCGTGCCCCGTCCCCGAAAGAGTTCTCAGGAGAAGTCAGGAAGGCTGTTGAAGGGAACCAGGTCTAGTTGGGCCAATAAGGGGCAACTATGAAGACCTGTTCCTCTCCTGACTTGGCACGTAGGTGCAAGTGACGGGCGCAAAAGACAGGAGCATTGCTCAACACAACATGTGAAGATCACTGGGCTACAGGAGCATTTTCTGCTCAGCACTTGGGTGTGACAAGTTCACTGAGCTTCAGGAGCATTCCTGCTCAACACCTGAGTGTGATAAACTCACCGAGCTTCAGGAGCATTTCTGCTCAACACTTGAGTACGAAGAACCTCACTGAGCGACATGAGCATTTCTGCTCAGCACTTGAGTGTGACAAGTTCACTGAACTTCAGGAGCATTCCTGCTCAACACCTGAGTGTGATAAACTCACTGAGTTTCAGGAGCATTTCTGCTCAACACTTGAGTGCGAAGAATTTCACTGAACGACAGGAGCATTTCTGCTCAGCACTTGAGTGTGACAAGTTCACTGAGCTTCAGGAGCATTACTGCTCAACACCTGAGTGTGATAAACTCACTGAGCTTCAGGAGCATTTCTGCTCAACACTTGAGTGCGAGGAACTTCACTGAGCACCAGGAGCATTTCTGCTCAGCACTGCGTGTGATGAATTCACTGAGCTACCTGTGATGGACTCACTGAGCTACAGGAGCATTGCTGCTCAACACCTGAGTGCGATGAACTTCACTGAGTTTCAGGAGCAATTCTGCTCAACATGAAGAGTGATGATTTCACTGACTTGCAGGCGCAAGGCGACCCTGAGTCGCAGTCACTTTTAGAAGGCTCACTGGGGTTAAACGCATTTCTGCGGGCCCCTGGGGCAGCTGAGTCCCAGTGTTTGTCCAAGGGTAGTCCGCTCGGTTTACCCAAATACTGGCGGAAAAATAAAACCGGGGGGGCAACTGAGCGGCCCCGGAATGGTCATGACCCAGCCGGACCCAGGGGATGGAGTCTCCACTTGCCCTGGCTATAACTGTCGTGAGGCTCGATGGCGGCACGATTGAGTAAGCGGGAGGAGTGGAACAAGGCGCCCTCAGAAGCGTCTGACTCCAAGGAGGAGGTGACGGGTGAGTTTGTGACATGCAGGGGAAGCTTGCACAACGGTCGCAATGTCTAACAACTCGAGGCACGAATGCCCGTGTAGTCGGGGGTCGCCCAGGCCCCCGTTAAAACACGCCCTTTGTACATGGCCCCTCTGTTGAAGAGGGTTTGGCAGCAGACCGGGATGAACTATAGTCACACAGGGTGAGCTGCTCTGCCACGGTCACCTCGGGACTCGATCGTGAAGCTAGCGCTGAAGCGGTCACATATGGAGGGAGCCAAAGGCTGCGACTACCATATACCCCAGGAGCCTCTGAAAGTTCTTTCAGTGGGACCCTTTCTCACTTCAACACCAGCTGAACACATTCTCATTGGAGAGACATGTTGGACCGAGTACCTCTCCAAAACTAGAAAAGAGATACTCAGCCCGTGGGCGAGATTACTCTCTTCCAGTTGACCTGAAGACCCAACGGGCTCTGGAGCACTCGAGGGGAAGGACACTGTACTGATACTCCACCCTTAGACGCAACACACAGGATGGCCTGCGGTACGGGAGGTAGAGATCTGAAGCACCTGTCTTTCAGGTCAAAGCTGCAGACCAATCTTGGGCCAAGATGGCTATATCAAATCCTTCGCCAGCAGGATAAGATAAGCACTGTCAGGAGCACTGCTCAACACTGGGTGTGATGAATATCACTGAATTTTCAGGAGCACGTCTGCTCAACACCTAATGTGATGACTGTCACTGACTTGAGCGGGGTAGCCGAGCCTGAGGTGGGGCAGCAAAGTAGAGAGAGTGGTGTTAGTGTGCTATGCAACACTTACCTGTCTCCACAAGCGGCAGGGGGCGCGTGAGAAGGCGGATGACCGGGTCCTCGAACGCACCAAGCTGCCTGCTGGCGACCAAGGGGGAGCTGAGGGGTGTAAGGCTATACAGGGTCACACCCGCCAGACTGGCCCTCTTGGGACCCAGGAACAGATGAAATTGCTCTCTCTTTGAAGTGTGGGTACCGCTTGCTCCGCTTTTTTTTTTTTTTTTTAGGGAGCCAGCGGCGGAACAGACACACACACAAACAAAGGCTCCACCCGGCCCTCACCCGGGGGGAGGGAGTGATCGTGCCACTCCAAGAGCATCTCATCCATTCCTGGGCGGCCCGCTCCGGAATGCTTTCGCTGTCGCTTGCCACCTGGCTTGGCAGCGCCTGGAGCGGGCTGGGCGTCTGTACTGCGGCCGGCTCCCTGCTAAGGCCTGGGTGGAGGCTGCTGCGGAGGGCCAGCAGGAGCGGCGGCCGGAGAACGCCCACGGCGACGAGCAGGCGGAGGAACTGCCACCGGCGGCGGGTGGAGGCAGCAGCTGGCCACCGGGGCAGGATGTGCCGGATGACCTCCGTCTGCGCTTGAGCGGCAGAGAACTGTTTGATGCAGTTCTCCACCGCGTCGCCGACCAGCCCAACCTGGGAAATTGGGGAGACCAGGAACCGAACCTTGTCCGCATCCGCCATACCAACCAGGCTGAGCCAACGAAGGCGCTACTGGACCACCAAGGTGGACATCGCCAGACCGATCACGCACGCTACGACACCCGTACCCCGGAGGGTGAGGTCGGATGAAGTGCGGTGCTCACCTATGAGCGCACGGTCTGGATTACCCTCGTGCATGCCATGGGTGCCCTAGCCTGCAGCAACGCCATGGCACGCAAGAGGAAGGGGCTTGCCCACAGGCTTTGTAAGCTCTGCCCGTCGGAACGGACGAAACTCACAGGCCTTAGGGGGGAGACGAGGATCCCCCCAAAAGGCAGCGGCCGCCGGACACAGGTGCAAAGTAGAGAGAGTGGTGTTAGTGTGCTGTGCAACACTTACCTGTCTCCACAAGCGGCAGAGGGCGCGTGAGAAGGCGGATGACCGGGTCCTCGAACGCACCAAGCTGCCTGCTGGCGACCAAGGGGGAGCTGAGGGGTGTGAGGCTATACAGGGTCACACCCGCCAGACTGGCCCTCTTGGGACCCAGGAACAGATGACCCAGGAACAGGAACAAGCACCTGTGTCGACAGACCGCTCCAATGGAGGGACACCTCGCAACCCTTCACCGTTCCTCCATCAAGGGTAATGAGGGGGAAAAGCTATTCAGGCAGTTTCTGGCAGAGAAAGATGCTGTTCACCACCTGACAAGCTCTCCATGCATTTCGGGAAAGAAAGGCACTGGGGCGGCGAGCTGAGAACCAGCGCGGCCCGCCCCAAGATACCAAACTCCAGATTTCAACCGAGACTGAACGGGACACGGAGGAGGTTCCACTCGAGCCCGGCAGCCTCGGCGGCCCGTTTCAGCATAGCTGATAATTCTGGATCCGGCTCGGGCAACATTGAACTCCCGGAGGGAGACAATGCAGCCGAGTCATCATCTCTAGAAGTCAGCTCACCCTCTGATGCTGCAATCGGCGTCCTGTCCTCCAGGGGAGCCCCGAGTGAAACCGCTGGCCCACCCATTACAGATGGACCAGCAGACAACACAGGAGGCTCCAGTGGTTGCAGTGGAAGGGAGGAGTGAGGAGCCCACAGGGAATGGTTACCGGGCGGGACATCCAACACTATCCTCCGGTCACCCATCCCACACAGCACCCGAGGGTGGGGCATGGTAATGGGGACTCGCTCTCCGCGAACGAAGGCGAGTCTCGCCCTCAACACTGCGACAGTCATGTTCCCACAGTGAAAACATGAGCTGTCCACAAAAGCTGTCTCAGCGTGCTGTAAGCCAAACACGTGACACAACAGTTGTGACCATCAGAGAGAGACAGGGAACGACCGCACCCAGAAACGCACGGGCGGAATGACATCTTGAAAAAGACGCAAACGCACCCGTGTTGCTCTTTCAGAAAATAGGACCGTCACCAGTGCCGGAGCACACAGGGGAATGACCGCGGCAACACTGAACAGAGAACTGAAACAGTGAAGCACTCACTTTTACGCCCTCTAACCAGCCATCAACACACACAAACATTTAGAAATTTGTTGCTGTTAAAACAGCAGTTGAGAGCTCAAAGCTCGCGATCACCGCTGCACTCGCGCTGTAGAACACCAGCACTGGGAGAGTCTTCCTGAAGAACACCGACACACTCACTCGTTGTAGACAACAGCACTCTCAGAGACATCAAACGATCGGCTCCGAAGCGAAAGGCAACTAGTGCGTGCATCCACTTCCGTATTTATACCCGCGCCGCGGGGGCGGAGTGTGTGATGCGAATCACGCACGCCAATTACATTGGCTCGTTCAATAGTACTCGAAGAAGACAGGCTCTCTAGCGATCTCCCATTTCAGTCGCGTCGACTACGTCCGACGTTATCGACTGAAAGGGAACCACGTTCACGTCTGTCTGTTTAATGCTGGAGCCAGCAGACTTGTTCAACATGTTGATGTTAAAGGCCCTGTTGGGACCAAGTTTTTGTAATTTTTTTGTAAAAGAGTAAGAGTACGTTTTGTCGCTATGCAAGCATTTTCATCGACTAGCTTATTAATAAAAAAAAGTTACGTTGTATGAATTATTTTTTATGTATATAAATATTGTAATCAGTTATAAATACATTTTAATCATTTTAAATAAATGCACAAAAATATTTTCAACATTCATGTTTGTGTGTTTCATATTATTTTTAAATCCATGTTATATACACTTTTAAACTATAAGTCCTTAGCTAAACTATGAGTTTAATGTAATTGGTGGCTAAGAGCCGTTTGTTAAACAGAGAAGAAGACTTAGTATAAATACAAGCTGTATACAATAATATTAGGCACAGTAGCTTCTTTTCTTTTCTTTTTTACCAAGAACTTTATTGAACAATGTGAAAAACCATAAATGGCCTGGTACAAAATATCGATGTCACGATATTCGATCAGTTAGCAGACGCATAAAGCTTGCCACAAAGAACCGGCAAATGTAGCCTAATCATTATGAATGTGTCAAATATAACAAGGAGACTTTTTAATTGTTTCTTAATAAATAGTGTTTTCTGTTACGATGCTGACTCGCCACCTTCTTAGTAGGTGAAGGTGCCTACAGAGAGAAATGCACACTTCATACGGATTATAAGAGAGTTGTCTGTTTCTTTTCTTTTCGTTTTGAATTGTTTTGTTTAAAAGTAGACATTTCAAGCTTAGATATATTTCTGAGTTTCTGTTCATTTATGAGACAAGCTCCAGTTCACGTTCGATGCAAGTTTTTCGCGTCGGCGCCTCCGTCTCCTGATGGCTATTGTCTTCTATATTTGCTACTTATTTATTAAATCCAGGAAATTGGTTGATGAAACATTGATTAAAATTAAGATACAATTTATACAAAACGAAATTCACTTTAAAGAAGGGCTTCACAAAACAAAACTTAATAAAGCGGTCAAAATGATGTCTCTCGATATTACGCATCTTATGATTAGGCTACTCATACTGGCTGATAGGCTGATCACTTTTCATATAATCAACATAGATGAAATGGAAAAAATACCATATTATTTAAACATAAATATGAAACTAACTTTACTTTAATGGCTACAACACGTAGGCCTACAGTACAGAGAAATATAATGTAATGAAATTAAATGAAATGGAAAGGGGGGGCGGTTACTGAAGGCCCTGACTGAAACCCCACGGTACGCTACTGTCTAATGCACAGATAATCCTGAGTTAATGTATGACTCATGAAGAACTAAACCATTAATTAATGATTACTGCATCAGCAACTAATAAAGATTCTATATGGTAAATAAATTAAGTATGATATATTAATTGCTATTAATTAAATGTGTCATAAAGTATTAATTCCTTCATAACATATTGTATTAACTAAAAACGTAAATTAATGCGTTAATTACCAGAATTGGTCAAAGCAATGTACTTCAACTAATGATTTGCAAATGTATCATTATGTTATGACTTTACTTGTTGAGGCACATGACTATTAACTAATTGTTAAGTAATATGCCATTTATGGGTTTTGACAGTAAAACTGAATGTAATGTCAGAGAGTGTTTAAAGGATGGGTAACTCCTGACCGCTGTTACACTGTGTTTAAACTGGACGAGACCATTACAGCTGTCTACACTGGACATGACAGACCATTGCAAGTCCATTTGTCCTTCATTACAGAAGTACAGTAGCACAAGAGCTTGGAGTACGTCAGAAATAGAGTGTGGCATCAGTTTACTGTCAGGGTTTGTTGTGTCGTGTAGCGTTGCGTTGCGACGCATCCAGTGTAGTATCACTGATTATAATGGGTTCTATTGTCTTTGTCCAGTCTAGACACAGTGTTATAAAATAGCAGAGCCCGAGCGCATGTTCTCAGTGTTCCACGACATCAATCTTAACCTGACATATTCCTGTGCATGAACAACAAGATACTGGATGCGGCAGTTCATCTGACTCAGTAAAATCTTGGTTGTAGATGGTTGGAAATTTAAATCCATGACTTAGTGTGGATTTCAAAACCAAAATGACATATTACTTAAAGGGGACATATCATGCTTTTAAATCATTCCTTTTTACATATAAATCCTACATTTGTGGTCTATATAAAGCAGAACTTTAATGCTTGGGTCTGAATTCCTCATTATTATAGCTCCACAGGCCCCTTTTCTACCCCTTTTCTGATGTGCGTCTGAGAGCAACTCGTTTTGGTGCGGTCTCTTTAAATGCAAATGAGACACTTCATACCCCGCCCCCTCTCCAGGTTGCAGAGGTGACACTCGTTTCAACTCCACCCCGTTCGGCCATTTTTGTAGTTTGATAGCAGAGATACGATTATATGACCAGTGAACTTTTTATTCACACGTTATTAACAAAATGTCAACAACGGAAGACTTGTCCATTAAGCCTTACATGTCGAGCCAGAGCCGGACCCGGAGCGAGATGAAAATGAAGACGACGAACCTGCAGAACAACGTCTTCATATGGATGTATCGCAATGGTATGTTTCTGTATTTACAGTAACTTCTCCATCCATGCCCACTACTACAATACTGCATGTTTTACAACGACTATTTAACACTCACCAAACAAAATATAAGTTGTATTATAAACAATTAAAGAAAAGCACGTTGTTATTGCACGTAAAAACGTTATTTACAGCTTACCGAAGTGCTCTGTTCGTCTCCAAAGATAGAAGGAATTGACCCCTCAATCAGACGAAGTCTATCGGCAAGTCCTTCTTTATACTGGCGGAGGTTGCTGAAGTAGTTATCCTTGAAGTGCTTCGTTCGTGCACACAAAAATTACTTTTACCACAGATGTGGGTACATTTTCCATGAAAAATAAAACTCAACCAGGCACTTCGAAGAGGTTCTGCTGGGAGACGGTGTAATGAAGTGTGTGGGTTACTACATCAAACAACCGAACATTTTGACTTACCCTCTCGTAATTTCTGCATCCTTGAGCTTGTACAAAAAAATCGCAGCGAGAAATTAAAATGGCGGATTGCTCGAAGTGTTCGGCCGGTAGTCGATGTCCTTATTTGGCAGTTCCGCTGCAAATACTGTGACGTAATTGTTCAAAAAACGTCATAGAGAATAGTAAAATCGGAACAGGTTGTAAAATATGACCAAAACAGAATATAAAGATATCAATGAAGCACCTGAAGAGACATATTTCAACTTTTCTGTACTTATAAACACTCCAAATATACAACAAAATGCATTTACGGGCTAAAAAAGGGGATTTAGCATGATATGTCCCCTTTAACAGTTAGTTAATAGTCATGTGCCTCAACAAGTAAAGTCATAACATAATGATACCTTTGCAAATCAGTAGCTAATGATTAATTAAAGCAGACAATTCTAAGTTGAAGTACATGACTTCAACCCACTGTGGTAATTAACGCATTAATTTACACTATTAGTTAATAAAATATTTTATGAAGGAATTAATACATTATGACCGATTTAATTAATAACAATTAATATATTACTTAATATATTAATCATATAGACTCTTTATTAGTTGCTGATGCAGTAATCATTAATTAATGGTTTAGTTATTCATGAGTCATACATTAACTCACGATTATCTGTGTATTAGTTAAGCATGAATTAATGCATATTAGTGCACCCGTATTGTAAAGTGTTACCTATACAACCATGGTGAATTTCAGCCCATAAAAATGCAAGCCCTAAAAATACAATGCATTAAAATGCAAGGACGGTTAATGCAATGCATATTTTTTCAAGTAGTGCAATTCAACAAGCTTTTTTGTTTCAAAAACATTTGGCATTTTACTTCCATAGCGTTTAGAGCAAGCATGTTTTCAATAGAGATCTTATCTGAAATTGTTCTTGAGTCAGTCACATTAATTAACTTCGGTGAGTCCATGTCAATAATGCAGCGATGCAATAAGCAATGCTAACTCAGGTCACTTCCAAATCAGGCAGCTTATGATCAATGCGGTGAATTCGCATGTTCAAATTCACGAACTTGAATGAATCTGAGGTGATATCCATGTGGGGAAGAATTTGAAGGGGGTGGATTGGAATCCACTGCTGCTTCAATGTATATGTAATGATTGATTATAATTAAGGTATTAATCAATATTTTTCCTTCTAAATATCAAATGAGTTGAATGACTTCTCTGGAGATTTTACTTTATTTATATAAGTTACCAGTGTGATTACTGAAATGTTCTTTTCATGTATTCTTTAATGTCTGTATTTGATATCTGAATACAGTGCTTGCTTATTTAACCCAGCTTCCAGAAATGAAATAGGGACTTGTTTTGTGTTTGAGAAAGGTCTTCAATGTGTTAAAACATATAGGGGTCATTGAAGCCAATAGTTTAAGGGGCCATTTCTTTGTTAAAGCCTTTCTTTCCAGTTAGACTAAAGTTTAGCTATCCTTGAGAGAAAGAACGCATTATCTTGATGTTTTGAGAGGACTCTCCTGTTTATAGTGAGAGCCTGGCCAAATCCAACCTTGGAAAAGCTGTGTGTCGGTGTGTGTTAGTCTTCTTGGTTACAGGTTAAGGAACCACTGGCATTATTGGAGATTGACTGAGTTGTTGTTCTGGACATGCTGGCGCCCAGCAACCCAAATCTGCGACCTGGAAGGTCATGACGTGCCTAACTTCAGCTGCATAATCGATGGAGATATGCTTCAGTCTATCTGTATATGTGTGGAAAATTACTGTGTTTATCTAGTTCATAGCCAATGAGAATCATTCATCCTGTAAGCAATGACGTAGCTTAGACCTTGGAAATTGTATAACTGCTGTGATCTTTGTAACTGTAAGCGGGGCGGCCTACGAACTCCTGTGCGAGTATTGAAGCTGACTTCTGCTGATGAAACTGCAAACTATCTTCAGTAAATATTTTCTTTATTTTTTTATAATTCTGACTCTGGGTCTTCATTCTTCATATCTGGTTCTGGGTCTTTAACTGTATACCCCTTACAAATTCCTACATCCATTTTCATCCACTTATCCGGGGTCGGGTCGCGAGGCAGCAGGGGACTCCAAACTTCTTTTTCCCGAGCCACATTAACCAGCTCTGAGTGGGGGATCCCGAGGCGTTCCCAGGCCAGAGTGGATATATAATCTCTCCACCTAGTCCTGTGTCTTACAGGAGGCCTCCTCCCAGCTGGACGTACCTGGAACACCTCCCTAGGGAGACGTCCAGGAGGCATCCTTACCAGATGCCCAAACCACCTCAACTGGCTCCTTTAGACGTAAAGGAGCAGTGGCTCTACTCTGAGCTCCCCACGGATAGATGAACTTCTCACCCTATCTCTAAGGCAGACACCAGCCATCCGCCTGAGGAATCCCATTTTGGCCACTTGTACCCGCGATTTCGTTCTTTTGGTCATGACCCAGCCTTCATGACCATAGGTGAGGGTAGGAACAAAAATTGACCTGTAGATCGAGTGTGACTCTTTTCGTCACAACGGTGCGGTAAAGCGAATGCAATACCGCCCCCGCTGCTCTGATTCTCCAGCCAATCTCCTGCTCCAGTCTCCCCTCACTCGTGAAAAATACCCCAAGGTACTTGAACTCCTTCACTTGGGTAAGGAGTCATTCCCTACCTGAAGTTGGCACTCCACCGATTTCCTGCTGAGAACTGTTGTGGATTTTTCCCTAAACCTAACTGCGTACCTGGAACCCAATTATTTTAATTGAAAACTATCACTTTTAATTGGTAATAAGGTCTTTAGTCTTCTTTTTTTGGGGGTGGCCAGTCTTCACCCAATGCGTCTCCAAATCGACACTTAATATCTGGGGCGTCTACAATCGACACCCAATAACCTTTATACTCTGGCTCCTGCGTCTTCCGTCGACAACTGGCCGAGTTCCCTAAACTCTAACTTACTTACTTGGGTCCCTAGTCTAACCTTTTGGCAACAGAAAATAACAGACAGGCTCCAGCAAATGTCCTTTAAATGCTTTAATCACGGCCAGGAGAGTTCTCGAGTAGAGAACTCATAGAATCTCCCTAGAAGAAGCAAGGCCAGTGGATCTCTGACAAATCCCATTGAGAATCCCACCAGTCAACACGAATACAACAGTTTTTATAATATGACATGATACATTATCACATGCTTTCAAACCCAGGAATCTCAAAACAAAATCATCATGACTAACATATCACGCTCTCCATCATGACGATTGGTTACATTGTCAAAGTAAGTCCCCCCCTTTCATTACCCTTTTCTTAGTAACATCAGCAAAATATCCTGTATTATCAAAAACATTGTGAGGGGTTAATATTTTAATTAATCATTTCACAATATAACGGTTAGTCCAAATTCAAAGTTCCATTTACCAAAGTTATATTAAGTCAAATGTTTAGGAGGTTAGAGTTTGTCTGATGCCTACATCCTAGAAGAAAAAGGAAGTAAGTTCAATTTAGATTTATTGTTAGAATCAGGAATGGAAGTTTTAGTCATCTTCAGACATAGGACCAAAGGAAGTGTTAGAACTTATCACGAGATGTTAGTATAATTCATATCTTTATGGTTAGATGTTAAAAACATTGTTCATTTAATATTCAGTTTAAAATCTTCACCACAGAACCATGGCCTCAGATTTAGAGGTGCTAATCCTCATGCCAACCGCTTCACACTCTGCTGTGAACCGATCCAGTGAGAGCTGAAGGTCATGGACGATGATGCCATCAGGACCACATCATCCGCAAAAAGCAGTGACGAGATCCTAAGCCCACCAAACCACAACCCCTCCTCACCACGACTACGCCTTTACATCCTGTCCATGAATATCACAAACAGGATTGGTGACAAAGCGCAGCCCTGGCAAAGGCCAACCCTCACCTGGAAAGAGTCCGACTTACTGCCGAGTACTCGGACACAGCTCTCGCTTTGGATGTACAGGGATTGGATAGGGATGGGATCCCCTCAGCCCATACTCCCGCAGCACCTCCCACAGTATCTCCTGGGGGACCCGGTCATACGCCTTCTCCAGATCTACAAAACACATGTAGACTGGAGGGGCATACTCCCAAGCCCACTCCAGGATCCTTGTGAGAGTAAAGAGCTGGTCCGTCATTCCACTGCCAAGATGAAAACCACATTGTTCCTCTTCAATCCGTTGAAGTCTCCTATGGAGAACTTCAACTATAGAACTATGGAGTCCCCCAATGGAGCCCCATACAGAACTCCATTTAGGGTCTCCAAGAAGGTCGAATACTCTGAACTGCTGTTTGGTGCATATGCACAAACAACAGTTAGAGTCCCCTGATAACAGTCGCTCCCCTCATACACTTCAAAGACACTCAGTTGGGAGATAGACCTGTAGTCCCATAGAAAAGGAATTCTCTCCACTAATTCGTTGACAAATCGGTCTAATGAATGAACATGCATTTCCCTATTACATTTTGTGTATTATTACTGTTTGTATATTGTCTTTTTATATGGTATAGTGTTATGCATGCCTGACGATAGAACTACTTGTTAATGTAGCCCCATTTGTGTGGTGTCTCCTATCAAAATAATACTCGTTCAATGACTCACACTTTGGTGGACATCTTCTTCTCATAGAATGCAGTGTGTTTGTTATATTAATCAGAGTATAAATGAAGACAAACTGCCAGCTGACTCAAAACATGAAAATGAGTCAGCTTCCAAACAAAGGAACTTTCCCACTTGAGAATTGTATCTTTCTCATTGTTCAAGCCAAAACTCAAAAGGTGTGACCCCTGTGGAACTTTAAAGCCAACACAAGTTTTCTCCTCGCGCTTTTACTTCTTCTGTTTGCGTGAGAAATATCAGGCCATATGAATTGTACCTTCCTCGCCCATAACTCAGACTAATACTACAAGTTAAAAATCGTTGTTTCATTCAACGCGGAAGAAATCAATTGCAACTTCAGCACCATCAGACCGAACCATCAAGACTTTCTCCTGAGACTGTTTATCCGGACGCTCTTCAACAGCTAAGGCAAATGCAAGTATCGAACGATATACTAAAGTGTGAACCCCTTTGTTAACAAGGGTTAAATGACTCTTTTATGACTCCATAGCTTCATCTATTGTTCCTCTTTCCGGTAATCCACTTTCACTTTTCCATTTTCTATGTATACGTGCCTTGTGTGTATGTGTTTGTTTAGATTAAAGTTATGTGTTCGTGATTTAGATACAAAAAACTTTGTGCAAAATAAATATGAGTTCCCTGAGTATGAATTCTGCCAGCAGATTAATGTCACTTAAACAATTCCTGATTTTGCCACGCGCTCTACCCAGCTAACAGGGAATGTTCCCATAACGTTATGTAAAAGTTGAAAAAAAGTTAGTGAAAAATGTTCCTAAAATAATGTTTCTATAACAGTCGGTAACACTTTATAATAACTGCATGCTATTAATAATTAGTTAAGCATAAGTAAACAGTTAATTCATTTTCAGTTAAATCATACAAAGCATTAATTGACATTAACAAGCAGTTTATAAATGCAGCTGTAAATGCTTTATTCTTGTTTTAAAAGCATATCTATAATATTTTAATAATAATTATTATTATTGTTGTATTTTCATACTTTATTAATGATCAAGTTATCATTTCTAAATTAAGTATTGTATCATTTACAAACCAGTTACTTAGGAGTTCATAAGATTACTTAGAAAGTGTGAGTAAATGATTAATAAACTATTTAAATGTACATTCATACATCATATTATTCAGACATACACTCACCTAAAGGATTATTAGGAACACCATACTAATACTGTGTTTGACCCCCTTTCGCCTTCAGAACTGCCTTAATTCTACGTGGCATTGATTCAACAAGGTGCTGAAAGCATTCTTTAGAAATGTTGGCCCATATTGATAGGATAGCATCTTGCAGTTGATGGAGATTTGTGGGATACACATCCAGGGCACGAAGCTCCCGTTCCACCACATCCCAAAATATGCTCTATTGGGTTGAGATCTGGTGACTGTGGGGGCCATTTTAGTACAGTGAACTCATTGTCATGTTCAAGAAACCAATTTGAAATTTCTGTCTCAACAGAAATCAAGACTCATCAGACCAGGCAACATTTTTCCAGTCTTCAACTGTCCAATTTTGGTGAGCTCTTGCAAATTGTAGTCTCTTTTTCCTATTTGTAGTGGAGATGAGTGGTACCCGGTGGGGTCCTCTGCTGTTGTAGCCCATCCGCCTCAAGGTTGTGCGTGTTGTGGCTTCACAAATGGTTTGCTGCATACCTCGGTTGTAACCAGTGGTTATTTCAGTCAAAATTGCTCTTCTATTAGCTTGAATCCGTTGGCCCATTCTCCTCTGACCTATAGCATCAACAAGGCATTTTCGCCCACAGAACTGCCGCATACTGGGTGTTTTTCCCTTTTCACACCATTCTTTGTAAACCCTAGAAATGGTTGTGCGTGAAAATCACAGTAACTGAGCAGATTGTGAAATACTCAGACCGGCCCGTCAGGCACAAACAACCATGCCACGCTCATAATTGCTTAAATCACCTTCTTTTCCATTCTGACATTCAGTTTGGAGTTCAGGAGATTGTCTTGACCAGGACCACACCCCTAAATGCATTGCAGCAACTGCCATGGGGTTGGTTGATTAGATAATTGCATTAATGAGAAATTGAACAGGTGTTCCTAATAATCCTTTAGGTGAGTGTATAGTAATAGTTACTTAGTGTGTTAATGTATTTCTACTGAAATTCATGGTTAATTCAGATAGTTATAAAGCATTTAGTGTTCAGTTATCTATTGTTGACTATTTATGCCTTGTAAAGCATTTACAAATGAGATTTAAAGGCTCAGTTAATAATGTTTATATGTTCTGTATCACTGTGTTGTGTTTGTTTCCTTTTTCTGTTTAGTTGATAAATGAGCCTTTACATCTCCTTTGTTAATGCTTTACAAGGCATAAATAGTCCTCACTTTAGATGAGCTTACAAAAATAGTTAATTGGCCACTACTAAATGCTTTATAATTACTTGTTAAGTGATCTTATGAATCACTGACAACTCCTAAATAACTGGTTTGTAACTAATGCTATATTTCATTTAGAAATGATAAACTGATCATTAATAAAATATGAAAAATTAATAAAAGTATGACAATACAATTATTAAACACATTATAGATATGCTTCTAAATCAAGAATAAAGCATTTATAGCTGTTTATAAACTGCTTAGTAATGTATATTACTGCTTTATAAATTATGAACTAACTGTTTACTAATGCTTAACTAATGATAAATAGTGTGCAGTTATTATAAAAAAAATAAACCGAACAGGCTTATAATGTTTGCATAGTTAAAATACATACTCGTAATGTTGAGTGAAAATGTTCTTAGAACAACGTTCTTGGAACATCTTTACCTGCTCCCCTTCTAGGGGGCTCACAGCTGAAAATGACCAACCTGAATTAAAATAAATACAGCTCCTGAGAACGGTGCACCACAGACACAATTGAGGTCTCTTTGGAAAGAAGACACTTGGGACTTTACTAACAATCAATCAGCGCTGAAAATGCTCAAACAGATAAAAAGTTATAAAAGTTGAAGTGCCTCAAAAAGAATGTGCGCTACAAATAATGTATATATTTGACAAATATATAAAAATAGACCTGGAGGAATCCAAGTAAGTAAAGGATTCAAAGCCACAAGTCTCATCAGTTTATATTTCAAATTTGAGGAAGATACAATGATAAATGGGGATCCTGCAAGCTTTTTTCCAAGACTATGTCAGTTCCCTTTCTCCCTCCCCCTGCCTGAGGCACATCCCACGAAATCACATCCCCAAACTAAATTAATTGCAGTTGCTGAACAATTTGCACTACATTCACAATTTAGACATCTTTAAAAATAAGACACTGTATAGTTTATTACCCATATGTTAAAGTTGAAAAAACTTACACAGACAAAAAATTATAGAATTTGAAGTGCCTTGAAGATTAATTGTACTGCAAGTAACATTTTATCATCTCATGTAAAAATAAATGAAAACAAACCTAGAGGAATCCGGTTAGGTAATTGATTGAAAGCCACAAGTCTCATCAGTTTATATTTCACATTTAAGGAAGGTATTATGAAAAATGAGATTCCTACCATATTTTTTTCCAAGACTATGTCCAGGTACCAAGAAACCTACTTGGATACCCCAAAAAGCAACCTAATGACCAAATGTTATGAAGGGCACTTTTTTGTCATCGTTTACACTGCACCATGCTTTTTCAATTATAAAATAATACACACAACCATAAGACTTTATATATAAGTGATTTATTTGCACACCAGAAAAATAAAAATATAAATAAAATTTTATGAAATATAAAAAAATGTAAAAAAAAAAGAAAATACAACAAGTGATATAAATACTGTATAAAAACATACAAAGGTAAAAAATGTCCAACAATGCTGTTGTCTCCGGCAAAATGCTTAGTTTAGTCAGTGCTTGTCATGCCAAACAGTGAAGCAGTCCCGCTTTGGCTGAAAGCACAATGCCGTTGAACAAGTCTTGCAAAAAATGGGTTTTTCGGGAACAAATCCTGCACTCACGCCTTCCTTTGGTGCTGCTGAAGCAAAGGTCCCTGGTAAGTGGCGAGTCTCATCTTTATGGGATGGAGGAGATGAAGGAACATCAGCACGCACCAACACAGTAAGTTCCTCAACGAGACATTCTCTGAATTGTTTCTGTGTCAATGGGAAAGAATGGAAAGATAATTAGCACCGCATGTCAAGTAAATAGTTCTTTATAGTTTTTATATGGCTGGCCATTCAAGCAACTACCAAACTGATGGGCAGTCGTTTAGACCGCATTCATACTGCTGGTCGCCCATTCAACCAACTACCAAACTGATGGGTAGTCGTTAGACAAAAATATGTTCTTAGAATGTTTTGCTAACATTCCCATTAAGTGATGAAAACGTTATTTCTGAATGTTTTTTTTCAGAACTTTTTTTCCCTTGGTTTATGTGAACGTTAGAGGAACATTACATTCTATAATTTTGGAAATGTTATGAGTTTTTTATTTCTGAATGTTTTTTAACATTCAAAATATCCAGTTTTTAAAATGTTTTAAGAACGTTTTGTCCTAACATTTACATAACTTTTAAAGAACGTTAGTGAACATTATGGGAAGGTTCTATTCTATCTTTTTTTAAATGTTATGAAAACTTTATTTCTGAATGTTTTTTAAATATTTTTAAGAACGTTTTGTCCTAACATTTACATAACTTTTAAAGAAAGATAGTGAACGTAATGGGAACATTCTCTTTAGGTTATAAAAATAAAACCTAAAACTAACCTTCAGGGAAAATTCTGGGAAGGTTCTCTTTAGTTTATAGAATAAAACCTAAAACTATCCTGCAGGGAACGTTCTGGGAAAGTTCTCTTTAGTTTATACAATAATAATCTGCAGGGAACGTTCTCTTTAGGTTATATATAAAAAAACACAGATAACGTTCTTATTTGGTTCCCCAAAAAAACAAAAACCATATGGGAACCATATGGGAACGTTCTGTTTGCTGGGTTCCTTGTTAGCTGGGATTGAACCTAATGCATTACACTAATCAATCAGGACTTTGAACTTCCCCTTCAGGAGCAGCATTTCATCTGATTTAGAACTAAATTATCTCATTGACTTTCTATTACTCACAACTCTGCTCATGCAGTCCATTCCACGCCAAATCTAAATCATATATCCAGCGTCTGCAGACAACCGTTACACTCTAAGGTCTCTCTTCAGCCTGAAGCATCACTGTAAAATGGCAATGTTTGAAACTCCATATGAAACAATTCATATACACAAAACAGAATTTTGTTGTGTTTTCTTTTTCTAATGTGTTGTTTTCCACATTTCTTGTTAGATTTGACTTGTGTGCTAGTTGTATGTTTGAGTTTGTGTTCTATTTGTCCTTGTAGTGAGGATGTGTTTTTGCTTTAGAAAATGTAATCTTTGCTCTTTATGATTCCATGTTCTGGACTGTGTACTTCCATGAGACTCTTAAAAAATGTAGTGTACTACTACAGTAAAATGTGAATCTTAAAGTAAAGTATTATCTGTTATTTTTGTAATTTAAATATTTAATGCCCTTAGACACTTGTATAGGCTACTCTGTGTCAACACATGTAAACAGGGCAGCACAGTGGCTCAGTGGGTTGGTCCTCATATACAGTAGAGGAAGCAATTCCAGAATTCCGTTCTAGTGAGAGAAATTCCCAAGTCCGTTCCAATGAGAGAAGTCCCTGAGCCCACTCCAGTGTCTGCTCTAGCCCTGAACCCGCTCCAGTGTCGGTTCCAGCCCCTTATGGCGCTTTTCCACTGCATGGTACGGTACGGTACGGTTCGGTACGGTACGCTTTGGCGCTTTTCCACTGCATGGTACGGTACGGTTCGGTTCGGTACGGCTCACTTGTGGTGCTTTTCCACGGCATGGTACGGTACGGTACGGCTCGCTTCGGCTCGCTTTAAATGGTACCTGGTCTGTTGAGGTTCCAAGCGTACCGTACCGGTACTAAAATGTGACGTAAAAACACTGCAGATCACTGATTGGTCAGATAGAATCGTCACTACCAGCGTCATTGGATTTGCGAGATGAGACACTAAACCCGCTAGATTTAAATAACCAGTAGACAACAGCCAACGCGTTAGCATCTGTTTTTTACTTTCTTGAAAAAAAGAGATCAAAACTTTAAAAAAGAAATGGCTGAATCGTGGTCAGTGGACGAGGTGCAGACGTTCCTCTCGTTGGTTGCAGAGGAGCGGATCCAGCGAGAGCTGGATGGGGCAAAACGGAATGAAAAAGTGTTCCAAGAAGTAGCTCAGCTGTTAGCCGCACACGGCTATTACCGGACCTACAAACAGTGTAGGGACAAATTAAAAAAAAACTTAAGAGTGACCATAGAACCATAAAGGATCACAACGGCCGGAGTGGTGCGAACAGGAGAACGTGGAAGTGGTTCGACCAAATGGACGCTATCTACGGAAGACGACCTGCGAGCAATGGGAGAGAGGGTGCCCTGGACTCGGCCACCTCGTTGTTAGACAACACATTCAATGATGGTACGTTGTGTTAAGTTAACAATATATTAAGTTTGAAAGCTTCACTTTATTGACCATCTACTGTAAAGCTTTATTTTGATTTTTTATACATCTATGACTATTTAATTATTTAAATGTTCTGGACTTCTTATTGTTGCTAGTTTGATTTGTGTTGCAATAATTTGTGTATCTTTTTGTTTCAGATGCATTGTCTACGATTGACTCGTTAGCACTTTCTCCATGCAGTGATGCCTCAACGTCCCAAATGGTGATAGCAGCTTCACCACCAGCACGACCGCCTACACCAGCAACCTCCAGCACCAGCAGGACACCAGAGCGTGTTGTACCAGGTATGAAATACGACTAAAACACTTTCTGTTACAAATCATATATCTAGACTAAGCTTACCTAATCCTAATTTCTTATGTCGATTTGAATGCCTGCAATAAAATTGGATATATCATGAAATCCTGTTGCTCACCATAAATACATTATTGCTAGCTACTGTAACTTTGTGATTAGTTCACACTGTAGATCATGTAAGGGTTGTTAATGAACAGTTATTTCATAAATTAATTTATATGTAATTCTGTTAGCTTTATTTTTACTCTCCTTTTGTTTTTGTTTTACCTTTAGAAAAAAAACACAATTATAACTGTTCTTCCTTTGTATCTAGGCAAGAGGAAAAGGAGCATGCACCATCAGGAGCATCTAGCTGTTTTAAGAGAGATGCAGGTGGCTGATATTCAACAGCAGGAACTGAACCGGGCACAGAGGGAGCTCCATTTGCAGATGGCAATCGATGAGGCCCGGCAAGCGAGGGAGCAGGAAGCGGCCTTAAGGACGGAGGAAAATGCACAAACGGCTGCATTCAATCAAGCCTTCCTCAACGTCATGGGGATGCTTGTACAGGCGATGAGTGGCCGGCAACAACAGACCTCTCTGCCCGACTAAAACCTCTCTAGTCCATAATTCATAGAAATAGTTATTTTTTAACTTGTTTTCTCTGAATTTTTTGTATAATACGTTTGCGCACGACGTTTAAAGTTTGCTTAGTGTACATTTTTTTTCTTTTAAATTTGTGTTTATATATGTCGTCTTTATATTTTATATATATATTTATTTTTTTGCACTACATACATTTGCACAAAATGTCAAGTTCGCTTGGTGTACATTTTTTACTTTTAAATATTTGTTTATATATGTCTTTATATATTTTATTTTTTCAGTAAATATATTTGCACTTTGTTTGAAGTTTGATCTGTTTACATTTTTCTTCAATAAAATTTACTTGTTAAACGTGTACTTTCCTTTTTAATGCTTTAATATTTCATTAGCATGTAATATAGCTAATTATACCTTTGAAATTCAAAATAGACTATATTCAAGTGGGGCATACATGACACCCAAAATAAAAAGGGGTTGCTGTGACTTATGAGCAGCAACCTTTTTATTCTGGGTGTCATGTATGCCCCACTTGAATATAATCTATTCTGAATGGAGACATAACCAACATATATTAAGAAAGCCCAGTCTAGAAGTAAGACTTTACAGTTCAAGACTCAGAATTAATCAGACTGTTATTAATATTAAGACATATAAGCTCAAGGAAGCATGGAGCAGGAACCTGGGTTCCTGCTCCATATTAAATCTGAAGATTTCTTAAAAATATCCATGCTGTGGAGTATATATGGGGAGTTTTTTTTAAGAGAAGGCTGATTAGATTCTTATCAAATATTTTATTGCCCTGTAGACACCTTTACAGTCTATTGACTAATGTCGGGTGAGGAGAACTGTCCCATTCATGCTTTATTGTAGTCAATAGACATACCTTTCACACCTCTGCCGGTATGAGACTTAATCCTCATTATTCTTTTATCCTTATTCTTTTGTTTGAATTCAGCCATTATAGCCTTTATTCTAGCATTATGCTTAGCCATCGACACCCATGTCATCCTACTATACATGCAAAATCCACCTATTATTTTAAGTCTTGTTTAAAAACAAAATATATAAATATTTTTGGGACCTTATACATATTTTTGGGACCTTACGTGAATTCTTTTAACAAATTGAATTATGTAATAGAATAGCTTTTCCAGCAGGTGGATTAAAGCAACAGGTATCAGCAAGCTACATTTACACAATATAAAATATTAATAATACACTTTTACTTAAAACTCACTTTAAACCACCATCGAGTATTTGTATCAGATTCCGGTCAAGGTTTAAAATAGTGTTATGACATAAAATTAATAGAAATATTATTCTGTATGATAAAATATTTAAAAAACATGTGATAATTATTTCTCCAGATGCTGTATATTGCATGTAAGTGAACACAAATAAACCTGAGAAAACATGATTGACTGCATTATGAGTGATGATTCCTATTCAAAATATCAAATGTTACAAATTAATAATTTCGCACTCCTGGAATAAATTAAGAATTTAATGTCACTGCAAAGCAGATTTATCATAAAAGTGGTCAAATATCAAAGCTGGAGTCTTAAATCTTTATAATGAGGGAAAGTTTTTCCAGATCAAGTAAGAGTGTGATGTTTTAACGAGTGGTGAAATGTTTTACTAAAATAATCTGTGATCTTTTCCGTGAAAGGGGTTAAGAAATATGCAAGGGAAACATTTTCAAATACTGCACAAAAGTTTATTGACCACACACTTTACAGAACAGACATAGTCAACTGTTCAAGTAACGCATCAGAGCCTCACGGACATCCCTGCCCTCCTCCTCTACAGGCTGTGGCAGTGCCAGCACAGGTTTTGCTGCTAAAGGTGGATCCCATGCACTCTCATAGGCCTCTCCATGACTCTCACAAAGGTTATGTAGAGCACAGCATGTCAGCACCATAGATTTCACAAGGTCGACCGAACAGTCATTTCTTTTCATAAGACAACGCCATCTTCCTTTTAATCTTCCAAAAGCATTTTCAACCACTACACATGCTCTGGATATTTTCGCGTTGTAGACCCGCTGTTCCGCTGTCAGCCATCCAGTGTCAATGAATGGTTTTAAGAGCCAGTTCAGCAAGGGATAGGCAGAGTCTCCAAGGATGTAGTAGCCAACATTCACCCCATCAATGTTTTTGGTGCTAGCTGGTATGTGGTTTCCACGGCTTGCCACCTCCCACAGCGTGGACAGTCTCAAAACCCGAGCATCATGCAGGCTTCCAGGCAGTCCTGTGAAAACATTCCAGAAAAGTCCCTTCCCATCCACAACACCTTGAAGGATGATGGAGTGCCAGCCTTTACGGTTGAAATAGTCACAGTGATAGTGTTGTGGTGCTATTATGGGTATGTGTGATCCATCAATAGCACCAATACACTGTGGGAGTCCCCATCTGTTCTCAACGTAGGCAGCCATTTCTTTAAACCTCTCCTGATCTGGAAAACGAATTTGTTCAGGTACCAACAACGTCTCTGCTGCAGCACAGAACTCCTGAACACACCGACACGCAGTTGAATTGCTTGCTCCAAAAAGATGTCCAACACTTCTGTACTCAGAGCCGGTTGCAAGCTTCCACAGTGCAATGGCTACTCTCTTCTTTAGAGGTACACACACGCGGAAGTTTGTGTCCCGTCGCTCCATCGCAGGACGCAGTTTGTTGCACAAATGGATAAACGTTTCTTCCGACATTCTAAAGTTCTCCAACCACTGCGTGTTTGTAAAACCAGGAACAATCACATCCCACCACTCAGAAGCTCTGTTAAACGTCCAAACAGATGGTCTGTGGCGGCGACTTTGCGAAATATGATAATCTGAAATACACAGATTACACTTCTTAATACATAATATTGCCAGCTAAATTCATTATATGCTTTGTGACGATATAGCGATTGAGACCCCAAACAAGATTAGCTTACCCTAGTGCGCCGTCGGGCAAACTGAGTGATGTCGTCATCTGCGCTTCGTTGTAAGAGTTCCCAGACTCTTTTGTTTTTTTTAGCAGTATTTTTTTTTCTTGCCATCAGCCTCATTTTAAACACATTTCTCCGTCTTGCAGTTAAAAACATCCACATGCCGAGAATCAGGAACACCATCCCCTCGATAGGCTCCATTGTTCCTGTGTTTTGCGTTTGAAATTTGGCGCGTTTACGATGATGTCATGGCAATAGAGGCGGCGCAAATAACGATCAGTCCCACCCACTTTGAAGGGGTACTAACTGCGGTGGAAAAGCAACCGAGCTAAAGCGAACAGAACCGTGCCGTACCGAGTCGAGTCGTACCACGCAGTGGAAAAGCGAAGCGAGCCGAACCGTTCCGCGCCAAGTCGAACCGTACCGAACCGTACCGTACCATGCAGTGGAAAAGCGCCATTAGCCCCCTTGACCAAGAGTCTGCTCCAGAGTTCAGACAAGAGTCCGCCCCTTCCCCTGAAGTCAGTCAGAAGCCTGCTGAGATCCCTGAACTCAGCCAGGAGTCTACTCAAATCTCAGCGATTCATTAGGAGTTTGCCTCGCCTTCTACTGCTGATTGCTCTCCCAGTTACGGCAGTGGCCATCATGTGTGTTTGGGCCGAACACTGCTGACCAACTCTTATCGAAGTGGCTGTATTTATCAATGAACTTCCTCTATGCCCTGAAGCGACCACAGAGGTCGTCCCAGAGTTTCCTGCGAATTTCCTGTGTGCCAAGATGTGACTAAAAAGTTCATCCCAGATTTTCCTGTCTGTCTTGATGTGACCACGGAGGTTGTTCCCGAGTTTCCTGTTTGCCCTGATGCGACAAAGAAGGTCGTCCTCAGTATCCAGTTTGCCCTAATGTAGCCATTGAGGTTGTCCCCGAACCTCCTGTCTACTCCGTCGTGGCCACAGAGGTTGATCAAAGTTCCCTCGTCGCGGCCACTGAGGCCGATCAAAGTCTCCTCGCCACAGAGGCCGATCAAGGTTCCCTCGGCGCAGCCTTGAAGGTCGCCCTTGAACTATCAGTTTGTCTTTGTTTCATTAGGTCTGTCGAAATCAGCCCTTCAGGAATCAGCAAGCCAGCCAGCACTCCAGACACCTGACTTACAGCCGGCACTCCAGTTGTTCTCAAACCTGTCACCCATCCAGATGTTCTCAAGCCTGTCGCCCATCCAGACGTTCTCAAGCTAGCTTCCCTTCCAGACAATCTCAATCCAACAGCCCTTCCAGACTTTGAGCCAGCTAATGGTCTCTAGCCAACCGATCTGCCTGGGTTTAGATCTGCTCGAATGTGGTGGTCTTCGGGTCTGCCTTGGAGGTCTTCAGCTCCACTGTGAGGATCTATTGTTCTGCCAGCTTCACCTTGGGAGTCTTCAACTCCGCCCAGCACTTTTGCTCTGGATTCTACCATTGCTCATCCTGTCCTGGATTTTTCCTCCCTAGTTGGACTTATTTTTGCGCAAGGTTGCACCTTCCAGGAGGGGGGAGTACTGTCACAATCTCCAATCACAATCCTCAGTCACCAGCCCAGTCACCACAGAACTAGATTTCCCAGCATCCCTCCTGGTTCCCACTTGCACTCAGTAAGCCATCAGTATCCATTATTAATAGCTACGTGTTTGCTGCTATTTAATGAACTCAGTCACTCATCTGCTTGCATCATTTGTTTTCTGCACTTACCTGCAAATAAATAACCTATATGGAAGTTACCTTTGTACTGTATTCTTCTGGTTGCTGACACTGCTCTAATCGTTCTTCTCCTTTAATATTTAATGCAACAAGTCCTCAACTGCCTCTCTTTTTTAATGTTTTGAACATTCTTACACTTTTTGTTTAGCTTTCCTTTAAAAAAGCCTCTTTTGTGCTTTTTCTTTTTATTTCTGTTCTCTTCTTGTTTTATTTGTTTGTATATTTATCAAAATTAATTTGCAGAATTTGCAGAAGTTTTCAGAAATTTATAAAAGACATCATGATGCTTGTTCAGTTACTAATCTTCTTACTAATCTTTTCAAAAACCATAAATACTTTTCCTTGGTCCAGTCCATATGAAAGACAGCTATATGATTGTGATTGTACTAGAATACCCTCTTATATCCTCCTCTTAACTTTCTTCCCCTTCAATTCACATCAAAACCTTCCCTTTATTTTCTTCCTTTTATTAACCTGTCTTCCAATATCGTCCCTAGTCTTGCTTTCCTCATCTGACTGACCTTATCTCTGTGGCTAAATCATCTTACAGGCTGAGCTGGACGAATGTTTCTGATGGTGAACGATGATGGTTTTTAAAGGGGAAAAATCATCACACCTGGATCGTCACTTCTCTACTGAAGAGACTGTAATACAATGAAGTATGACAGACATTCCCTCTGTCAGCCAGGCCGGCATAACTCAGCCCCTTTGTCTCACCCTATAGCTCCCGCTTTACCCTCCCCTCTCTCAGTCTGCCCTGCTGCACACTCACTGCACCATATCTACATATTTGTTGTAATTGACATTTTCCATTTGGCAGGTTCTCTATATGCTGCCTGTCGTCGCCTTGGAAACGATCACAGGTCTTAAGGCTAGCGAATAAGCACCACTGACTGGAGGGAAACTCATCTCATCTCTAACATTCCCAACCTTGACTAGAAACCCCTGTCTTCCCCTTAGGGACAGTTTAAGCAGCTAAATAGTAAAAAATTGTAACTAATTATATTTAAGGATTAATAAGAAATTTATTACGCTGCTTGGTTGAATTAGCATTGCCGTGTTGTTCAGGCATTCCTTTCAATACCTGGTAGTCTCCAGTGTAAACAATTTCACATCAAGCCATATGCTGAATTTAGTTAATGTCTGCCTTGCTAATTTGACCTTCTAACAACAAGGTTATCTTGAATTTCAATCCCACAATTGTAACTAGGGAAAGAAAATCCAATGAATAAGAAAACAGCTGAAAAATCAATGTAGCTAATCTGGGGGCTTAATTAGACAAATTTCAATGAAAGGCAAGTTTAAAATCCAGATTCTGCACATTTCCATGTTTCTCTGCTGGTTGACGACTAACCCCCTGATGAAGATACATGTTCCTAACAACAAATGAGAGGGGAGGTCTGTTTTACCTTAAAGGGATAGTTCACCCAAAAATGAAAATTCTGTCAGTATTTACTCACCCTCATGTTGTTTCAACCCCGTAAGACCTTTGTTCGTTTTCGGAACACGAATTAAGATATTTTTGATTAAATCTGAGAGCTGGTTCACTCCTCCATAGGCTTCTAAGGGATTGACACTTGCCAGCCCCGAAAAATTATTAAAGACATCGTTTAAATAGTCCAAGTGACTACAGTGGCTCAATCTTAAGTTTATCAAGCAACGAGAATACTTTTTGAGCGCAAAAACAAACAAAAATAACGACTTTATTTTAACTATTCATTTCCTTCTCTGTGGCCCTCTATTCAGTTAACGTATTGTGTAGAGCTACGTCAAACGTAGGCTCACTATTGGCCGACGCTGGTCATGTGTGTGATGCGTGTGATGTATAACAACAGAAGCTTACGCTATTACACTAGTGAACTGACTCGAGGCCCACAGAGAAGGAAATTAATAGTTGAAATAAAGTCGTTATTTTATTTTTTATTTATTTTTGTTAATTCCCTACATTATGGATAGTATGGGAGCTATTCCTCCGCATTATCCTTCAGCTAACTGGAGTGTATGACCTTGTATAACATATTTAGAGTGCTTTTAGGCTAAATGAATTTGGGAGAAGTAATTTGTCATTTTAAGTATGCCATGTAGTTTTTATTTGAAAACTGAACTATTGAATAAGTTGAAGTTTCCCTTAAATGTTTTTTTACAGTTTACAAAGAAATAAGTAAATGGAAACCTTGGTGCACGTTTTGTGTGTAGGATACAACGCATTACTTTACTTAGTCTCGAAGCACAGCTTACCCCGAAATCCTGATTTTATTTACTTACTCTCATGTTGTTTCCAAACTGCACAACTTTATTCATGAAACTCAAAGGGGTCAATCAGCCTCAGTCACTTTTCACTTTCTTTTCATCGTTTTCCATATAATATAATAAAAAGGTAATGATGATTGAGGCTATCATTTGACTAAAATCTCCTTTTGTCTTCCACGAAATATGTGGTTTTAGGAAAAACATGCGAGTAAATAATGACAGGTTTTTTTTTATTATTACTGGGTGAACTATCCCCTTAAGAGCATTCTCTACAGTCAGACAAGTAGCTATATTCAGACAAGTATATAAAAGTGACCTACAAGTAACTGCACTAAAAGCCTTTAGGGACCCTATAGAGAATATAATGTTGAGTTGTATGCATGTTAACATATATCGCTCTCTGGAATATTTTATTTTTTATATATCTTAATTTGCAACTTTTGATCAGTTGCAGCATTATGCAGTGAATTTTTTTTCTATTTGATTTTGCAATTTTTGATCAGTTGCAGCAGTATGCAGTGACATTTTTTTCTAATGTGACCTCTAAACTGTATATGTATACATCCATATGCTTAACTGCGTCTCTCCTATCACGTTCTCTTTCTTCTCGCATGATAGAATAATTTCCCCTTAAATCAGTATCAGTGATGATACAAGACCCATTTTCCTGCCATGAGAAATAAATAAATAAATAAAACAAATAATCAAACAACAACAACAAACAAATGAATGAAAGAAACCCCAAATCCATAAAAGTTGGGACGTTCTGTAAAATGCAATAAAATATGTGAGAATCTGTGATTTGTTTATTCTCTTTCAAGTTTATTTAACTGACAAAAGAACACAGAACCTAATTCCAATGTTTTTACTGCACAAAACTAATTGTAATTCGCCTGATACAAGACAGCCGCTCAACAGTCCATGGATGTCATTGTCTGATATCATATCATAATATCCTTTTCATGATGGGCCATACATTTCCAGTAGGTGACAGATCTGGACAGCAGGCAGACCAGTCAAGCAAATCCACTCTATGGTGTAGAGTGTCTACAAAACATTGATGTAGTACATGCTGAATGAGGCCTGGCATTGTCTTTCTTCTCAGGAAAGATGTGATCTTGATGCCATTAAATGTCTGTACAATATATGCCTCCACATCAATGGTACTTTCACACACATGCAAGTCACCCATGCTGTTTTCACTGATGTACCCCCATACAATGACTGTTTGCTTTTGTATCTGTCGCTGATAAAAATCTGAATGGTCCCTTTCGTCTTTGGGACTAAGAACTCGATGTCTGTTTTTCCCAAAAACAAGCTGAAACGTGGACTCATCTGACCGCAGCACACATTTCCACTGTGTTTTGGATCATCTGAGATGCGCTCGGGTCCAGAGAACTCGGTAGCATCTCTGCATTGAACAGATGCTAGATATATCCTTGCTTAACAGAGATTCAAGTGGCATTCCTTGATGCACCAGCAGGCTTTGTAAGTGACAATGGTTTTCCAAAGAATTCCACATGGCTATATTTAACAAAGTAGTATGAAGGTTTATCATGCAATGACGTCTGAGGGCTCAAAGGTCATGCACATTCAACAGAGCTTTCATGCCTTGCCCTACATGTACTGAGATTTCTCTGGATTCCCTGAATCTTGTCACAATATTTTGTCCCATTATATTTGGCACAAAGTGATCAGCCATGACCCATCTTTGCTTGTAAAGACTGAGATGGTCCTTATTGTCATGTTTCTATGTGTTGAGTTCTGTATTGTGACCTTGGTTTCCCCTGTCTTTGGGATTTTGGTTTAGTCCTGTTATTAGTTCAGTTTTGAGATCTTGTTTCCCCCCGTCTTTGTGATTTTGATTCAGTCCTGTTAGTTTTCCCGCTCCTCGTTTGTGTTCAGTTTCTTCACCTGTGTTCTGTTAATTATCCCATTAGATTCAGTTCTTTTAAGCCTTGTGTTTTCCCTCAGTGTTTGTTGGTCGTCGTCAATGTATGGTTGTGTTTACCCTGAAGTCCTGGGGCCTGTTTCAGAAAGGAGGTTAAGTGAAAACTCTGAGTATGTTAAACTTGAAATGAGCGAAACTCTGGGTTTTCTGTTTCAGAATGGGAGGTAAGTCAAACCTGAGAAAGCAGGGTAAGTCAAGCCCGTTTCTGAAAGAGAGGTAACTTATACTCAGAGTCAGTTAGCATGGTAACTTACTCTGTGAACCTAACCTGGTCAGGAGCAGGTTTACTTCCGTAAACCCAGAGTTTATTTCGGTCTCCTCCCCTTTTTTAAAGAGGAAGTGGTGTTTAAACGCATTATTCCTTCTTTTGGAACATTTATTCATTGCTGTTTTTTCCCCCAAGTTTTTTAATAAGATGAAGTCTATACAACTTCTTAATTGGCAACTGAAAATACAGTAGATTAGAGTTACATCATGTAGTTCTAAACAAATTCTACAGAATTAAACTGTGGCATTCCCTGAAAATCACTGAACTGTGTTCATCTGTGCACCAGAAGTTGATGGATCTTCTTCCTACTGTTCTACCACACTCTAGGGACGGGGGAGAGATAAGAATATCTGTTTAGACTTAGATATAAACTTAGATTCTATAGGCTACTCCACATAAATAATGTGAAGAAATGTGAATGTGTAGACACATAATATTAACATTTCCTCTGTAGGCCTCTCTGTGGCAGCAGAAACTGTTTCTTCATCCCCATCGTCCTGTGAAGATGAGCATTTGGTTGAGCAAATTTTATAATACTATTTGTCATAATTTCTGGTGTATTGAGTCGGCTACTTACAACTGTCTGGGGTTCTGTTGGGACAGGAGGCTCCAAAAGACAGATATTACCATCAGAATCTGTTGGGAGCAACAAAAAACCCAACCCAAGTAAAATATATGGAAATATCAAAAACAGCCTATATAAAAAATAATACACATGTTGACCTCTTACATTTTATGAAGGCACTTGAATCTTCGGGAGTGACTGGCTCTGAAGTCCCTCCAGGAATTCCAGCATTCAGGCTCAGGGCCATCTCCATCTCCATCTCCTCTGCATCACCTCCTCCTCTGCATCTCCTCCTCCTCTGCATCTCCATCTTTGCGAGCCTCTTCCTCCTTTCTGTTGGCTGAGTAGAAGTCAAAGGAGAATGAACATTTAATTGTGTTAATTAGACATGTCAAAAATGCTGCTGCACTGCAAGACACTGGATGCTATTTAGTTATTTAATATATCAAATGTTTGTAAAGTCAGGTAGCCTACATCCATGATATGCTCAAGCCTTACCTGATTGAATTGTGTTTTTATATTTCATTTTCAGCTGCTGCCATGTTCTTTTAATGGCTGCAGGATTGCACCTACATGAAAATTAAAATTAGGTTGAATAACATGCTGTTATTCCAGTTTCACCTCTTATATTATAACAGTTGGGTAAGTTACTCTAAAATAGTTATTAATTACTAACTACAAATGACATCTTCAACAGTGTAATTTAATTAATGTAATAATTACTATCTCTAGAAAGTATTGGTCTACTTATTACTAATTACTTTATAAATCCCATATCAACCTCAACCACTTGAACAATACAAAAAGAAACAATAAACTGCTCTTTTAATGCTTTCAGATTAACAATATACAATTGCATTAATTATTATTGAATTGACCAAAGTGTGTAGAGAGAGAAGGTTACATTAAAATATACCTTTTAAAAATGTTATGTTAAATCCACTATTGTTTTATACAGAATTGTTCTATAGTCTATGCAGTATTTAATGCAATGACATCATATTTTACTTTATATTACAGAAGAATTAAGAGTAATCCCTTTAATTAAAAAAACAGTTTTTAGATTACTTGGTAATTACACCCAACACTGTATAACAGTAATTAAAATGTAAACTTGCGCATTGACTTGAGCAACTATTTTCTCCCAAACTATCTCTCTTGATCGCCGCTGCTGCCCTGTTGCTTAAAAGAAAATGTTTGCGTACTGCTGGTGAGAAATATGCAGACCTCTTTTTGTCTGGTGCTGTTACCATGGTGACTCATAATATCTGCGCTCCATTGATAATGGCTTTTTATAGTTGTAGCGCACGCGCTTAAATCAGAGTCAGTCAACTTAGAGTTGATTGAGTTAAAATTTTTACTCTGAGTTGACTTACCCTGAGATGGGAAACTCTGAGTTTTCAGTTTCAGAACAGCTGAAATGAGTAAGTTCAGAGTTGGTTGAACCACCTTATTGAAACGGGCCCCTGGAGTTTTGTTCTTTTGTTCCTGTATGTTCCAGAAAGTTAAATTTTGTAAATAAATCAAATACTTTGAAGTTCCTGCATCCTCGTCTTCAGCTACCTGCACATAACGTGACACTTATACACTCAATCACGATACCCATACCTATTACCAGTTCACCTTCTTATCGTGGACCGTTTCAAAAGAGTTTGATTTGGATATTCTATAAGATTTTCACTTTTATTTTGCATCTGTCCCAACTTTTTTTGGAGTGTGTAGCAGCCATCAAAATCAATTTTTACAACAATCAAAACGGTTTATATTTACAAAACACAAATTGATTATTAAACAATTACTTTTCGTTGTACTTTTGTCAATTAAATAAAGTTGAAAGAATTTAAAAAATCATAGATTCTTGATTGTATTGCATTTTACAAAATGTCCTAACTTTTCTGGATTCGAGGTTGTAAATAAAAGTGAGGGATTCTTGATGTCAGGGTTAGATTAGTGTTCTCAAAAAAGTTATTACGCAGAAAGAGTTTTAGTTGACATCAAGAATCCCTGACATTTATTTATTTACAACCCCAAATCCAGAAAAGTTAAGACATTTTGTAAAATGCAATACAATCAAAAATTTGTGGATTTTTTTAAAATTCTCTTTCAACTGTATTTAATTGACAAAAGTAACCAACCATTGTATATTTAGGGATGACTAAATTTAGAAAACATTGATAATAAAGGTGTTGTAGATGATCTGGAACATATTAAAGGCACACACACACACAGCTGCTTTTGGCAAAGCATCACAAGAGATGCCGTTAATTACCTCATGTTTTATGCTTGCATAATTCTGGCATGTTACAGGTATACCCTTACAAAAAAATACTGCAGTTTTTTACAAGTAATACTGCAGTTTTTGTTACATGTAGAAAAATGCAGTTCTTTGGACATGAAAAAACTGCAATATTGCAAGTAGTTATATGATTCGGCTTATGTCAAAATGATTTATGACCCTATGATTGACAGGTGGGCGGGGCTAACCTTTGACCTTCCGGAGGATGTTCCGGAGGTCCTTTGATGTAGGGATTAACCTTTGACCTTCCGGAGGGGTTGTTCCGGAGGTCGCTTAATTTAGGGATTAACCTTTGACCTATCGATCGATCAAGTTGACAGTACATTCCGGAGGATGTTCCGGAGGTCCTTTAATGTAGGGATTAACCTTTGACCTATCGATCGATCAAGTTGACAGTTGTCTTTACCCTATTGACCTTTGTATGATATATGAAGTTGCCAGTTGTCTTTGCCAGTTGTCTTTGCCCCATTGATTTTGACCTATTGACCCCGGGGGAAATAACTTCTTAGTGTGGGAAATCCCCTCCGTGTCGGGGTGAGAAAATAATTTTTCTAATGTTGCATATAGATTAGAATAGATTAGAATTACAAAAGTAAAATCATCTTACCGTTTCACTATGGTGAAGAATTGGATTAAAGTTGACAGTCTCCGCACTGTGTGTGTGTGCGTCTGTGAGTGTGTGCGTGTCATCCGATATCCTGGCATTCCTGAGCACGCTATATAAATGGGGATAGTGGAAAAAGTTTTTCTAATAATGCTACATATCTCACACTAGAGTTGAAAAACATTGATCTTTTAAAATGGTTATAAAATGTACATTTAGTAATTTACAAATATTTTTCATACTAACTAAAGTAGATTTGAAAAACATTCATTCCTTTAAAATAAATA
Source organism: Siphateles boraxobius (assembly GCF_051911475.1). NCBI lineage: Eukaryota > Metazoa > Chordata > Actinopteri > Cypriniformes > Leuciscidae > Siphateles > Siphateles boraxobius. The sequence goes on from NW_027509042.1 coordinate 24,117,035, forward strand.
TCTTACTGATCCAAGTATTTAAAAAATAAAATCATCTCACCGTTTCACTATGGTGAAAAAAGCCCCCATGTGCGTTTCTCTCACACCCCTTGCATTTTGACAGTCTTTGAGTTAAATGTGTGTCTGTGTGACACCCGATATCCTGGCATTCCTGAGCACGCTATATATATGGGTATAGTGAGAAAAAAGAGATTGTTTCTAATAATTTCACATATTTTACACTAGAGTTGAAAAACATTGATCTTTAAAATGGTTATAAAATGTACATTTAGTAATTTACAAATATTTTTTCATACTAACTAAAGTTGAAGTACATTGATCTTTTAAAAGTGTATCAAATATCTTTTCAAAACAAAAATAAAAACATCTTACATTTTAGAGAGTTGAAGAAGTAAATCCCAACACATCATTGTCAATATAATGTATGAATGTATTTACAAAAATATCCTCGAGTGTTTTTCTCCCACACCGGTCATTTTGACACTCTGTGATTCAGAGTGGAGGAGGAGTGTGTGTGTGTGTGTGTGTGTGTGTGTGTGTGTGTGTGTGTGTGTGTGTGTGTGTGTGTGTGTGTGTGTGTGTGCGTGTGTGTGTGTGCGTGTGTGTGTGTGCGTGTGTGTGTGTGCGTGTGTGTGTGTGCGTGTGTGTGTGTGCGTGTGTGTGTGTGCGTGTGTGTGTGTGCGTGTGTGTGTGTGCGTGTGTGTGTGCGTGTGTGTGTGTGTCAGGCCAGCAGCAGTATGAGACGTTGAGGATGTTTTGTTAGTATTAATCTTAAAAGTTAATCTTAAAAGTTTAAAAATAAAAGATAATTTAAATTCAATTCAATTAATTATTTAAAGTCTTAATAAAAACGTTTTAATACAGTCGAATCTTCTATTTATCTTTTAGAAGATTACTGTAATGATTTTGTTTAACGGAGACCTAAAGTATAATGTTTATTAATTTAGTCATAGCCATAATGATTTTTGTACTGTAACAGCATATTCTATCCCGTACACCTAAACACGACCATCACAGAAAAAGGCATCTTTACATTGTTTTTTACATACTGTTTTACTCTCTCACACACACACAGTAACCCGGTTCCATAAAATTAACTAATCTCTATTTTTAAATTAAATGATTATAAATAACGTATATAACTCAATGAATAATAACAAGTATGTTACTAAAATGAATTCAAACTATTTAAACATAGTTTTAGCTAAATGAATTTATATATATATAATATATATATATATATATATATATATATATATATATATATATATATATATATATAAATATAAAAATACCTTACATTTCCACAGTGCTGAAGATGTAGTTCTTTATGCAATGATAAAAACAGTCCAAAGTCATAAACAAAATTGTATTCCTTTTTTATTCCTTCAGTGATAAACTACAGGGTGAAATGAATGCATGACCCCCTCAGAGAGACGAGAGGAGTTACAGGACAGATGAGACAGATGTGCCAATGTCATAGCATATGTAAAGTTAGTCTGCTTTCCAGAGTTTTATTCATACTAAATTCATTTGAAATATTAAAAGTTTAAATTAGATCTTTTAAAATTAAAAGACTGTTTAAATCAAAGCTTTAACGTTTTATTAAAATCGTATCTTCTTAGAAGACTTCTGTATGATATAAATGATTTTACATAAATTTAACCTATGGTATTATTTTTACTAAAGCGTCTGTTCAAAAAATAAAGCAAAAACTGTACTTTGGTGTCTTAGATCTTATACAAATTATTTCAAACAGTATTTTTGTCCATGCCGCATGAAACATGTTGTCAAAGTTTGTCACAATGTTTTTTTTGTAGTTGTTGTTTTTGTTTTTAAGAAATCCCAGGACTCTACATTGCTCTTATTTAGATTAAGTTGTATCATTTAGAAAACCACCGTACATTTTCAGAGACGCGATGTACCTTTTTTGGTCCATCACACAGCATATTTAATTTTACTCCTCTTAATTCAAAGCATGATCTTACTTTTTCTACGGTAGCTATGATCTATTGCACGTATAAGTTGTATATCATTTTTTACTTTTCTTGTATCTCCCGAACTATCCTTAATCAGTGTGGAAACATACAGGCTGAACCCCTTTACTGAGAATATACTATCGGTTATCTATATAGTAGGAGGCATGCCCTTTGACCTCCTCCATTTTGGAGGCTTACAGCTTAGTCCTTAAGCGGCTACAGTAATTTATTGCCATGTGTAACCTGAAAAAACAAGAGGTGATAAAAAATGTTAACGATGACCTCATGGCTACGGCTGTGAGAGGACTCCATTCCCTACTGAAAGAACATTGTGGACACACAGCTCTGACGTTTTCCAAGAGTATTTTGCCCAGCCTCTTCTTTATAAACAGCCAAGACAAATCATTTCTGGACCAAAAACTTTTGCACCCTCACTCCTCTTACCACCTCATCAAAAGACATGTCTAAAAGTGAGTATTGTCTTTATAATTCATTTATGCTACAGTGTTTTATTTAAAAAGATTGTTTACACATAAGGAAAAGACGGTATAATTCATTAGTGTTTTAAACATGCTATTGCTGTTATAGCATGCTTTGTTGCTCTTACACATTGTTATATGTTCTATATCAAATGTTTTTGACGTCATATACGTTTCAGAATATATATATATATATATATATATATATATATATATATATATATCCCCCAGCCAATCACATTTTACTGTAGTTGCCCGCTGGGGGGTTTCCATAAAGGACATTAAAATAAATGTTTTAAATATTATTTAGATTATTTGAGTCAAACATGGTTATATGTGCATAGGCCTATTTAATTATTTAATCTGTATTTTATTCCTCTTCAGTTACTTACTTTTTAAATTTCGGTAGGCTACTTTTTAATTCTTCCTTTACTTTGTCTTTGATTTTAACTTTTAGCACTTTGCATGATAAAATTGTTTAAAATGTAAGCTGTAAATATGAATGGCACAATGTGATAACCAAAATATATAAAAGTTAAGTCAAAGCTATTTATATAGCCTAGCGTTTTTCACATTCTCATAATTTAGTTATACATTCTGACGCTGGGACACTGTCAAGCGTCTTCTTTCAGATGGTTCAATATTTATGATATTATGCTCCCCTGAATGGAAAAGAACTGTAAACTTCATCATTGTACTGTAATGAACTGCGTTACTGCCTATAGGATGATTGCATGATTTTTTTCCATTTAAAATAACATGGTCTTTCCTTTTCTCTCTCTCTCTAGAGACAGCAAACACTGCAGGACAACCGGACATCCAAGTAACATGTTAGTGTGGTTTATATTTCTTTTTAATGAGAAACATTATAGAGTGCAACAGGCGTTTTCTGGAAGTAAAAACACTTCCGGTAACCAGCGACTGTGAAAAAGGGGGCAGGTACTCTATTGGGTGTATAATGAACAATTGACAGATGAAATGACAGATATTTTATGTAAACAGGCAAAATCTCTTCATCTGATGGTGGCCATGTGTTTTCGCCTATCATAACTGGTTTAACTCATGGCTCCTCCTTTGAGATCAACATAACTTCTGACGAATCAAGTGTACCGGCACATTGTAAGTGTAATAAAACAGTTTCGCCTATGTATTAAATTAATCTTAATTAAGCAGTCCGAGTTAACTATTTGGGACCAATTGGAAATTTACATTCTGATCTAACAGCGTCATGTACAAATTTGTCATGCTCCTGGATTATTTTACTATACTACATTAGCCTTTTATTTACTGATGATTTTATCAAAGCGACGAATTAACTCAATTCATGGTTGCAATAATAAAATAAATGAACAATTGACAGATGAACTGACAGATATTTTATGTAAACAGGCAAAATCTCTTCATCTGATGGCGGCCATGTGTTTTCGCCTATCATAACTGATTTAACTCATGGCTCCCCCTTTGAGATCAACATAACTTCTGACGAATCAAATGTACCGGCAAATTGTAAGTGTGATGCATGAAAAACTATTAAAACAGTTTTTCGCCTATGTAATGTATAAAATTAATCTTAATTAAGCAGTCCGAGTTAACTATTTGGGACCAATTTTAAGGAAAGTTACATTCTGATCTAACAGTATCATGTACAAATTTGAAATATTTTGGTACTATTGAATCAAGTTAAGTCATGATGAATTTATCTTATCTGGTGTCATGCTCCTGGATTATTCAGAATTGTAACTATAGCCTTTTATTTTACGGCACTTATTTATTTTACTACAGATTTTATCAAAGCCAAATACTGTCCAAAAGGGGCGACTGGGAAAGAAGAGAAACAGGTCAATACAAGGTTAGATTCAATCTTTATATTCTTTCCCCATTTTGCCTTCATTTTCCTTTTCCTGTTTTAATTTTTCTATTTTTATATTCTCAGATCATCAAGGGTTTCTGAAAGCAAACACCAGTCAGTTGGTTGAAAATATGAAGAACATTGATCCAATCATTGACGATCTTGACTTGCACAATGAATCAGTTGCAAATGTGTGAGCGAATCCAACACGCCGGATGAAGATGAGGGAACTGCTGGACTGTGTGATGAAGATGAGGGAACTGCTTGACTGTGTGAATTGTGAAAGCATTGCCAAGGAGCTGGTCAATGCTTTGTGCAAGCCCATCATCAAAATGTTTTAACATATCGTAAATTTCAATTGTTTGATAAATTATCTAACGATTATACCTAACTATCAGCAGTTATATGTGAAACGAGCTCAGTCGCATTAGAGATGGATTCTTGTTTATATTGAACCGCATGTTTAACAGCTCTAGGGTTCTTAAATTGTTTACCGCGGTTTCATTTTGAACAACACTATCGTAACACTTATCGTATCGCCGGGTGTGATTGTAATGTTTTGTATGGTGTTTTTCTTTACACTTTCCCCCTGGATATCTGGTTCCTACAGTTAGCGGTAATGTTAGTCAACTCTATGTCTTCTCTTTGTTCATATTTGACAGTATTCGCATGAATTGGCGTGATTTAATAAAATGACGGTTTAAACCATCATCTTCGCTTGAGACATTTACATTATATTTTATGGTTTACAGTATATTTTACAGTATTTTACAGTATATTATACCATCCTAGTTTTAAATAGCGCTTAAATGTATATTTTACCCCTTTATGCGGCTACAGAACACCGCACAAGGATCTCTGAAATGTTTTTTGTGTAAAACATCTATGTAGATCTATCTATGTTTTTAAAAATACACCGAAACAAAGAATGAGTTTAGTTGAATCAGGTTAACATTCTTAATTTAGTCCAAAACTATTAAGTTCAAATAATCCAATTGTTTCGTTTATTTAGGGATAGTGTTCAACAACCTTTACAAATATATCTAATAAGATAACCTTTTACAAAATCTTTACTCGGTAAAGACTCTTATTGGTTTTGTCGCATCCAATGCATCCCCAAAGTAGTTGTTTTTATAATGATTAAAACCGCTTTAATTATTATTATCATGGTCTACACTTTATGGTAAAACACTAACATATCAGAAACTCTTTTAAATATAAACATTAACATGTTTTTATCTTGCTGTTAAAACACATAAATAACGTTTTATTTCAAATGTACACCCCTATACAGCATGATGGGATGGGGAAATCCACAGGCTCACTGAAATATTTAATCTCTGAAATATTCTCATCTAGTATTTATTCATTAAATTATTAATGCGCAAGAATCAAGACTTATAATACCATTTTATTATAAAATTGTGAAACTCCAAAGCTCCGACACGGTCGCAAAGAATGATGAGTTAAGCGGTACAATCTTTTATTTCAACAGTATTTTTCTTTACAAAATGATGATAGACCGACATTAAATATACATAAAGTAGACAATAACTCCATTTACTTAAGTAATTTTTTTTGGTTTACTTAACTGAAACAGGTTCTTTCAACATGACTTTGAATGAGAAAACAAATATAACGGTGTTCAATGAAAAATATTTTTTAAATAAACTGAACAGTACCGTAAAATAATTTTCGGCTGAATTCTCTCGGACGACATGCAGGTCATGGTTATTTACGGCGTCCTGATGACGACCCCCACCGTACACACCATGGGTGCGAGGGCGGACCCCAATCGCATGGGTTAATAAACTCTACACAGAGTTTCGACGTTTTCGACGAAACCCCGTTTCGACGCTACGGACGGATGCTTCAACGACGTCGGATTCGATATCGTAAAAAACGCGACTGCGGGGGTACTACAACATCTCATTGATCAAAAGTGGAAGGAATTGATCAGATGTTCCTGTTTGTCTGAGCATTTGGCATTTGTCAAAAACACAAGCTTCCGAGCGTTAAAGCACTAGGCCTGGACGATTGTGCTGCAAGGACTCGCTCAAGAGATTCCGGGGACTTTCACCATCAAACAGTTTCCTATTTGAAAATCTAAAAACCTCTGAGATGGCGACGCAAAAGCTGACGGAGAACAACTGCCCGTCGAGTTCCGGCGATGCGGGACACAAGTATCATCCGTTGTGTGAGTGCTCCACGGGGAAAGAGTGTCGTTTAAGGGCCACGTTAGACTCTATGTTTAAAGATCATTTTAGAGACCAGATGGTTTACTTGATGGACAGTATCATCGATGCTGCGTGCGATAGGAAAACCGATTGTGAGCGGGACACCAAACGTGTCACAAATCTCAAAAAAGAAATGGATGTCATAAGAGGGTTGGTGGGGACATGGACCGATGTGACGCCCATGTTTTTTAACACCCTAGAGCCGACAGGCGTAATCCTCAGAAAAGTTCTGGATGTGATGTATGCATCTAGTCACGAATTCGCGGTCGATGAACTACTCGTTATGTTTACGTTTGTAACAGATCTCTGTGCGTCACTGGCATCAAAAAATGCCAAAACAGATCTTGGCGAAATAGTTGAAGGCCTCGTCAACTATACCCTAGACCAAGACATGGTAGCGTGCCGAGACTTTCTATTCTGGTTGGATCATAAATAAATGGAGTTATTGTCTACTTTATGTATATTTAATGTCGGTCTATCATCATTTTGTAAAGAAAAATACTGTTGAAATAAAAGATTGTACCGCTTAACTCATCATTCTTTGCGACCGTGTCGGAGCTTTGGAGTTTCACAATTTTATAATAAAATGGTATTATAAGTCTTGATTCTTGCGCATTAATAATTTAATGAATAAATACTAGATGAGAATATTTCAGAGATTAAATATTTCAGTGAGCCTGTGGATTTCCCCATCCCATCATGCTGTATAGGGGTGTACATTTGAAATAAAACGTTATTTATGTGTTTTAACAGCAAGATAAAAACATGTTAATGTTTATATTTAAAAGAGTTTCTGATATGTTAGTGTTTTACCATAAAGTGTAGACCATGATAATAATAATTAAAGCGGTTTTAATCATTATAAAAACAACTACTTTGGGGATGCATTGGATGCGACAAAACCAATAAGAGTCTTTACCGAGTAAAGATTTTGTAAAAGGTTATCTTATTAGATATATTTGTAAAGGTTGTTGAACACTATCCCTAAATAAACGAAACAATTGGATTATTTGAACTTAATAGTTTTGGACTAAATTAAGAATGTTAACCTGATTCAACTAAACTCATTCTTTGTTTCGGTGTATTTTTAAAAACATAGATAGATCTACATAGATGTTTTACACAAAAAACATTTCAGAGATCCTTGTGCGGTGTTCTGTAGCCGCATAAAGGGGTAAAATATACATTTAAGCGCTATTTAAAACTAGGATGGTATAATATACTGTAAAATACTGTAAAATATACTGTAAACCATAAAATATAATGTAAATGTCTCAAGCGAAGATGATGGTTTAAACCGTCATTTTATTAAATCACGCCAATTCATGCGAATACTGTCAAATATGAACAAAGAGAAGACATAGAGTTGACTAACATTACCGCTAACTGTAGGAACCAGATATCCAGGGGGAAAGTGTAAAGAAAAACACCATACAAAACATTACAATCACACCCGGCGATACGATAAGTGTTACGATAGTGTTGTTCAAAATGAAACCGCGGTAAACAATTTAAGAACCCTAGAGCTGTTAAACATGCGGTTCAATATAAACAAGAATCCATCTCTAATGCGACTGAGCTCGTTTCACATATAACTGCTGATAGTTAGGTATAATCGTTAGATAATTTATCAAACAATTGAAATTTACGATATGTTAAAACATTTTGATGATGGGCTTGCACAAAGCATTGACCAGCTCCTTGGCAATGCTTTCACAATTCACACAGTCAAGCAGTTCCCTCATCTTCATCACACAGTCCAGCAGTTCCCTCATCTTCATCCGGCGTGTTGGATTCGCTCACACATTTGCAACTGATTCATTGTGCAAGTCAAGATCGTCAATGATTGGATCAATGTTCTTCATATTTTCAACCAACTGACTGGTGTTTGCTTTCAGAAACCCTTGATGATCTGAGAATATAAAAATAGAAAAATTAAAACAGGAAAAGGAAAATGAAGGCAAAATGGGGAAAGAATATAAAGATTGAATCTAACCTTGTATTGACCTGTTTCTCTTCTTTCCCAGTCGCCCCTTTTGGACAGTATTTGGCTTTGATAAAATCTGTAGTAAAATAAATAAGTGCCGTAAAATAAAAGGCTATAGTTACAATTCTGAATAATCCAGGAGCATGACACCAGATAAGATAAATTCATCATGACTTAACTTGATTCAATAGTACCAAAATATTTCAAATTTGTACATGATACTGTTAGATCAGAATGTAACTTTCCTTAAAATTGGTCCCAAATAGTTAACTCGGACTGCTTAATTAAGATTAATTTTATACATTACATAGGCGAAAAACTGTTTTAATAGTTTTTCATGCATCACACTTACAATTTGCCGGTACATTTGATTCGTCAGAAGTTATGTTGATCTCAAAGGGGGAGCCATGAGTTAAATCAGTTATGATAGGCGAAAACACATGGCCGCCATCAGATGAAGAGATTTTGCCTGTTTACATAAAATATCTGTCAGTTCATCTGTCAATTGTTCATTTATTTTATTATTGCAACCATGAATTGAGTTAATTCGTCGCTTTGATAAAATCATCAGTAAATAAAAGGCTAATGTAGTATAGTAAAATAATCCAGGAGCATGACAAATTTGTACATGACGCTGTTAGATCAGAATGTAAATTTCCAATTGGTCCCAAATAGTTAACTCGGACTGCTTAATTAAGATTAATTTAATACATAGGCGAAACTGTTTTATTACACTTACAATGTGCCGGTACACTTGATTCGTCAGAAGTTATGTTGATCTCAAAGGAGGAGCCATGAGTTAAACCAGTTATGATAGGCGAAAACACATGGCCACCATCAGATGAAGAGATTTTGCCTGTTTACATAAAATATCTGTCATTTCATCTGTCAATTGTTCATTATACACCCAATAGAGTACCTGCCCCCTTTTTCACAGTCGCTGGTTACCGGAAGTGTTTTTACTTCCAGAAAACGCCTGTTGCACTCTATAATGTTTCTCATTAAAAAGAAATATAAACCACACTAACATGTTACTTGGATGTCCGGTTGTCCTGCAGTGTTTGCTGTCTCTAGAGAGAGAGAGAAAAGGAAAGACCATGTTATTTTAAATGGAAAAAAATCATGCAATCATCCTATAGGCAGTAACGCAGTTCATTACAGTACAATGATGAAGTTTACAGTTCTTTTCCATTCAGGGGAGCATAATATCATAAATATTGAACCATCTGAAAGAAGACGCTTGACAGTGTCCCAGCGTCAGAATGTATAACTAAATTATGAGAATGTGAAAAACGCTAGGCTATATAAATAGCTTTGACTTAACTTTTATATATTTTGGTTATCACATTGTGCCATTCATATTTACAGCTTACATTTTAAACAATTTTATCATGCAAAGTGCTAAAAGTTAAAATCAAAGACAAAGTAAAGGAAGAATTAAAAAGTAGCCTACCGAAATTTAAAAAGTAAGTAACTGAAGAGGAATAAAATACAGATTAAATAATTAAATAGGCCTATGCACATATAACCATGTTTGACTCAAATAATCTAAATAATATTTAAAACATTTATTTTAATGTCCTTTATGGAAACCCCCCAGCGGGCAACTACAGTAAAATGTGATTGGCTGGGGGATATATATATATATATATATATATATATATATATATATATATTCTGAAACGTATATGACGTCAAAAACATTTGATATAGAACATATAACAATGTGTAAGAGCAACAAAGCATGCTATAACAGCAATAGCATGTTTAAAACACTAATGAATTATACCGTCTTTTCCTTATGTGTAAACAATCTTTTTAAATAAAACACTGTAGCATAAATGAATTATAAAGACAATACTCACTTTTAGACATGTCTTTTGATGAGGTGGTAAGAGGAGTGAGGGTGCAAAAGTTTTTGGTCCAGAAATGATTTGTCTTGGCTGTTTATAAAGAAGAGGCTGGGCAAAATACTCTTGGAAAACGTCAGAGCTGTGTGTCCACAATGTTCTTTCAGTAGGGAATGGAGTCCTCTCACAGCCGTAGCCATGAGGTCATCGTTAACATTTTTTATCACCTCTTGTTTTTTCAGGTTACACATGGCAATAAATTACTGTAGCCGCTTAAGGACTAAGCTGTAAGCCTCCAAAATGGAGGAGGTCAAAGGGCATGCCTCCTACTATATAGATAACCGATAGTATATTCTCAGTAAAGGGGTTCAGCCTGTATGTTTCCACACTGATTAAGGATAGTTCGGGAGATACAAGAAAAGTAAAAAATGATATACAACTTATACGTGCAATAGATCATAGCTACCGTAGAAAAAGTAAGATCATGCTTTGAATTAAGAGGAGTAAAATTAAATATGCTGTGTGATGGACCAAAAAAGGTACATCGCGTCTCTGAAAATGTACGGTGGTTTTCTAAATGATACAACTTAATCTAAATAAGAGCAATGTAGAGTCCTGGGATTTCTTAAAAACAAAAACAACAACTACAAAAAAAACATTGTGACAAACTTTGACAACATGTTTCATGCGGCATGGACAAAAATACTGTTTGAAATAATTTGTATAAGATCTAAGACACCAAAGTACGGTTTTTGCTTTATTTTTTGAACAGACGCTTTAGTAAAAATAATACCATAGGTTAAATTTATGTAAAATCATTTATATCATACAGAAGTCTTCTAAGAAGATACGATTTTAATAAAACGTTAAAGCTTTGATTTAAACAGTCTTTTAATTTTAAAAGATCTAATTTAAACTTTTAATATTTCAAATGAATTTAGTATGAATAAAACTCTGGAAAGCAGACTAACTTTACATATGCTATGACATTGGCACATCTGTCTCATCTGTCCTGTAACTCCTCTCGTCTCTCTGAGGGGGTCATGCATTCATTTCACCCTGTAGTTTATCACTGAAGGAATAAAAAAGGAATACAATTTTGTTTATGACTTTGGACTGTTTTTATCATTGCATAAAGAACTACATCTTCAGCACTGTGGAAATGTAAGGTATTTTTATATTTATATATATATATATATATATATATATATATATATTATATATATATAAATTCATTTAGCTAAAACTATGTTTAAATAGTTTGAATTCATTTTAGTAACATACTTGTTATTATTCATTGAGTTATATACGTTATTTATAATCATTTAATTTAAAAATAGAGATTAGTTAATTTTATGGAACCGGGTTACTGTGTGTGTGTGAGAGAGTAAAACAGTATGTAAAAAACAATGTAAAGATGCCTTTTTCTGTGATGGTCGTGTTTAGGTGTACGGGATAGAATATGCTGTTACAGTACAAAAATCATTATGGCTATGACTAAATTAATAAACATTATACTTTAGGTCTCCGTTAAACAAAATCATTACAGTAATCTTCTAAAAGATAAATAGAAGATTCGACTGTATTAAAACGTTTTTATTAAGACTTTAAATAATTAATTGAATTGAATTTAAATTATCTTTTATTTTTAAACTTTTAAGATTAACTTTTAAGATTAATACTAACAAAACATCCTCAACGTCTCATACTGCTGCTGGCCTGACACACACACACACACACACGCACACACACACACGCACACGCACACACACACACACACACACACACACACACACACACACACACACACGCACACGCACACGCACACACACACACACACACACACACACACACACACACACATTCCTCCTCCACTCTGAATCACAGAGTGTCAAAATGACCGGTGTGGGAGAAAAACACTCGAGGATATTTTTGTAAATACATTCATACATTATATTGACAATGATGTGTTGGGATTTACTTCTTCAACTCTCTAAAATGTAAGATGTTTTTATTTTTGTTTTGAAAAGATATTTGATACACTTTTAAAAGATCAATGTACTTCAACTTTAGTTAGTATGAAAAAATATTTGTAAATTACTAAATGTACATTTTATAACCATTTTAAAGATCAATGTTTTTCAACTCTAGTGTAAAATATGTGAAATTATTAGAAACAATCTCTTTTTTCTCACTATACCCATATATATAGCGTGCTCAGGAATGCCAGGATATCGGGTGTCACACAGACACACATTTAACTCAAAGACTGTCAAAATGCAAGGGGTGTGAGAGAAACGCACATGGGGGCTTTTTTCACCATAGTGAAACGGTGAGATGATTTTATTTTTTAAATACTTGGATCAGTAAGATATTTATTTTAAAGGAATGAATGTTTTTCAAATCTACTTTAGTTAGTATGAAAAATATTTGTAAATTACTAAATGTACATTTTATAACCATTTTAAAAGATCAATGTTTTTCAACTCTAGTGTGAGATATGTAGCATTATTAGAAAAACTTTTTCCACTATCCCCATTTATATAGCGTGCTCAGGAATGCCAGGATATCGGATGACACGCACACACTCACAGACGCACACACACACAGTGCGGAGACTGTCAACTTTAATCCAATTCTTCACCATAGTGAAACGGTAAGATGATTTTACTTTTGTAATTCTAATCTATTCTAATCTATATGCAACATTAGAAAAATTATTTTCTCACCCCGACACGGAGGGGATTTCCCACACTAAGAAGTTATTTCCCCCGGGGTCAATAGGTCAAAATCAATGGGGCAAAGACAACTGGCAAAGACAACTGGCAACTTCATATATCATACAAAGGTCAATAGGGTAAAGACAACTGTCAACTTGATCGATCGATAGGTCAAAGGTTAATCCCTACATTAAAGGACCTCCGGAACATCCTCCGGAATGTACTGTCAACTTGATCGATCGATAGGTCAAAGGTTAATCCCTAAATTAAGCGACCTCCGGAACAACCCCTCCGGAAGGTCAAAGGTTAATCCCTACATCAAAGGACCTCCGGAACATCCTCCGGAAGGTCAAAGGTTAGCCCCGCCCACCTGTCAATCATAGGGTCATAAATCATTTTGACATAAGCCGAATCATATAACTACTATTGCAGTATAGCTGGAGTATAACTGGGGTATTACGGCAATAGTACTACAATAATAGTGTAATATAACTGCCGGATTACTGCAATAGTACTACAATAATACTGCAATATAACTGCAGGATTACTGCAATAGTACTACAATAATACTGCAATATAACTGTGGTATTACTGCAATAGTACTACAATAATACAGCAATATAACTGTGGTATTACTGCAATAGTACTACAATAATACTGTGGTATCACTGCAATAGTACTACAATAATACTGCAATATAACTGCAGGATTACTGCAATAGTACTACAATAATACTGCAATATAACTGTTTCCTTATTAGGTCAACATATGATGTTCTCCCATCACCGCAGAACCTAAACCTCTGGGTAGGAGAGGATCCCTCTTGTCCTTTGTGTTCATCACCTGCCACATTAAGGCACATTTTGACAGGATGTAAGGTGGCTCTTAGCCAAGGTTGGTTTACTTGGCGCCATGACCAAGTATTGCGATGTTTGGCTTTAGCATTGGAAGGCAAGCGTAGTATGATCAATAAGTTGCCGCCTGTTCTAGCAAAACATTACACGCAGAAGACAATATTCCTCCGCCCAGGCGAGCAACCACCAAGAAAAGGTGCTAACACCAATTCTCGCCCAGGACAACTGGAAGCTGCTAGGGACTGGAAGATGCTGGCTGATCTTGATCAACGGCTTATTTTTCCACCTGAGATTGCCACCACTAACCTACGACCAGATATTGTTTTGTGGTCTGGATCAGCACGCATTGTTCAACTGATAGAGTTAACAGTGCCATGGGAGGATGCGGTAGATGAGGCATATGAGAGGAAGAAATTGCGGTATGCTCATCTGGCCACTGAAGCAGAACAGCGAGGATGGAGAGTCCAGGTTTATCCAGTGGAAGTGGGTTGTCGAGGTTTTGTGGCACACTCTACAACCCGGTTCCTCAGAGACGTCGGATTCAGTGGTCAAGAGTTGCGTCGCACAGTAAAGAACTTATCTGAAGCAGCAGAAAGGAGCAGCAACTGGCTGTGGTTGAGACGGAAAGATTCTAGCTGGCTGAGTACAGGCCGCCATGCTACGGTTTCGTAGAATTCTTGAAAACTTGAAGGGTGTTGGTTTATTTGTATAGGTTGTATAGTATTTACAGTCATTACGTTCCTGTGTATATTGCGTGAATGACGGGAAGTTGGGCATATATTGTGTTTTGCGGTAGGTGGTATGCCATACGGAACCGTTGCCACTGAAACTGCATATTAACGCACCAGTGGGGCTCGACAGCCTTAGTCAAACTGGTTGGCGCGTATGGTTGGGTTGCGGAGAGATTGTGAGATTGTGGTTAGGTCTCAGCAGCACTGTTGGTTTATTTGTAGAGGTTGTATAGTATTTACAGTCATTACGTTCCTCTGTATATTGCGTGAATGACGGGTGGTTGGGCAGATATTGTGATTTGCGGTAGGTGGTATGCCATACGGAACCGTTGCCACTGAAACTGCATATTAACGCACCAGTGGGGCTCGATAGCCTTAGGCAAACGGGTTGGCGCGTATGGTTGGGTTGCGGAGAGATTGTGAGATTGTGGTTAGGTCTCAGCAGCACTGTTGGTTATTTGTAGAGGTTGTATAGTATTTACAGTCATTACGTTCCTGTGTATATTGCGTGAATGACGGGTGGTTGGGCAGATATTGTGTTTTGCGGTAGGTGGTATGCCATACGGAACCGTTGCCACTGAAACTGCATATTAACGCACCAGTGGGGCTCGACAGCCTTAGTCAAACGGGTTGGCGCGTATGGTTGGGTTGCGGAGAGATTGTGAGATTGTGGTTAGGTCTCAGCAGCAAGAGGAAAGTAGAGGTCAGTAAGCCGGGCTGAGTTGAGTGGGGGACGGAGGGGGGTGACTCTGGGACGCCAGAGTCACTGTCGAGCCCTCTTGAGGTGTTGTGGGCTAGTCGACGAAACACTGAGGACGGAAGGTGCCCACTTGAAGACCCTAGAGATGTTCCCTACTCCGCTCAATCCAGAGGGTTGTTATGGGGGGACCTTACTGTGGTTGCAGCCGTTGTGTGTGCTGACGCGCAAATACACTATTAACACCAGACAGAAGGAGATTCACGTCACCAGATGGAAAGAAGCGTAAATGGATGGAGAAGCATAGGTTACTGTAAAGCTACGTCTTAGTTGGTGCTTATCTTGGCGAAAGCAGAGTATAAATCAGCATGAAGTTTTAACATCTACTCTCGTGTAATGGAAATCATGGTATAACTGCAATAGTACTACAATAATACTGCAATATAACTGTGGTATCACTGCAATAGTACTACAATAATACTGCAATATAACTGTAGGATTACTGCAATAGTACTACAATAATACTGCAACATAACTGTGGTATTACTGCAATAGTACTACAATAATACTGCAATATAACTGTGGTATCACTGCAATAGTACTACAATAATACTGCAATATAACTGCAGGATTACTACAATAATACTGCAATATAACTGGTATTACTGCAATAGTACTGCAATATAATTGCAGTAGTCCTGCAATAATACTGCAATATGAAGCCGCCTTTCCACTGCACACGACATTCGCATACGATTGTCGCATTTCGCCCCTAGTGTCAGTCGCATGGAACTTTCATTCCTATCGTACGCGGCAACATGGGAGAGAAGTTGATTCTCGCAGTCTCTGAATACCCCATTCTTTATGATATTACTCTTGAATCATACAGAAACGTCAGCAGGAAAAATGAAGCTTGGAAGAGAGTTAGCGAGATTGTCGGTCTGCCAGGTGGGTTTTGATTGCCAAATGTGCAGAATGAAAGCAAATCTTTGTCCCGCCTAAATTACCATCTAGCTAGTATTTCAATGCAGTTGTATTATTACACGTGGTTAACATAACGAACAATGCTATAATTTTTTTAAGTTTAATTTAAATTGTAAAGTTATGCGCATATGCTACTGTGATATGAACTAGTATGAAATTAGTCTGAAATAAAACAATTACATTATTAACTAGCAGTATGAAATTAGCAGTGTTGGGTGTAGGCAAATGCATTAATAATGAACTAAAATTAAAATAAGGGATCACTCTTCATGTTTTTGTAATTTGATTAGTTACTTATGATGTAAGTTTACAGTTATGTGAGTTAAGTTTACAGTTATGTAATTGTTTTTTAAACTTAACAGTGGATGAGTGCAGGAAAAAGTGGAGGGATCTCTGTGATGTTTATGTCAGGGAAAGGAGAGAGGAGAAGAAAAGAAAAAGCGGAGCAGCTGCCAGCCAGAAATGTCTTTCCTCCTACCATTTATCACTTCTCGGCCCACATCTGGGAACATGGAAGTGGAGGAGAGACGAGAAGGGAGAAGAAATGAGGAAGATAGTGCAGACGTAATGGCAGAGGAAATACATGTGCAAGAAAAGCAGGTAGGACAGGACACGACAGAAATAAGAGTAGAGATCAGTGCAGAAGAGAGTAGGATGGACTGTCCAGGAGAGGACATGACTGGAGAGGAGGAGAGCAGAAAGAGGCAGAGTGGAAAAGACTTTGCCCAGCCACGACAACGCCGGAGGAGAGTTGAAGCAGGATCTATGTCTTCTTTTGAGCGGACAGTCGTTGAAGCCATACAAACTTCCAGCTGTCCTGCCCCTGCTGGCTCAGAAGATCCTGATATGCAGTTTCTGCAGAGTTTGCTGCCAGCCCTGAAGAGACTTGAGCCTAAATGCAGGGAACTCACCAAGCTGAAAATGCACCAGCTTATTTTTGAGGCTGAGTTTGACTGTGAGTTTTGAAGATCTCTCTTTAAAATAAATTAAAATAAAATGTGAATAATGGTGCTAAAGTTATCTCTCCTTTTCTTGCAGAAATTTTCAACTGGACCTCCTATCTGGCTGGACCTCTTTACACACACACTAACATACAGTACACATACACACACACACATACAGTACACACACACACACACACACACATACAGTACACACACACACACGTTATTATGTTCTGAAATGTTCACTGACACACACACACACATACAGTACACACACACACGTTATTATGTTCTGACATGTTCACTGACACACACATACATACAGTACACACACACACACAGTACACACACACGTTATTATGTTTTGACATGTTCACTGACACACAAAAACACACACACATGTTATTATGTTTTCTGACATGTTCACTGACACACTGTTCTTTAATAAAGATTTTGAGTACTCATCTACTTGAACTTGTGTTAATTGCTACCATGCATGGTTGTTTTAGCAACCAGTACCAAGATAAATTTGCTTTAAATATGATTGTCATATAAATAATGAAATTCTCTATTTAGTATAGTTTTAATATGTTTAATAGCTTTAGCATGAACATAATTAAGAGACACCATACACACTGAACTGGAAAAAAGCCTTTTGCGAAACTGTGGTGGCCCTTAAAAGGACCTTTGGTCTGTTGGAAGGACTTCTACACCAGATGCTGCCATGGAACCTCACCATGTACAGAGGAAAAGTAGGATGCGTAGGTTTCCCTCACATGGACAGCCTCCCTCGAGGAATTGTTAGCACCTTGAAGGCGATGCCTTGCATGCTGCTGTTTGTTCCCTCCATTGGTGCAGAGGGGTTAGTGGTTTTGCTCCTCCGCAGGAGATTGTGGAGGACACATGTCGCTTTCACACATGCTTCGACATTTTGAGGGTGCTGACCCATGACCCTGTGGTACATCCTGAACCTAGATGCAAGAATGCCAAATGCATTTTCCACAACCAGCCTGGCCCGGGACAGACGGTAATTGAAAATGCGTTGGTATCTTTGCAGGTTCTTTCCCGGATAGGGCCGCAGGAGATGGCGACGGAGTGGGAAAGCTTCGTCTGCAACAAAAGCATGAGGAAGTGGGCCTAGATGTTCAGCACCTGGTAGATGGGCATCTGGCGGGATTGTCAGGGTTCCGGCTTCAAGGGCCCTGCCAAAAGCAGAGTCCCTCAAGGTTCCACCATCGCTTCCACGGCCATAAGCACCCACATTAATCACCCTAAAGCAGTAGTTGGCATCAACTACTGCAAGTAATACGATGGAATAGGTTCCTTTATAATTGTAGAAATGGGAGCCTGAGTTGGGTGGAGCTTGGATGACCACATGCTTACCATCAATGGCCCCTAAACAATTAGGGAAATTCCAGCGCACATTAAAGTCCTGGACGATCGTCTGCCAATCTTCTTTTTGTGGCACTGGCATGTACTGATGCACCAGACCCTCCCAGACAGCCGTTGCCACCTCAGGGACAATGGTGGACACTGTAGACCAGCCCACTCTGAAGCGATAGGACAGTGAGTGGTATGAGTCTCCAGTGGCTAGGTATCTGAAAATATAAGACATAAGATAAGTTGGTGGTAAACATTTATATTAAAAAAATGCATGTAATGCTATAACTAATATTGCATGAGAATAAATTATATTTACAAATAATACATAATTATAAATTATAATTATATATATTTTTTTCAGACAAGCAAGTGTTATAGGCCTATTTGATGACCTGTCATGTTATACTATTTCATGTAGACTTGATTTGGGTGTGTACAGTAGTCATTTATAGCAAACAGCAAATTTACCAACAAAAGAATTGTGGGCAGTAAAAATATAAATTGTGGGCATATAGTATATATACAGTCGTGCTCAGAATGAATGGTACCCCTGGTAAATATGATAAAAAATGTTAAAAAAAATCTGCATCGTTTATCCTTGAACTTTCATTAAAAAAAAGTGGAGGGGAAATCACATTATGAAATAAATGTTTTTCATACATACACACATACATATACATGCACACATAGGCCTATATATACATATTTATATATGTTTCTATATTACTGATTTAAGTTTGTACCTGAGACAAATTGCAAGGCGCTCGGCTGGGCTGATGGACTCCCGGAATGAAGTATCCTCCCTGGTAATTTTTGGGCCAACAGCCTGGAGAATCTCATCAAATTCCTCTCGTGAGACCCGAAAATACTCACGGAAATCTTCCCCGTTTTGGTTTAGACGCATCTCTTGCACTAAACGGTGATACTCGCCGAGATGTTTCCTCCGTGCCAGGTAGTGTTTTACCCACACTGATTTAGAGTATTTCTTTTTGCGTCTCCAGTAAATGAGTGCAACAACAAGAGCCTTTATTCTCTGTGCATTTACCATGGTTGAATGAATGAATGAATGAATGAAAACATCAAAAATGACCGCCAATATTTTAGGAGGGAAAAGGAATACAACATTAAAACCAATAATATATATATTAAATTCATAATTTTTTTAAACTTATTTATTAATAACCATGTCTTTTTTAAAAGTATTAAGTGTTTCGGATCAAGTTTTAAAAAAGAGTATGAATAATTCTCAACTTGCGCACACTGATTTGATTGGATTACATTGGAATACATCACATCCGGTCGGCCGGTCGCATTCGGTCTAGCCGCAGAAGTTCAGATATTTCAACGGATCCAAAGCTCAAATCGGATCCGAATTTTCCGCATACGCATATGATCGGAACTCCCAGCAGCTCCCGTACGACTCTCCATTGGAAATGAATGACTTCCGGTCCGACGTCTGTCGTTTGTCGTGTGCAGTGGAAAGGCGGCTTAACTGTGGTATTACTGCAATAGTACTGCCATATAACTGCAGTATTCCTGCAATAGTACTACAATAATACTGCAATGTAATGGCGGTATTACTGCAATAATACATAGTTCAACTAAAGTACAATTACAATACTACTAAATGCAATACTAATAAAATTCTGTGCAATACAATTGAAATACAACCAGAATATCCAGATTAAGTTTTATTTTCACACATCTGCAATATAATGAATTAAGGTACAAAAAAACTGCAATGCAACAAATAACGATTTTGCTTTTTTTTATAACTTCAAATAACAGGCTGAGAGTTAGACAATATATTCCAAGTGTTTATTTACAAATCATGCATACGTATATCTTCCCCCACATTATACAGAGAGGTTGCGTTTTTTGAAGAGCTTATCCTCATTATTCCACATGGTTCTTTTAACTGTCTTCATCTCAGATGTGGAAAGACTAAGTTGGATGTAGTCTGGAAAAAACAAACAAACAAAAAGAATCACAGAAAGTCTTTTCAGTTACACTCTTCACCACAGGCATATTGTGCTTAAAATTAATCTGCAAGTTAATCTCTTAAATTGAACTTGGTGTCAGCAAGTGTTTGTGGAAAGTATTCATACAATTTCCAGTTCATTTTGTATGGTTTATTGTTCAGTATTAATAATGGTTTTGAACACTCCAGGTAAAAGAAGTTAAATTACTCACCCTCATGTCGTTCCAACCCTGCAAGACTTTCGCGAACACAACTGAAGATCTTTTTGATGAAATCTGAGAGCGTTCTGTCACTCCATTGACAGCCTACACAATTTGCCCAATAACATGCATTTCTGGAAAAAATCAGAAAGACACAATCATTTTTAAATACTGTACAGTGCCTACATTTTATGTAAAATTCACTTTATAAAACAACCACATTTCTAAGTTTCATTCATGGGGATAACATGGATAATTTGACATGGTTTAGTGTAAGATTTTTGCCCATCTTGTGGAAAATGCAGTTTTAAAAGTAAAAAAGTATCCCTTTAACCAGTAGATTGCTGCAGAGCTTAACTGTTTTTGACTAACTGATAGACATCTTTTCACAAGTTTTTCCAGTTGGATTCATATCTACATATTATGAAATCACAATTATAACAAATAAAAATTATTGTCAGTTTTTTTTTTTTGCAATGAAATAAATCAGTTTTTCAATAATGTTAGTCTACATTATGATTAGAATCAAACCTGAACAAGATGTTACAAAAAGAAAAGTTGGAGTCTTTAGAGTTTAGCATTTATTTCAAACATCTGTTTTTCATATTCTACAAATTTAAAGTGTACCAACTTAATTTCCGTCTATGTGTGTTCTGCGTTTTTTTCTGATTTTGGGGATTTCAGTACAAAAAATGCTAAACTTTTTATTGTTATAATTGTGATTTCATATGTAGATATGAATACAACTGCAAAAACATGTGAAAAAATGTCTTTCAGTTAGTCAAATAGCAAATAGTAAAGCTCTGCAGTAATCTACTGGTTAAAGTGATATTTTTTACTTTTAAAACGGATTTCCCAAAAAATTATACTAAACCATACTTGCACTAAACCATGTCAAATTATCCATGGTTATCCCCATAAATAAAAGTTAGAAATGTGGGTCTTTTATAAAGTGAATTTTACATTTAAAAAGCTGTTTTTGTATAAAAAAATATTTGCTTATTTATATAAATTTAAAAATATAAAATAAATCCTCCAAAAACTGCACATATGTGGAGTAAAAAGACGAATAAACTGAGTAAAATTAGGCTATATTGTGTTGCCTGGGGTCTCTGGAGACCCCAAACAACCCGGGTGTAAACTGCAAACGAACAGCGCACAAGGGTTAATGTTTGTGGAGCACAATTTGACTGGAAGAGTAAAACTAACAGTTAATTTTCATTAGTTGTTTTGGTTACGGGTCATTAGATCTAGTATTCTGCACACTCAGCATTCAGCCACAGAGATAAATGAGTGTGGTTGGATTACATTTATTTGAATGAATAAACGAGGGAGAGAGAGGGATTGTGCATATGTGAATTACCTGCATCTGTTGAGCATCACTCTAGTGAAGCTGTCAGTTTAATTACTTCAAAAACAGCAATGTTAAGACCTTGTTGCTTAGAAATGTTTCTGTGTGAGAGTGACTGTATGTGTGTTACAGTAAAGAGAGCACATTAATTTAGAATGATGATTAAACAGACTGTAACTATCTGTGCATTCATTGTTTTAATGCACACCTTCCAGTCAGTCAGGATCGAGTATTCAAACAGACTATGGTATAATATGTACAAAAGAAGAGAGTCTACAAGCAAACTGTTGAGAACTGATGTTTAGTACTGATAATAATTGCTGTAGTAGAACTAGATTTCATTGCCTTTCCACTCATTCAGCTCTCTCTCCAAATCTGTTTTTATCCTGAATCGGTGGTAATATTGTACATTTTCTTTTAGCTCTTTGATTTCATTTTTTAAATCCTCAATCTCTTCACGTCTGAATTCTTTAATGGCTGAGGAGACGGAGGACTTCGTACACTTGATTCCTCCAGCATTCCCACAGGTCTTGGTTCCTGAAGTACAATATCAGTCATTATCTATTCTAAACTATAAAGATAATAGTTTATAAAAGGTATAATAAAGAATTTAGCTTACTGCTCACCGTTATCTGAGTGCATCTTTGTTCCACCGCAGCCTTTAACTTCTGTTGAGTTACATTTTTGGTCTTCTGTTTTTAGTTGTTTCCAGTGCATTTTCCTGAAAATAGCAATCACACAATAAAAAGTATTCTAAGAAATGTCCTTTTCTTCACAATAATGTCAAACTATTGAACATAGTCGGCATTAATAATGGATTTGAACACTCCAAATTAAAGGGTTAGAAAACCAATTCTGTAATTAATTACTCACCCTCATGTCGTTCCAACCCTTTAAGACTTTCGTTGAATCTTTTTGAAGAAATTTGAGAGTTTCTGTCACTCCATTGACAGTCTACACAACTTACACAATAATTTCTGGAAAAACATGTCTGGAAAAAAGCAGAAAGACAATTATTTTTAAATACTGTGAGTGCATATTTGTTTCACCATAGCCATTATCTTCTGTTGAATTACAATTTTGATATTTAAAAAAAAATCATTTTCTGCACATTAATGTCAAATTATTGAACATAATTGCTTGTATTTTTGTGTAACCAATAGTGTCAGATATTCCAAAGAAATTTAACATAAAACAAAAGACAAGTACAATTATCATTAATAAACTGAATTGTGTGTTTATTCTGGTTGCTTTTGTTTCATTCTCTGTTGTTTGAAGATCTGAAACAATTTAAGTAAAGTCACCATTATTTATAGCGCTTTATACAATACAGATTGTTTTTTTTTAAGTGTTACAGTGATAAAAAGAAATATAAATAATGCTGCAAACAGAACACAATCTGCTGTGACGCAGCTCTAAAAAGTAAACTGTAAAACTACAGTACGCTCGCTAAGTTACAGTATGGAATATAGTCTAATTTGCTCACCGGTTTGAATAACATAAGTAAAGTGGTTTTACATCCCTCTAAAATTGAAATAATACGCTATATTTCACATTATACATTATACGTTATACTCACCGTCACCGCTAAACTGAATGACTTGACAAAGCCAACGCTCCAACTCGCCTGTTGAACTTCTTTTCTTCCAGAAAACGTTTCTCTTCCCACTTGTGAATGACCACGGGTTGTAATGCTGTCATGTCTTTGTGATTTAATTGTGATAGTTCACAAATATGAAAGTATATGAACGATGTTGTCGGTTTAGAAATCAACCAAAAGGTATTTTATGGAGTAGACACTACGGGAAAAGACGCTGACTGACCGTAAGGCCGTGTGTCCACGAAAGCGTTTTTTCAAGCAGCTGGCGTAAAATTCCAATTGTTTTCAATGGGAGCGCCGCGTTTTTTAAACGCCATGAGCGTAACGAGGCGTTGAGCAAGTATTTAAGGCTCAAGTGCTGAGCGCCCGGCGTTTTTTACTGGTCGCCGAGAGTTGAAAAATTTTCAACTTTGGGTAAAACGCTGCACTCATCACTGTCACTTTTTACACAGCCGTCCAATCACAGTGGAGGAGGGGCGGGACAAATACCACACGACCAACTGTCACAACATTCTTTCTGTACAACGACGTCAACCAGCAGAGCTAACCGAACAAAATGGATGAAAAAGAAATTTTTTGTATGAAACAAAATTATCTGCGAAATCAGTTACAAGTAAACTGTGCTGCGGTTATTCTGTATCGTAGCTACGAATTGTCTCAACTGAAAAACGCAGCGCTGCCAAAACGCTCTCAAGCGCCCACAGCTAGGCGTTTTCAGCAGAGTCTCCAGCGTTTTCAGCCGGCTATAAACGCTTTGGTGGACACACGGCCTAACGAGTATCAGCTATGGAAAGCCAAGAGGGCCAAAAACACGCGAATTTTTACGCGTATTTCACGCGTATTTGACGTGTAAAATACACGTGAAATACGCGTTGATTATGTCATGCGTATTTCACGCGTATTTCATGTCTATTTTACGCGTAAAATACGCGTGAAATACGCGTTAAAAATCAGTATGAACGGGTTGGTGTCATTGGCTGCTGAAGACTTGGGTCTAACCATTTCTGTGAGCTTAGAGGGGTGTACCTTTCATAGACTAGGCTACCACCAGTTTACATTCTATAGATCAGCTTATTCAGGTTTTTTGTATAACCTATACGAATAATATATTTAAATAGCAGTTTTATGACAATTTAGATAAAAATAAAATTAACTTGTTTTTCTCCACTCATGCCTTTTTGTAAATAAACACATTAGTGGACATTCTAGCTTTAACATCAAAGCATTAAGGTGTGTGGGGAAATCAGTTACAGTGGAGGTAACCAATGCAGGTTTATGATCACTGCAGGTTTAAGATACAGACCACTGTAATCAATATCTGTCTTTGGAAAACAACGTGAGCTTTTGTTGTGCTTACATTTACAGCTATAGCAAGCAGGGGGCGCTTTTCAAACCTTTTTGTTTGGTGATATACAGGTGATATTATCAATTTAAAGGAATTTAATGACTTAAAGTATTTAAATATGTTATTTAAGGCTTTCAGGATTAGAATAAGAGCTTGTGCTCAGGTCAGGACAGGTATAAGAACTTGATTTGGCTTTCCTGACAGCAGAAGTATTTTACAGGTTACCTTGGTAATTGGTATTAAAGCACTTTATCTGTAAAAATTATTAGACACTTTGGTAAAACACCATATAACATTTAAGTAAACATATAAACATAAAAATCAGTGACGTAACTTTATTTTAAAAAGTGGGTGGAACAGGTGGGGTGGGGGTTGCTAATAAAATGCTAAATCAGATTTATGTAGGCTACAATAACATTACGACATCCAGCAATCGATTTAAATAGTAGGCTACATGGGGTTTAATTTGTCGTTTAATGAGATGAAGTATAATGTATGTTGTCAGTGCCGTGTTGTCTCTAATATTTAATGTTAGAATATTTACTCTGCAGTTTCTGTTTCTAAAGAAAACCACACACTAATACACCCACAACTAAGTACAACCATTCAATCCTTGTTAATAACTGAGTTGTTGTGGTGACAAATAAACAGGTTACTCTCAAATTTCCAACATATTTTCACCAAGTCTCTTACCGGACACCATGTGGCATATTTCATACCTAACCAGCAGTTTACTGAAATGAGACTGTGCTATAAAGCCAACTCGTTTTTCGTTATTCAGTTCCCCACTTACTTTACCTTCCTCAAGCACTGACAGAACACATCCAAGCTTGTGATCATAAATTCATACAAATCATCTGCATGATAAAAGGTACAGTGGGTCAGTTTGTTAACATATGCATTACTATTTTAAATCAGAATTGATTTCACTGAAAATTTATTACATTTAGAAAAAATGAAATGAAGCTGAAGCAGAGGGCATTGACCCTTGAGGACCGTGTTTGCCCATTGCATTCGGAGCATTCCAAGTGAACCCTGCTGATGTAAAAAAAAAAAAAAAAAAAAAAAAGTGTAAAGGGTTAAAATAGCATTTTAAAAGGGTAGTCATTGCAGTGTCACCTGTCAATCTATCTTTGTTATCATGGGCGTCAGTTTGGTTTGAAATGTGCTGGGGACAGAGACGCATTCGGAAGTGCATTTTCAGAAGTGCTGGGTACAATGACGTATTAATTTTTTTCTCTCTCTTTCGCGCAGGTTATGTTTTCAAAGACGATGTCCTGTAGCTCAGGCACGGGCAGCACGGCCCCACTTTTCAACAGGCCCACCCAAAACTTTCACACACAAAAAAAAACCTTTTACTATATTCTAATTTTGTCAATAATTATTAAAAAAAATTGCCAAAAGCTCATAATTTGTGCTCAAGCGCACGACCGCACGCATAAAGCTTGCCACAAAGAACCGGTAAAAGTAATGATTATAAATGCATCTAAATGTGTCTAAATACGCTGTGAATGTGAATGTGCATTATACGCCGAGTTTCGGTTAATTTATGAGACAAACTCCAATTCACTCGCCGGCGCCTCCATGTCGTGATTCTGCTATATTTACTTCTTATTTATTTAATAAATCCAGACAATTGGTTCATGAAACATTGATTAAAATTAAGATATAATTAATACGAAACGAAAATAAATGTAAAGAAAGGCAGCTGCTCTGTTTGAGGTCTCTGTTAAAGTTTTAAAGAAGTCTTTTAGTGCCGCTTTCAGAACGCTCACGTCAGTAAACGACAACTGACACGTTGTTTTTTCCCTCATAAATGCGAACAGAAAAATCAATAAAAAATATATTATAGTTTTTTTATTTTTTGCTGGGTCAGACAATGATTGCCAAATTTCTCTCTCATATTGCTCCTCATAACCACTGAAAATGGTCCAAAAATCGAACCAAAAGTCAAATAAATATGGACGGAAGTTAAAAGTGGTGGGTACAAAATGACTCATGACGAAATCTGGTGGTACGAAATCACCGCATCCCCTATGTCTGTTAGCTTTCTTTTATTAAAGCCTTCTATGATAAAGTTGATAAATGTCCATGTAATGACACTGTGAGTGTGAACCTACTGTGTGAGGTCCACCTTGATATATGGCTGCATACATGAGGAATGGTTTCCTGAGGCTGTATTGCAGAAACAACTTCAGTCAGAGTAATATCTTGTCTTAAGTAACCACTGTGATTTCATTTTGGAACCAATTTAAAACACTGAACTTGTCAGATTATAACTTGGGGCTTAAAGGGATAGTTCACCCATTTACTCACCCTTATGTTGTTCCAAAGTTTCTTTCTTGTGTGGAACTTCCACACTATGGAAAACAATATTATGGAAGTCAATGGGGACCAGCAATGTTTGGTTACCAATAATCTTCAAATATTAGTAACCAAACATTGAAAGAGGCTCATGCATGTTTGAAACAACATGAGGGTGAGTTAATGAAGACAGAATTTTAAATTGAGTGAACAATACCTTTAAGATAGGACGTTTCTGTAGTGTGGTCCCTGTGAAGCAAGGTTATGTTGTTTTAACAGATATTCATTACAATTGCATTGATCAAGAACCACATCTGTAAACTTTTCTACAATCAAATGTTAGCTTTTAATATTAGAAATCTTGAGTTGGGTTGATTGGTTTTACAGGTAAATTCCTACTTTTCCTGTAGCTCAAACAGTGGAATGTTGGCGCTTGCAAAACTAAGGTCATGGGTTGGATTCCCAGGGAAAGCAAGAACTGATAAGAATGTAAATGTGTACATTGAAATGCAATGTAAGGCACTTTGGATAAAAGCATCTATCAAATGACAGGGACTGCAGATGAAATTGAGCTCTGTAGCTAATTCTGGGCCAGTTCTTACTGTCCATTGTCCCTGTTATAATAATAATAATAATATGTAAATGTACTAATATGCAAAAGGGGGCAATCTTTGTAAAAATATTTGTTCATAAAATTGCAATCTATCTATTTTCTTTGGGCTACACAAGAAAACGAAGAAAAAGAAAAAAAAGAAATAGGAGGATATTTAATTTTGGTAGCAGTAAAATACTTCTGCTGTCAGGAAAGCCAAATCAAGTTCTTATACCTGTCCTGACCTGAGCACAAGCTCCCATTCTAATCCTGAAAGCCTTAAATAACATATTTAAATACTTTAAGTCATTAAATTCCTTTAAATTGATAAAATCACCTGTATACCTAATTACAGTTTGTCTGAGTGCCCAATTTCAGAACAAAAAGGTTTGAAAAAGCGCCCCCTTCTTGCTATAGCTGTAAATGTAAGCACAAAAAAAGCTCACGTTGTTTTCCAAAGACAGATATTGATTTCAGTGGTCTGTATCTTAAACCTGCAGTGATCATAAACCTGCATTGGTTACCTCCACTGTAACTGATTTCCCCACACACCTTAATGCTTTGATGTTAAAGCTAGAATTTCCACTAATGTGTTTATTTACAAAAAGGCATGAGTGAAGAAAAACAAGTTAATTTTATTTTTATCTAAATTGTCATAACACTGCTATTTAAATATATTATTCATATAGGTTATACAAAAAACCTGAATAAGCTGATCTATAGAATTTAAACTGGTGGTAGCCTAGTCTATGAAAGGTACACCCCTCTAAGCTCACAGAAATGGTTAGACCCAAGTCTTCAGCAGCCAATGACACCGACCCGTATTTCACGCGTATTTTACGTGTAAAATACACGTAAAATACACGTGAAATAAGCGTGAAATACGCTAAAAATTCGCGTGTTTTTGGCCCTCTTGGCTTTCCATAATCAGCTGCTCTCGAGACTCGTTGTCAGGACAACGACCGCGTTCGCGCGAAGGAAGAAGATCTGGTCACGTGCGGGCTATTCTAACTATGCGGGAGAAAAAGTTCGCGTCGCACAATATTACGGAATAACTGCAGTCAGTGTAGTATTAATGGTAATCAGACTTAAGATGCAAGATGCAAAAACCAAAAAGTCCATCTCTAGCTTTTTTATTTATTCTTTATAGCTCCTTTATTTAGGTTCAGTAATTTCACTTTAATGGCAACTAAATTACCTCGTTGCCATTAAAGTGAAATTACTGATAGGAGCCTGCTAAATAAATAAAAAAGCTAATTTAAAAAAGAAATGTCAGATGGACTTTGAGGTTTTTGCATTTAAAGTCTTCGATCATATGCATTTACGTTTATCACTTAACTACAGTTATTGTATAGCCTAGGCCTACTTCATTATACTGCAAATCTACAGTTGTACTGCAGTTGTACTTCACTATTCTGCAGTTGTACTTTTTGTACTGCAGTTTTACTGCTGTTGAACTTCAATGTACTGCAGTTATAATGTATCTATAATTCGTAATACAGCAAATCTACAGTTGTACTTCATTGTACTGCAGTTATACTGCTTTGAACTTCAGTTTTACTGCAGTTGTACTTCATTGTACTGCTGTTATTTTTTGTAAGTGTACTGTTGTTAATATGCACTGTCCTAGTAAATAAAAAAATACATTAAAAAAATGAAATGTCTCAAAGCACATAACATTACAATTAAAATGAACGTACCTGACTGCAGCAGATACATTGCGGTGTTGATACTATTGACATGGAAACGCATAACTCCGAGTCTGAGGATGTGAACAGCTCCGGTTAGAAGGTCGCGGGTTACCATCTTGTAATTCTGGTAGTTCAATTCAATTCAATTCAATTCAAATTTATTTGTATAGCGCTTTTCACAATACACATTGTCTCAAAGCAGCTTTACAGAAATTGCATTTCGGAAATGTACATAGAAAAATACAGTTAGTTAATCAAGTATTAATTTATGGCATAACATATCGCCGGCTTTGAGTCGTCTCTTCACAGGCTTCGGGTCGTCTCTTCACAGGCGTTGGGGCATCTGAAGTCTCCGTGAGAGGCTGGATACAAACTGGAGCTGACGAACGCTATTTACCTCGGGACTAGCGTCCCGAGATAACAGCAGAAAGGCAGATGGGAAATAATTAGCATAGCTGATGTTCATAATGTTAATGCATTCGAACTGATTCAGCAGTATCAAAGGTTAAGCATTAAGTGAATGCTTGGTTAAAGAGATGCGTCTTTAATCTAGTTTTAAACTGGGACAGCGAGTCTGAGTCTCGTACAATATCAGGAAGGCTATTCCAGAGTTTAGGAGCTAAATGCGAGAACGCCCTCCCTCCTTTAGTGGACTTAGATATCCTAGGAATGACCAGAAGCCTCGAATTTAGTGATCTTAAAGAGCGCGATGGATTGTATGGCGATAGAAGGTCTGTTAAATACACAGGAGCTAAACCATTTAGGGCTTTATAGGTCAGTAGGAATACTTTGTAATTGATACGTAACTTAATAGGTAACCAGTGTAGAGATGATAAAATAGGTGTTATATGATCATATTTTCTTGATCTAGTAAGAACTCTAGCAGCTGCATTTTGCACTAACTGTAGCTTGTTGATTGAGGATGTAGGACAGCCAGCTAATAAAGCATTACAGTAATCTAGTCTCGAGGTCATGAATGCATGAACTAACTTTTCTGCATCAGAAACAGATAGCATGTTGCGTAGCTTAGCAATGTTTCTAAGGTGGAAAAAGGCTGTTCTTGTAATATATGAAATATGATTTTCGAAAGTCAAGTTGCGGTCTAGTATAACACCCAGGTCTTTTACTGTAGTGGATAAAGTAACAGGACATCCTTCTAAATTAAAGTTGTATTGTAAGGGATTTTGTGGGTAGTTTTTTGGACCAATAAGTAATACCTCCGTTTTATCTGAATTTAATAGCAGGAAATTACACGTCATCCAGCATTTTATATCATTTAGACACTCTGTCAATTTAGATAAGTTAGTGTTTTCATCTGGTCGTGATGAGATATATAATTGAGTGTCATCAGCATAACAGTGGAAATTAATTCCATGTTTTCTTATAATATTACCAAGTGGCAGCATATATATTGAGAATAGCATGTAGTAGTTATGGCGTAAACGTAGCATAAGCTCATTGTTTTGGAGGAACTGTAAATGGTGGCTGCTGTTTGTTTGCGGTGCTCCGAGACTGACGTCTGTCTGTACTCTGCATAGCATGAAACGCGTTGATGACATATGATGTCTGAGCAAACTGGGTGAGTGAGGTAATGTAAAAAAAAAAAAATGTTGACAGGCAGGTGTCAGGTTGACAGACCGATTTTTTTTATACTACGAGTATTAGAACACGATTGGTTTGATGAGAAGGTAATAAGTGACGTAACAATTGAGTCTTTCTGGCAAAACTCACGCTAAAGCTTTAATTTCCTCTGTTTTCAGTCTTTGGTTGTCAGTTGTTGTTTATGTATGCTAATATTATGCACACTGTTATGCCTCTCTACCTTTTTGTTTCATTAAATCACTTTTATATTTGTATCCAGTCTTCATCCGTCTTCATCTTCATCTTAAGGCAGATCAACCGACCTAAATGGATTATGCAGTGCGATTTGCTGTTGTGGCTCATTAGAGCCTGGACTTTCTGCCTTCTCGCCTTCACCAGCCCCTTTGATTACGAGACCCTGAAGTCACTGTTCTGGATCAGGGCGAATTACTATCAACCTGTAGACCTCCCAGACACCTCTGGGCTGAACTGGAGGGACGCTATCATCCTGTGTCTGGAGGTTGTCTACCCCCGGTCCAGAACACAGCCGGTTCCAGAGCCCATTTCACCACCTGCAACCACGGTGGAATCATGTGAGCCCCCCGGAAATGGAGAGCTACCACCCGCCGCGACACGTCAGCCAGAGCCCGAGGACAAGTGGACAGTGCTGACCCTCGCCCTGGAATAGGAGCCCCCCAGTGAGTCTGACCAGGGGTGTGAGTCTATGTCATTAGTGGCCATGGGTTAGTGCTGGGCGGTAAACCGGTTCAAACCGAAAACCGGTTTATATTTTCGTCACGATATTGATTTTGAATAAACCGCCATACCGGTGTATTTAATTACACACATTCGGAACAAACGTTACACTGCACGACACTGTTTCAGACGGACCCTTTACAATGTTGCACTTCTAAGCAGCGACGAGTGAGGGTAAACAAACAGCAGTGCTCTGTTACAATACATGGACGATGGATGCTGAGCGCATTATTGTAGCTCGAAAGTACATTAATATAATGCGCGAGCGCGAATCTCTCTGCTCGCGCGCGGAATATAATGTGCCGCGCTCTCAGATACACGCTGCTCTTGTTAAAATAGGTCTATTTTCTCTGGGCTCGCTCAGAGAATCCTGCACTTAAAACGTGTTCAGTGCAATCGCGAATCTCTCCTCTTCCCCAGCTAAAAATTTTAGGTTATAAGAACGTTTTCATAACGTTCTCATTAAGTTATAAAAACGTTAACGTTATTTCTGAATGTTCTAGGGACATTCAAAATGTCCAGTTTTTTAGACGTTGTATTAACGTTATTTCTTGGTTATAAGAACTTCAAAACGTTATAAGAACGTTCAATTCTCCCGTTATATAAACGTTGTATTAACGTTCTTGCTTGGTTATAAGAACATCATTCAAAGGTCATTAGAACGTACAATTCTCCTGTTATATAAACGTTGTATTAACGTTATTCCCTGGTAATAAGAACGTTATTAGAACGTTAAGAAATAACAATTTTAGGTTATACTGGGCGCTATTCTATTCTACAATATTCACTAATGACAGTAAAATAGGATAAGTCAATTTACTGCAGTAATTCCTCTCTCAACCAGTAGAAAATGCTTTGAACACCTGATTATGCATGAAAAAAAAACGTCATAAACCGGAAAACCGGCATAATTTTGAAAAAACGTGATATACATTTTTGGTCAAACCGCCCAGCACTACCATGGGTATACTGGTGGAAATAGAGACTGAGGACTGGCTGATGGACTTCAGTATGGAGGTACCGCCTCTGCTGGAAGATGTCAGCCCTTCGCCATTTCTTGCGATGCCAAGCACTCACGTCGAGCCTCAGGTCCTACAACCTATGTCAGTGCCTAATGCTTTCTGTACACCTAAAGACTTTGAAAAGATTTAGAAAAGACTTTATAAGATTATCAGGTCACATCTAAAGACTTGGGTTCACAGTTTTTAGTCTCAGACTAAAGATTTGCGATAATATCAAACATGTTTGATATGAAAGACTAGAGAAAGACTGGCATAAATCGGGTCGCCGACTACAGATTATCACCTCACATTTAACGATCGAGACGACCGGAGTGCGCCGAGACTCCAGTAAGATTCCTAAAGACTGCCGGTCTTTAGTCTGGGACTGTGAAAATCCTTTGGTGTACACCCGGCATAAGCGGATAGATCCAGTGCCCCGGTCAGGTCAAGTCAAGTCACCTTTATTTACGTATATAGCGCTTTTTACAATGCAGATTGTTTCAAAGCAGCTTTACAGAGATAACAGGAAAATCATCTTGTAATAATATTGTTAAATACAGAATTGGATGTCCCCAACTAAGCAAGCCAAAAGCCAATTGCGACAAAGGCGAAGAAAGGCGAAAAAGGCGACTATGGCAAGTAACCAAAACTCCATCAGGTGACAGAATGTAGAAAAATACCTTGGGAGAAACTAGGCTATCACACCGGCATCACCGCAGTCCTTGGGCAGTCCTCTCCGTCTGCACCCTTGGATCCATTGGCTCTGCCATTGTCGGTCGTCCCCCAGTTGATGTCAGCCTCTACTCCACCACGGCTCCTCCCTTCCTTGACTCCACCGTGGGATGTCGACACTGGACTCTGAGTGGGTCTGTGCCTTCGGACGGATACCCTCATCACCGCCAGGGTCTCGCCGTTTGTTGTACTAGTTAACCTTTCAACCAGTATAACAAAAAAAAATTCTGTAAAGAACCACCTATTGCGCCTTTAAGGCTCAATTTCTTGGACTTGATTATGTTTCATAGCTGAATGGCTGGAATGTGATTTAAGCAGGGAATGTTTTTGTGGCTGAATAAATCTGAAGAAAATGACATAAATACTAAATCTGTTCTCAACTGGCCCATGCTAGTTCCAGGGGGCACACTCTCAACCTGATTAGACCAGACTCTTACTGTCCGATTCAATCTTTACCTGGATTTGATGGTATGTCCAGTTCCACTCCATTCCATTTTTCAGAGAGAGAGGGGGAGACAAACAAGAAAAGGCTGCAGAGAGAGATAAATGGATTGTGGGGATGCAGTCAGCTGCAATGCTAAATTGAAATGGAAAGATTGTGATCAGTTTGTGTCCTTTCATGCCGATTGTGGGATGCTAATGTGCTAATGTGTTAGTATTTTTTAGCGTTTTTAGTGTATTTAACACTACACGGCCATATAGAGTAATACGCCCTAACCATAGACACAAGCTAGAAATGGGACTCATAGCACAAAAAATAATTAGCATATAAAAAGTTTGATTTAATATTAGTCTTGGGTTCATTTTTGAAAAAGGGAAGTCTTTTGATTTAAAGCTGTCAAATGAAGTTATCTCTAAAAAAAAAAAAGGAAAATCCAGATAGGGTTTTTGTTTGTAGAAAATAGAAAATATTAACTAGACTGATCAGATTACTGTAATCTTTCTGAACAATTAATTTTTATAGAAATCTTTTCATTCATTACTCACACACTCCCATGATTCGACCCACCCTCCTCTGGCTCTTTAATTAGTTATGGATTAAATAAATTAAAGGCTATATGTTCATGGTAATTGATTTATCTCAATAGTCCATAATTACAGCCCCTGAATGGAGAGATCTCTGCAGTGTCGCTGGAAGCTCTAAGAATTTTTGTGTGTGACTACGAGTGACTGAATATGTATGTGTGCATGCATGAATGTGTTTGCATACTCATGCATACATAATTGTGTGTGTGCGTGAGTAAAGTGCATATATTTCAGTAGCTTTACCAGTAAATGCATAAAACCGGATGCATCTTAAAGGTTAGTAGATGCTCAGAAGGCAACCATAATGAGAGGTGAAGCAAATAGATGTAATGGTACTACAATCAGACACAATTAAAGCCTTGTCATGGTTGTAATTGCTTTGTTAGTGCCACTGAGTTGATCTGTTTTGTTTCACTCATTTTGCTGGTCTAGTGAATCTGATCTGTGTTAGTGACCCTGTCATCTATCTGTGTTTTTACCAACACTGTTAAATTTTACAATTATCTTCTGTTATGAGATCATTGGCCCTTGTTTGAGCTGTCAGATTAGTTCACAGAGGCAGATTCACTGTCTAATATGTAGCTTTTTTAATTATCTGTTTGTTTGTCCATTGGTTTAAATGAGCTTATTGCAATCTTCAGAATGTGTTAAGAGATAAAAAGCTTTTGCCCATGTATTTAGAGTGAGATAACAGTCAAGTAAATCCTCCCAATTTTCTCAGAAGCACTGTTCCATTTGATACTATTAACTAGTGCAACCAGCCATATATCTTTAGTGAACTCATCCTAAAGCCTGTTTGCAGGAAGGCAGTATTTACAGATTTAGGGGTGCCAGCCCTGTCTCTGCGTGATTAAAAAGCCTGTTCTACTCACACATTACTGGAGCTGAAGGGCTCATATTCCAACTCTTCCCAAATGGGATTTTACACATGAATGAACTGTAAAAATCCATATTTCCATGACCGCATCTTTGCATTCCAGCAAGGGAATTACTTTGCCCTCTAACACTTTACCTCAAATAAGAGGAATGTTCATGAATGGGATAAAAGGGAATTCATTATTGGTTGGGTTGGTAGAAATAACACATTATAAATGTAGCAGAAGTAAGCTATTAAAAGAGAATCAGATGTTATCAAATAGGCAATATCTGAACATTAATCACAGTTAAGCTAATAATGAACTATCAGTCATAGGTCTATTTAGAGGATTGGTGCTCTGGAGGAAAGGAGTTCACACAGACAAAAAAAAGGGAATATTTTGGGAAGAATGAATCTGTGTCTTCTGTAATTTGGCATGTAAAAGCAAGTATACTTTTGATTAGACAGCAAATACATAGTATTTGTAAGTCTGATTAAAGAGAAGTCTTAATCGCTGCGCAAACCAATTTATGTTCTGTAATGTAGATATTTCCAAATGAAACAGTATATGGAAAAAAAAATATGGATGGACTTGATATCCATTGCAAACCGAGGGTATTAGACCGAGGGTATCGATTGCTCCTGTCTGCTGCTCGAATGCTCTTGTCTGCCTGCTGCTGCTACTGCTGCTGCTGAGTTGGTTGAGTTAGTTTGCGTCTCTAAGCTTTATATATCTTTCTGTTTTAAATCATTATAAATAATTAGTATTAGTAGTATTACTAGTATTCCCTATTGTTTATACTGCTAAATATAACTTACTCAACATCACATTAACCTGACATCGCTAGCTTCAATCTAAATCGTTGCTAGCACAACACGCTAGTAATTCGCTAGCCTGTTAGCGTGCCATCCGTGCCCTCTTTATTTATTTATTTATTTTGCTTGCGCTTTTTACATGTCCATCAACAACTGTGGTGAGTAGGATCAGTCAACAAACACGGTGAGTCATGCCATCTTCTCCTCTTATTGTCACTTGCACTTCATGTAACATGTATAGCATAGCCTTCTCTGTCAGCACAGGATTTACATGTGATAAATGCAGGTAGATAGTCAGGCTGACGGAGAAGATTTCAGAACTAGAGACACACATCCAAACTTTAATTGAGGTTAATTGTAAGAGTGCAAGGGCTTTAGATACTGCTTTGGATGCAACTAGCTTAGTGAACTCTGTACATTGTTCGGTCCCGGCTGTGAAGCCCATGCAGCAGGGCAATTGGGTGACGGTTAGTCAATTACAGGCCGATCTCGAATCTACCATTTCTGTCAAAGTTAGGGTTAGGCTCTGCAAGGATGTTCAATCAGGATTTAGCCCGTACCATAGTACTGAAACAGCTCTCATTAGTCACAAATGATTTGCTCTTATCATCCGATCATGGTAGTATCTCTCTATTTGTCACGGAAACACACACAGGGGACAGAAGATCCAAAAGCAGTAGTTTTTAATGATAGGGTAATCCAACTCACAATCAGTCCAGGCAGGGGTCAAATATCATGTAGCAATCCAAAAGACAAGAACAACACAGACCAAGAAACACAAACGAGAACGGAAGTGTGGGGACATGATACAACGACTCCGTACACATACTGACACAGACAGGGAATATATACAACAGATCTAACAAGACTAACATTGAACAGCTGGGAACAATGATTACGGGGAACAGCTGAGTGCAATGGACGGATGAGTGACAGACAGAAGCTGGGAAATGAAGCCAAATGTGACTGAAACCGTGAGAACGAGGACCTCTAATGACAAACAAGGGAAACACAACCAGACACTGTGACATAACCCCCCCCCCCCTCTACAAGGCGGCTACCTGACACTCCACGACATAAACAAACACACAGGAGTCCAGGCGGGAGGTGTAGTGGTGGAGGATCAGGGGGAGGGATGGGGGTCCAGGTCCGTTGAAGGGAACAGAAACAGGGGGTGATTGTTTAGTCGAGCGGCCAGGGCAAAGCAGACAGTCCATCGGGCGGCAAGGGCGAAGCAGACGGCCCATCGGGCGGCCAGGGCGAAGCAGACGGCCCATTGGGCGGCCAGGGCGAAGCAGACGGCCCATCGGGCGGCCAGGGCGAAGCAGACGGCCCATCGGGCGGCCAGGGCGAAGCAGACGGCCCATCGGGCGGCCAGGGCGGTGATGACCAGGGCGAAGACGACCACTCAGGCGACCATGGCTCAGGAAAATTGTTTAGTCAAGCGGCCAGAACAAAGCAGACGGTCCATCGGGCGGCAAGGGCGAAGCAGACGGCCCCTCGGGCGGCCAGGGCGAAGCAGACGGCCCCTCGGGCGGCCAGGGCGAAGCAGACGGCCCCTCGGGCGGCCAGGGCGAAGCAGACGGCCCCTCGGGCGGCCAGGGCGGTGATGACCAGGGCAAAGACGACCACTCAGGCGACCATGGCTCAGGAACAGACCCAGACACCGGCTCAGGAACAGACCCAGACACCGGCTCAGGAACAGACCCAGACACCGGCTCAGGAACAGACCCAGACACCGGCTCAGGAACAGACACAGACAACGGCTCAGGAACAGACACAGACACCGGCTCAGGAACAGACACCAGAACAGTAACAGCCACAAAGACAGACACAAACACAGAAACAAACATTGGCTCAGGAACAGCAGACACTGGCTCCGGCTCAGGAAAAGCAGACATTGGCTCCGGCTCAGGAACAGCAGACACTGGCTCAGGAACACCGGAACCACCGGAAAAGGGATCATCTCCCGACTACCTCCTCCACTGTGACCTCCACGGGACCCGCGAAACTTGACCAACCGGGTCCCCTTAAAAAACTCCCTTCTCTCCCGCTCGGTGGCTGGGGAAGAGATATTAGAAAACATACCGCTGGATCTGGGTTTGACGGAGTCGTTCTGTCACGGAAACACACACAGGGGACAGAAGATCCAAAAGCAGTAGTTTTTAATGATAGGGTAATCCAACTCACAATCAGTCCAGGCAGGGGTCAAATACCATGTAGCAATCCAAAAGACAAGAACAACACAGACAAAGAAACACAAACGAGAACGGAAGAGTGGGGACATAATACAACGACTCCGTACACATACTGACACAGACAGGAAATATATACACAGATCTAACAAGACTAACAATGAACAGCTGGGAACAATGATTACGGTGAACAGCTGAGTGCAATGGACTGATGAGTGACAGTGACAGACAGAAGCTGGGAAATGATGTCAAATGTGACGGACACCGTGAGAACGAGGACCTCTAGTGACAAACAAGGGAAACACAACCAGACACTGTGACACTATTATTGTTACTAGATCTTAGTGCTGCATTTGACACTATCGACCACAACATTCTTTTAAATAGACTCGAAAATTATGTTGGCATTAGTGGAAGTGCACTAGGCAACTAGATATTGCCTCATTCATAACATCTGATTCTCTTTTAATAGCTTACTTCTGCTACATTTATAATGTGTTATTTCTACCAACCCAACCAATAATGAATTCCCTTTTATCCCATTCATGAACATTCATCTAATTTGAGGTAAAGTGTTAGAGGGCAAAGTAATTCCCTTGCTGGAATGCAAGGATGCGGTCATGGAAATATGGATTTTCACAGTTCATTCATGTGTAAAATCCCATTTGGGAAGAGTTGGAATATGAGCCCTTCAGCTCCAGTAATGTGTGAGTAGAACAGGCTTTTTAATCATGCAGAGACAGGGCTGGCACCCCTAAATCTGTAAATGCTGCCTTCCTGCAAACTGTGTTTCTATTAAAAGCTATTTAGAGAGAAAACAACACAACAGAAAGTCTTCATGTCTTGATGTTCATTGAAATCTGGACAAAGAAAATCTATGAGTTGTGATGTTGGGAAACATTTTGTCTAATGACATTTTCACTAAAATTATGCAGTCTTAATAACCTTTAAGTGTCCTTGGCAAACAGTTGTGGCTGCAATCTACTCTCTGGTCTAAAAGACTTCAAAATGAAGGTCGGGATGTCTGAAAGCCCCCACCCAGATACATACCTCCCATGGGAAACTGTCTAGTGTATGGCTGCCAGGGGTCTGAAACAAAGTACCCCGTCTTATCACTGTCACTTAGAATGGCTGTGGAAACAAAGGAATCAACGTTGCATACTGTTGGAATATACATTCATCCACAACTGAAATCCAAAAACGTCCTTGTCCTGTTCTGTGCAATTAAAAATTAGATGCAAAAATGTAGTAAAAAGCGGCATTCTGCTGGTTCTAACACATCACTGTTAGGAAAGCAGCAGCTAAAATAAACACAGTATTAGCGTTCAGCTGACACACAGGTGGGGACATGTGAACACTGTGTTGTAGCATCTAAATAACATAATTGCAATCCTATTATGCAGTTATGTGCATTAATTAGGCATGTGCTGGTGGAGAGGTGTTGGACACATGATAAATAGACCATTTAACATCTCCAATTAAGCAAAGGTTGTCCCTGTGTATATGGGAAACAGCTCTGTGACTGTGGCTAGAACACTGAAATGGAAATTGTCTCTCTCTTTCTTTTTCTCTCTCGTTAGGCAGATAATAATATGCTGGTTTAGCTGGAGATGGATTTCTGTGCTTTTGTCATTTTCTGACCGTGGGGACAGGGGGACGCGGAGATGAGAGCAGAAAGATAGATTGGAGTTAGCAAATTAGTATAGCTTGAAAAGATGGTGGCAGAGGCGTAAAATTTGCTCTGCCCTCTCCATTTGCCACTTCCAAGAGGCAGCGACACAAGATTGCGAGACCATATCTATATCAGTGAGCTTATCTCCCTCCCTTCCCCCGCTTTCTGTGTGCACTGTGTTTCACATTCATAACTCACCCTAATTGTGTTTCAGAAGTGGTTCCCAGAATACCTATATGTGGAGACAGCACAGATAAATGCTTTTGGGGATTGGTAGATGATATAGTCAAGGCCAGTTTAGGGTGTCTAAATTTATAAAACTCGATTTCATTTCCGTTCTTCTATTATAAAAGGTGAAAGGCCTTACCAATATGCTGGTGGGTTCTTACTTTCTCTAATTCTGTGTCCTATTCTCCTGCACTGCAAAAAAAATAAAAAATAAAAAAATTGTATTTTGTCTTATTTTACAGTAAAAATATTTTATTTATTATACAGGTCCTTCTCAAAAAATTAGCATATTGTGATAAAATTCATTATTTTCCATAATGTAATGATAAAAATTAAACTTTCATATATTTTAGATTCATTGCACACCAACTGAAATATTTCAGGCCTTTTATTGTTTTAATACTGATGATTTTGGCATACAGCTCATGAAAACCCAAAATTCCTATCTCAAAAAATTAGCATATCATGAAAAGGGTCTCTAAACGAGCTATTAACCTAATCATCTGAATCAACTAATTAACTCTAAACACCTTCAAAAGATTCCTGAGGCTTTTAAAAACTCCCAGCCTGTTTCATTACTCAAAACCGCAATCATGGCATGGGTAAGACTGCCGACCTGACTGCTGTCCAGAAGGCCATCATTGAGACCCTCAAGCAAGAGGGTAGGACACAGAAAGAAATTGCGGCGTGGCATGGAGGCAATCAGCCTGTGGCACTGCTGAGGTGTTATGGAGGCCCAGGATGCTTCGATAGCGGCCTAAAGCTCATCCAGAGTGTTGGGTCTTGCGTCTCTCAACTTTCTCTTCACAATATCCCACAGATTCTCTATGGGGTTCAGGTCAGGAGAGTTGGCAGGCCAATTGAGCACAGTAATACCATGGTCAGTAAACCATTTACCAGTGGTTTTGGCACTGTGAGCAGGTGCCAGGTTGTGCTGAAAAATGAAATCTTCATCTCCATAAAGCTTTTCAGCAGATGGAAGCATGAAGTGCTCCAAAATCTCCTGATAGCTAGCTGCATTGACCCTGCCCTTGATAAAACACAGTGGACCAACACCAGCAGCTGACATGTCACCCCAGACCATCACTGACTGTGGGTACTTGACACTGGACTTCAGGCATTTTGGCATTTGCTTCTCCCCAGTCTTCCTCAAGACTCTGGCACCTTGATTTCTGAATGACATGGAAAATTTGCTTTCATACGAAAAAAGTACTTTGGACCACTGAGCAACAGTCCAGTGCTGCTTCTCTGTAGCCCAGGTCAGGCGCTTCTGCCGCTGTTTCTGGTTCAAAAGTGGCTTGACCTGGGGAATGCGGCACCTGTAGCCCATTTCCTGCACACGCCTGTGCACGGTGGCTCTGGATGTTTCTACTCCAGACTCAGTCCACTGCTTCCGCAGGTCCCCCAAGGTCTGGAATCGGTCCTTCTCCACAATCTTCCTCAGGGTCCGGTCACCTCTTCTCGTTGTGCAGCGTTTTTGCCACACTTTTTCCTTCCCACAGACTTCCCACAGAGGTGCCTTGATACAGCACTCTGGGAACAGCCTATTTGTTCAGAAATTTCTTTCTGTGTCTTACCCTCTTGCTTGAGGGTGTCAATGATGGCCTTCTGGACAGCAGTCAGGTCGGCAGTCTTACCCATGATTGCGGTTTTGAGTAATGAAACAGGCTGGGAGTTTTTAAAAGCCTCAGGAATCTTTTGCAGGTGTTTAGAGTTAATTAGTTGATTCAGATGATTAGGTTAATAGCTCGTTTAGAGACCCTTTTCATGATATGCTAATTTTTTGAGATAGGAATTTTGGGTTTTCATGAGCTGTATGCCAAAATCATCAGTATTAAAACAATAAAAGACCTGAAATATTTCAGTTGGTGTGCAATGAATCTAAAATATATGAAAGTTTAATTTTTATCATTACATTATGGAAAATAATTAACTTTGTCACAATATGCTAATTTTTTGAGAAGGACCTGTATATTTTAATGTCTATTTTACACCAAGTGCAAGAGGCAATTTACACTAACTCCACCCACCATTGTCTGATTGAGCCAGGAAAAAAATTACAAAAGAAACCCATCGGATTTCAGGAGTAGAGGCATGGACATTCATGGATTCTAGTATGAATGAATTTTGTTTTGGAAAATTATTTTACGGACAAAATAAATAAATAAACACTCGACAAGCTCTCTCTCAAAGTTCTTTGGCGTAGGCCCCATCCTTCGCCCAGGTCTTGAAGTTAATTGGTAGGTCCTGCCTGATGGTAGAGGCAGGGGCGGAGCCTACCCCCAAAAATAAGGAAAATGAGATGTATTCCGTGCGCATCTATGAGGATCCTGGAATGCATGCAGGAAAACTAATCAAATAGGGAAGTCGATCTAGACAAAACTTCTTGTGCTATAGAATTGACAAATTATGGATTAAAAGTAGGCTTATGTGTTTAAGGTGCAATATGTGACAGACTAAAACAAACAAGACAGCTTGAGACCCAAAAGGATATTTTGAGCATGCTAAGAATTTTACGTAGAACATGAGACAACATAAGGCAATAATCTGAAGTTGTTGCTGTGATAAAAGTATAATAGATTAGAGACTAAAGACTAGACTAAACTTTCAGTCAATATCGAGAATTTTAACTAAGATACTACATGAATGTCGCTATAGTCTATGTAAACCAAGCTAAGCCATGTTATCATCTTCTAAAGATGAACAGAAGGCCATTTTCACAAGCGTTTGTCATTGGAAAATAGGTCCATGGTTTTACATTTATTGCTATGATATGTGCAGTCGCCAGAGCGTCTTTCCGAGGAGCCACGATAGGCCGGGATCATGGTATTGGGACAGGGAGAAGCGAGAAAGCTATAATAGCCTTGGATGGACGAAGGCCACGATTGGCCATGAAATATTTAGGCTATATTGTGCAATCATGAAACCTAGTTTAATAGTAATGAGTTTATATATGAAAGATAATGTTAAAGGTGCAATGTGTAATATTTCTGAGGATCTATTGACAGAAATGCAATATAAGATCCATAACTATGTTTTCAGTGGTGTATAAAGACTTTACTTAATGAACGGTTAGAATGAGCAGTTTCTATCTACATACACCACAGAACCCCTCACATTGAAATGCACCGACATGTTTCTACAGTAGCCCTAAACGGACAAACGTGTTTCGTTACGATGTTGCTATTCGTGCAAGTTCAGCGAATAAAACACTGACACAATGATGAACAAATAACAATAATATTCGCAATAACATATAGTTGTACTTAATAATTAAGTAAACATCATTTCTTAATTTATCCTTGTAAAGAAAACTCATTGCTGAACTGGCTAACCCCTGCTGTCTCAGAAAATGACATATTTACCTGTCGGCCACCGTAACTTTTGTTGGTTGCAATTCGTAACCTCACCACTAGATGCTGCTAAAAATCACACACTGCACCTTTAAGGCAAAAGCTACGATAGCATTAATGAACTAGGCCACAATTAGCCGTGAAAAAATAACACCTGTTTGATCATGAAAGCTATATTTCAAAAGCCACGATAGGCTAAGTTGAATTTAAT
The DNA here is from genome assembly GCF_051911475.1 of Siphateles boraxobius. NCBI lineage: Eukaryota > Metazoa > Chordata > Actinopteri > Cypriniformes > Leuciscidae > Siphateles > Siphateles boraxobius. The sequence continues at coordinate 24,161,220 of NW_027509042.1, forward strand.
GAAGGCGATGCAGAAACTAAAGGTGCGATAGGCATTTTATAAGCAGGGCTCTACATTTAACCTCAGAAAGTTGTAATTATGGTATACTCGTCGAAAGCTACTCTTCATAAATTCGCCATCGTTAACGGTAACGGAACAAAATTAAGACGGAAAGCCACGATTGACTGCGTGTAGAGCTAAAGCAAGTGAGCCACGAAAAGCAGACACAAGGATAGCCGTATAGATCTTATTTAACCACCACCTGAAGCTAGCGAAAAGATTTACCTTGATTGTGGGTTGAGAGGGCTTGTTGAGCATATAGTAGAATTTGTGTGTCAGATCTGATGTAGGTCTTGTATGCCGTGGACGACCATCTACCGAGCATTTGGATAGTAGAGTCGTTAACGCCGCATTCAGCTGCTGTCGTTGCGGCTCCGATACGAAAGGAATGCCCAGTATAGATGTGGAGAAAGACCACGGAGCAAACCCTTTATCAGGCGAAAAAACATATTTGGGAACTTAATCGATCTTTCTCAATGGCATTTACATGTCTCTCCATGAGCTTGTATATGCACATGGATTTCTCCACCCAATCAACGGATATCAGTCTACGTCACAGATAGTGACACCATGGCATCTGACTAATCAGGAGCTGCCTGCGGGATTTTTAACTTCAGTGTCATTCTGGAGTTTGTAAAGTATGCATCTACGCTCCTACCTTCACCCACACATACAGAAATATCATCAAAACGACAATGGTAAGTTAATGAAACTCACACATCATATGGTTGAATAGTTGTGTTAAATGTTGAGATAGATGTTGTTTGCGTAGGATTTCCAGAAATTAGTCGTCACCTTTATTTATATAGCACCTTTTACAATACAGATTGTTTCGAAGCAGCTTTACAGAGATAACAGAAAAATAATGTTGTAATAATATTTTTAAATATAAAATTAAATGTCCCCAACTAAGCAAGCCAATAGCCAATAGCGACAAAGGCGAAGAAAGGCGACAGTGGCAAGGAACAAAAACTCCATCAGGTGACAGAATGGAGAAAAAAACTCAGTCGAGGGGCCAGTTCTCCTCTGGCCAACGAATGACCAGTGTTTGATTATGATTCAGGCAGCATTACAGGTCAAAAGTAAGATTGAATCGGAAGATTTTATGCAGTTCATCTGGTTGAAGATCGGACTCATCACGCACGTATGGAGACGAGTTTGTTGAGGATCAGTGCCAATGGCTGTCGTGTTGATGAGGCCTTCACAGGGGAGAGTCTAGTTGACACAAGCTCTGCTGACACTTAAGAGATGTGTTGTGGTCATATCTAGGCGCAAGTCCACCATCTGATCTGGATGCGGCCTGGATCCGGCTGATTACATCATGCGTTGTGGTTGTGTCTAGGCGCAAGTCCACCATCTGATCTGGATACGGCCCAGGTCTGGCTGATTACAGTTAACCTCGGAATAAACAGAAAAACTAAAATTAGCAGAGATGCCATTCTTTTTATGATGTTCCTGGTTCCGGCTGACCTAATTTATGCAGCCTAATAATCATTAAACTGATTTGAATAATAGGAATGTATAGTGTTCTATGTGTATGCCAGGTTGAAGAGATGTGTTTTTAATCTAGATTAAAAGATTTTTAACTGACAGAGTGTCCCCGGTTCCCGGACAATGTTAGGAAGACTGTTCCAAAGTTTAGGTGCTAAATAGGAAAAGGATCTACCGCCAGCAGTCGATTTTGATATTCTAGGTATTATCAACTGGCCGGAATTTTGAGATCGCAATAGACGTGAAGGACTATAATATGTTAAGAGCTCACTCAAGTACTGGGGAGCTAAACCATTTAGTGCTTTGTAAGTAATCAGCAATATTTTAAAATGTATACAATGTTTAACAGGGAGCCAATGCAGTGTTGACAGAACCGGGCTAATATGGTCATACTTCCTGGTTCTGGTAAGTCGAGCTGCTGCGTTTTGGACCAGCTGTAGTTTGTTTATTAAGCGTGCAGGGCAACCACCCATAAGAGCATTACAATAATCTAGCCTTGATGTCATGAACGCATGAACTAATTGTTCTGCATTTGTCATTGAGAGCATATGATGTAATTTATATACATTTTTAAAATGGAAAAAATGCGGTTTTACAGATACTAGACATGTGACTTTCAAATGAAATATTGGTATCAAAGAGCACACCCAAGTTCCTAACTGACGACGAAGACTTGACAGAGCTGCCATCAAGTTTTTGTCACATGCCTGTCTTGTCTTGTGTTGCACATGGGTGTTTTGTTATTTTGGGCCATGTGCTCTTGTCGTTGTCTGATCCCTCCCCCTCGTTTCCTGATTATTGTTTGAGTTCTTCCACCTGTCCCCTCTTGATTTGTTCCCTTCCTAAGTCTCCTCTTGTTTGCAGTGTTTGTCGGATCATTGTCTAATGTCTCCCGTTCCCCGTGATCCCCCGTGATCCTCCGTTCCCCGTGATCCGCGATCCGCTTCATGTTAAAGTTCAGTTGTTGTTTCATTTTTATTCATTGTGTTTTTCCCCCTCGTGGGTTCTTTGCTTTGTGTTTGTTTATTTTTGTAATAAATTACCATTCTCCTGCATTTGAGTCCTCACACCTTTTTTGCCTTGCACGTTCCGTGACATAACGATCCGACCAAATGAGGTCTCAGCAGAGAAGAGGGGCCAAGTCAGAGACCGTTCACGTCCCGTCTGCCCAGTCAGAGAATGTTCACATCACGTCTGCCCAGCCAGGGACTGTTCACGCTCCGTTTGCCCAGTCAGAAACTGTGCACGTCCCGTCTGCCCAGTCTGAGACAGATCAGGAGATGCCCATTCGTGTGGCCGCCAAGGCACTTATGGACTATTTGGAACGTCTGGCTCGGATCCTGGACATGCCGGTATCTGCTATTCCCGAGCCGGAGCCAGTGTCTGTTGTTCCTGAGCCGGAGCCAGTGTCTGTTCTTGAGCCGGAGCCAGTTCCTGAGCTGGAGCCAAGGCCAGTGCCTGTTCCAGAGTCGGAGCTAGTGCAAGTGTCGGCTCCAGAGCCGGAGCCAGTGACAGTGTCTGCTCCTGAGCCGGAGCCAGTGCCAGTCTCTGCTGTTCCAGAGCCGGAGCCAGAGCCAGTGCCTGCTGTTCCTGAGTCAGAGCCGGAGCCAGTGCCTATTCCAGAGCCAGAGCCAGAGCCTGTTCCAGAGCCGGAGCCAGTGCCTGTTCCAGAGCCAGAGCCAGTGTCTGTTCCTGAGCCGGTGTATGTTCCTGAGTCATTGTCTGTTCCTGAGCCGGAGCCAGTGTCTGTTCCTGAGCCGGAGCCAGTGTCTGTTCCTGAGCCGGAGCCAGCGTCTGTTCTTGAGCCGGAGCCAGTGTCCCCAGATGGGATGGCCGCCGCCGAGTTGGTGTCTGTTCCTGCTCCCGAGCCGGTGTCTGCTGTTCCTGAGCCAGTGTCTGCTGTTCCTGAGCCGGTGTCCGTTCCTGTGCCCGAGCTGGTGTCTGTTCCTGAGCCGGTGTCTGTTCCTGAGCCGGGTTCTGTTCCTGAGCCAGGTTCTGTTCCTGTGCCGTGGTCGCCCGAGGGGACGTCTTCGCCCTGGTCGTCACCGCCCTGGCCGCCCAAAGGGGTCTGCTTCGCCCTGGCCGCCCGAGGGGTCTGCTTCGCCCTGGCCGCCCGATGGGTCGTCTGCTTCACCCTGGCCGCCCGATGGGTCGTCTGTTTCGCCCTGGCCGCCCGATGGGTCTTCACCGCCCTGGCCGCCCGATGGGTCTTCACTGCCCTAGCCACCCGAGGGGTCTTCACCGCCCTGGCCGCCCGAGGGGTCTTCGCGCCCTGGCCGCCCTGAGGGGTCTTCGCCGCCCAGGCCACCCGTGGGGTCGTCGCCGCCCTGGCTACCCGAGGTGTCTTGGTCGCCCTGGCCGCCCGAGGGGTCGTCGCCGCCCTGGCCGCCCGAGGGGTCTTCGCGGCCCTGGCCGCCCGAGGGGTCTTCACAAACCCTGGCCACCCGAGGGGTCTTCAGCTTCGCCCGGGCCGCTCGATGAACTGTCCGCTTCGCCCGGGATTCCCAATGAACGGTCTACTTCGCTCTGGTCGACTGATGGACTATATGCTCCCCTCTGGTCTGTCCCTCCCGTCCCGCCCTGGTCACCCGAGGGGTCTTGGCCGCCCTGGCCGCCCGAGGGGTCTTCGCCACCCTGGCCGCCTGAGGGGTCGTCTCCGCCCTGGCCGCCTGAGGGGTCTTCGCCGCCCTGGCCGCCTGAGGGGTCTTCGCCGCCCTGGCCGCCTGAGGGGTCTTCGCCGCCCTGGCCGCCTGAGGGGTCTTCGCCGCCCTGGCCACCCGAGGGGTCTTCAGCTTCGCCCGGGCCGCTCGATGAACTGTAGGGAGGGGGTAATGTCAAATGCCTGTCCTGTCTTGTGTTGCACATGGGTGTTTTGTTATTTTGGGCCATGTGCTCTTGTCGTTGTCTGATCCCTCCCCCTCGTTTCCTGATTATTGTTTGAGTTCTTCCACCTGTCCCATCTTGATTTGTTCCCTTCTTAAGTCTCCTCTTGTTTGCAGTCTTTGTCGGATCGTTGTCTAATGTCTCCCGTTCCCCGTGATCCGCTTCATGTTAAGGTTCAGTTGTTGTTTCATTTTTATTCATTGTGTTTTTCCCCCACGTGGGTTTTTTGCTTTGTGTTTGTTTATTTTTGTAATGAATTACCATTCTCCTGCATTTGAGTCCTCACACCTTTTTTGCCTTGCACGTTCCGTGACAGTTTTAGACAGTATTCTAGGTTATCACGTGAGAATTTTTTGTCCAATAATTAGAATATCTGTTTTTTCAGAATTGAGTAGTAGGAAATTATTAGTCATCCAGTTTTTTATATCACCTATGCATTCCATTAATTTTGTGAATTGGTAAGTTTCGTCAGGGCATGAAGAAATATAGAGCTGAGTATTGTCAGCATAACAGTGAAAACTAATTCCATGCTTCCTAATAATATCTCCTAAGGTTAGAATTTACAGAGTGAACAGCAGTGGTCCTAGTACTGAGCCTTGTGGCACGCCATACAGAACTTTTGATCGATAAGACATCTCTTCATTTACAGCTACAAAGCTGATAATGGTCAGATACGTATCATTTAAACCATGCTAATGCAATTCCACTAATCCCAGCATAATTTTTGAGTCTATTTAAAAGAATGTTGTGGTCAATAGTATCAAATGCAGCACTAAGATAGAGTACCACTAATAGAGAGATACAACCACTATCGGGTGAATAGAGCAAATCATTTCTGACTCTGATGAGAGCTGTCTCAGTAGTATGGTATGGTCTAAATCCTGACTGAAAATCCTTGCAGATACCATTTTTTTCTAGAAAGGGACATAGTTTGACATCTTTGACTGAAAAGGTAGATTCGAGGTCGATCAGTTATTAACTAATTATTTAGGATCAAGTTGCTTTTTTAACAAGCAGTTTAATCAAAGCCAGATTAAAAGTTTTTGGTACGTATCCTAATGACAAAGATGAATTAATGATATTAAGAAGAGGATCTATGACCTCTGGAAGCATCTCTTTCAATAGCTTAGTCGGTATAGGGTCTGACATGTTGTCGATTTAGATGATTTAATGAGTTTAGAAAATTGTTCCTCTCCTATAGCAATGAATAAATAAAATTGTTCCTCAGGGAGACTACAATGCACTGTCTGATGCGATACTGTAGTAGACGGTTCCATGTTATTATTTTCTCCCTGATATTATCAATCTTGTAAGTAAAGAAGTTCATAAAGTCATTACTGCTGTGCTGCAGAAACGTCTCGGGTTGAAGCTTTATTTCGTTAATTTAGCCACTGTTTCAAATAAATACCTAGGGTTTTGTTTATTTTTTTTCTAATAGGGTTGATAAGCAGATCTAGGAGCTTTTAAGGCCTCTCCGTACGCAATCATGCTCTCTTTCCATGAAATGTGAAAAAAATAATGTTTTCTTACAGTAGTGCTCCATTTTTCTGGCTGCTCTCTTAGGGGCCTGAGTGTGCTCGTTGTACCATGGTGTTGGACTATTTTCTTTAATCTTCTTTAAGCGCAAAAGAGCAACTGTGTCTAAAGTGATGGAAAAGAGAGAGTCAAAAGTTTCTGCCGCAATATCGAGTTCTTCTAAGCTATCTGGGATGCTGAGGAGATGAAACTGATCAGGAATATTATTAATAAAGCAATCATTCGTGGCAGAAGTGATAGGTGTAACATATTTGTAACACGGAGTTGACTTTGCAGCCTTGGCTAAATGAAGTATACACAAGACTAGATAATGATCTGAGATGTCATCACTCTGCTGTAGAATTTCAACGGAATCAACATTGATTCCATGTGATAATATTAGATCCAGAGTATGATTACGACAATGAGTAGGTTACTCATAACTCCAATTGAATTCAGAATGTCTTTAAATGGCAATCCCAATGCATTTTTTTCGTTATCTTCATGTATATTAAAATCACCAACAATTAGGACTTTATCTGCAGCCAGTACTAACTCTGATAGACCTGTATACAGTAGCCAGCACAAATCTCAAACGTGAATTATCATTTACTCTAGATAGTGTTACATTAAGCACCAACACTTCAAAATAATTATATTTAAAACAAGACTTCTCAGTAATTCTGAAGATGTTACTATAAATTACATCAAAACCTCCCCCTTTGCCTTTCAGACGGGGCTCATGTTTATAACAGTAATCTTGGGGGGTGGACTCATTTAAAGTAATGTAATCGTCTGGTTTTAGCCAGGTTTCTGTCAAACACAGCACATCTAGGTTATAATCTGTAATCATATCATTAACAATAAGTTTTTTGAACTAAGGGATTGAATATTTTTTTTGCGCATGTGCAAAAAAATTTTTTTTGCGCATGCGCGTGCGATCTGTGTTTGTGTTTGGAGCTCCGTCGAATTGATTCATTAATCCCTGATTTTCTTCTTTACCACTCATTTATAAACAAGCACTTTCTATTTTTATATCATGTGAACTTATCCTCGACACTATTCCTTATAAAAAACAATCGGATTGCTTTGATATCGCTACTTAGATCCAACTTTCCGAATCTCGGCTACTAGCCTTTAGCCCGCTAGCATTTCACGCGTGGCCTCGCGCCTATCGACCCTCTCATTTTACACCCGTTTGACTGAAAGGATACGTGTTATATCCATCATTTCAGTCCTAAATTAGTAGTGATATTGGTAGTATCACTACTAATTTACTGTTCATCTGTTATAATGGCGAACATATCGGATGTGTGTCTAACGTTACCTCTGAGTGCAGGTGAGGACACATTCGAGCTGGTTTCGGTACGATTGGAGCTGGAGTCGGTGGAGAAGCAGATCCGTGTTCTGCTGGTGAAGCAAGCCGAGCTGCGAGATCGGCGATCAACGCTTGAAACATCACGCGCCGATGCTCACAAGTCAGTGGTTAGTAACTTTTTGACTCCGACTTCGTCTACTCCGTGCGTTTCTCTGCCCAGGAGGACGCGATCATCTCTGCCTTCATTCACTCCGGCACCGAGGCAACACCACGGACCCTGGGTGATCCCACAGCGGAAGACACGAGCCAGGACCAGACCAAGGACTTCCCCCCCCCTCCCGGTCTTCGAGATCTCCACCCGGAACCGCTTCTCCCCTCTTCGCGAGCCGGAACGTGACGCCGCCGTGATCATCGGCACTTCCATGGTCCGTCATGTCCGTGCTACCTCAGGTAAGCGTAAGGTGTGCACTCACTGCTTTCCTGGTGCTCGTGTTCTTGATGTCGCTGCACAGATTCCCGAGATCCTGAACGGTGACGAGCGCGTCGGAGCTGTGGTCCTACACGCGGGGACGAACGACATCAGGCTGCGGCAGACGGAGGTTCTGAAGAAGGACTACAGAAGCCTGATCGAGACGGTTCGCAGCACATCGCCTGAAGCAACGATCATCGTGTCTGGACCGCTTCCCACGTACCGACTAGGACAAGAAAGGTTCAGTAGATTATTTGCTCTAAATGAATGGTTAATGTCATGGTGTAATGAACAGAAACTGCTCTTTGTAAATAATTGGAATCTGTTCTGGGAGCGACCTAGGCTCTACCGTGCTGATGGCCTGCACCCCAGCAGAATCGGAGCGGCTGTTCTGTCGGACAACATCTCCAAGACGTTACACACCATATGACTAGTAAGTCAAAGTCCAAATCACAGTCTTTGCTGTCCCAACTTAATTGATATAAGTAGTGTAGAACATTATATAGAAACTGTGTCTATTCCTCGCTTAGTGAGGCCAAACAATAAATCTAGTGTAGGATCTAGCAAAAATCTTATTGTAATTAAACCAGAAAATCTAAATATCAGTGAAAAAAAACAACTTCTAAAGCTAGGTCTTCTAAACATTAGATCGCTCACACCTAAGGCGGTTATTGTAAATGAAATGGTCACAGATAATAGTTTCGATGTACTTTGCCTTACTGAAACCTGGCTTAAACCAAATGATTATTTCGGTCTAAATGAGTCCACTCAACCAGGATACTGTTATAAGCATGAGCCCCGTCTGATCGGTCGTGGCGGCGGTGTTGCAACAATCTATAGAGATATTCTTAATGTTACTCAGAAAACAGGTCACAGGTTTAATTCGTTTGAAGTACTTGTGCTAAATGTTACGCTCTTAGATGCAAGAAACAAATCCATATTATCTCTAGCCTTGGCTACCCTATATAGACCTCCAGGGCCCTATGCTGATTTCCTAAAAGAGTTTGCATACTTTCTCTCAGATCTATTGGTCAATGTCGATAAAGCAATAATTGTTGGAGACTTTAACATACACGTAGATAATACAAATGATGCGTTAGGGACTGCGTTTACAGATTTATTAAACTCCTTTGGGGTCACGCAAAACGTCAGTGGTCCCACTCATCGTCTAAATCATACACTAGATTTAATTATATCATATGGAACCAATCCAACTGATATAAATATTATACCGCAAAGTGATGATCTCACTGATCATTACATGGTAACTTGTATAATACGTACTGCTGAAATTTGTCACGTTGCGCCACGTTATCGACCAGGCAGAACAATCCTTCAAACCACTATAGATAGATTCTCAAATAGCTTACCTGATCTATCTCAGCTGCTCAGTGAACCCAAACAAACAGATGAACTAGAGGAAATGACTAGCAGTTTGAGCACCATGTTCTCTAGTACACTAGATATTGTTGCTGTCACGATTCATGAGTTCGCTGTTTTCTTCATGTCTCGTGTCATTGTTGTTGTGTGTGTGTGAGTGGGCGTGGCCGCTCGTGCCACTGATCAGCGTGCCAGCTGATCTCGTTCCCTGCACCAGCTGCTGCCAATTCACTCACCTATAAAGACTCAACACACTCTCCTCTCTTTGTCAGATCGTTGGTTTGGTGTTCTCTGTGTCGTGCTTCGTGTTCCTGTCGCAGTCTGTTCCAGTTGAGTTCCTGTTCGGTGTCTTCGTGTCCTGTCTCGTCTGGATGTCCATCTGCACTGGATTCACCATCACCCGCACCGGTATCACCACCACCTGCACGCTGACCACTGAGTCCCTGCGCCACCATCTGCAGTGTTCCTCGTGATTGTCTTTGTGTCTTCTGACCATTAATAAAAGAGTCAACTTGCATTTGCTTCCGTCCAGTTCTTGTGACAGAACGATCTGACCTACAATGGAAGCAGCAGGGGAAACAGCCTCTTCCTTGGAAGACTTCATCAAGACCTGCATGGCGCGGATGGATTCCCAGGAGAGGAATACTAATGAATCGGGTCGAGCTATTCAAGCTCTTGTGGCGCAGGTGTCCGAGCTCACCCAGCGATTCCAACTGATGCAAGCTCCCACTGCGCCACCCACACCAGCCGTTCCTCTCGTACCACCAGAGAGCGCCTCCCAGTCAGAGCCCCGCTTACCTGTTCCTGAGTCCTACAACGGTGAGCCGAACTTTTGCAGAGCATTCCTAACTCGCTGTTCGATGCACTTCTCTTTGCAGCCCAGGACCTTTGCCAGTGAACGCAGTAAGGTCGCGTTCGTGCTCACTCTTCTGACTGGGAAGGCAGCGCTATGGGGAACGGCGGTGTGGGAGAACCAAGACTCGTGCTGTAACTCGTTCCAGACACTCGCCGCCGAGATGAGAAGAGTTTTTGACCGTGCGGTCGCGGGAAGAGAGGCGGCCCGGATTCTAGCAGACCTCAAGCAAGGTGAAGGATCTGTATCTGATTACTCTATCGAGTTCCGGACCTTGGCGGCAGAGTGTCAGTGGAACGAGGAGGCGCAGTGGGATATGTTCCTGCATGGGCTGGCTGACCGCGTCCAGAGAGAGATTTATGCCCTGGACTTACCTACTACCCTCAATGGGCTGATCGAGTTGGCACTCCGTGTGGACTCCCGACTCTCCAGAGTCGAATCTCGGAGGTTACCCGCACGGGTATCTGGAGCGGCGGAGACTTCGCGAACCAGCGGCGGGGACGCGGTCAGCCCCGTCTACGATCACGAGCCCATGCAGGTCGGGCGAGCTCGGCTTTCCCGGGAGGAGAAGGAGAGGCGGAGGTCCCAGGGCCTTTGCCTTTACTGTGGGGCAGCAGGACATTTTGCTTTCAACTGCCCGGTAAAAGGCCAAGCCCGGCAGTAAACCTGAGGCTACTGTCGGGTGGGATCTCCGCCGAGAAGACCTCATCAACATCAACGCTCCTCCCGGTAAGACTCAGGTGGTCCGTTCACTCTCACGACTGTCAAGCACTACTGGACTCTGGGGCTGAAGGTAACTTCATGGACCACACTTTTGCACTCAGGATTCAGGTTCCCCTTCTACCCCTCAGTCACACCATCGCAGTGCACGCGATTAACGGACAAACACTCCCTACCATCTCTTATACCTCTGGACCCCTCACACTCAGCGTATCCGGCAACCATTCCGAAACCATCTCTTTTTATATCTTGGACTCCCCCCTGGCACCCATTGTTTTAGGTCATCCCTGGCTCCTCAAACACAATCCCAAAATAGACTGGCAGCAGAGATCAGTGTCTGAATGGAGCAATAAATGTCATGAGTCCTGTCTTGTGTCTGCTTGTCCGTCTGTTTCTGTTTGTACGTTTCAGGAGGAAGCAGCGGACTTGTCAAGCGTGCCCACGGAGTACCTAGACCTGAAGGAGGTGTTCAGTAAGTCTCGTGCTGCTTCTCTTCCTCCGCATCGTCCCTATGACTGTGCTATAGAGTTATTGCCAGGTACGTCTCCGCCTAAAGGCAAGTTATATTCACTTTCTGTCCCAGAGAGGGAGGCTATGGAGAAATATATTTCTGATTCTCTAGCAGCGGGGTTCATCCGTCCCTCCTCTTCTCCAGCGGGGGCGGGGTTCTTTTTTGTGGGGAAGAAGGATGGGTCTTTGCGACCTTGTATTGACTACCGGGGGCTGAACAACATCACGGTAAAGAATACTTATCCTTTGCCGTTGATGTCTTCAGCCTTCGAGAGGTTGCAAGGAGCATCTATCTTCACAAAGTTGGATTTACGTAATGCCTATCATTTGGTCCGCATCAGGAGGGGGGATGAATGGAAGACTGCTTTTAATACCCCCAGGGGGCACTTTGAATACTTGGTCATGCCTTTCGGCTTGTCCAACTCCCCAGCGGTCTTCCAGGCACTCGTCAATGACGTGCTGCGAGATATGGTCGACCAATTCATATATGTCTACCTGGATGACATATTGATTTTTTCTTCTTCTCTCCAGGAACACGTGCAGCACGTTCGACGAGTGCTTCAGAGACTGCTAGAGAATGGGCTTTTTGTCAAGGCGGAGAAATGCGCTTTTCATGCACAGTCTGTTCCTTTCCTTGGGTACATTGTGTCGTCTGAGGGAGTGCGTATGGATCCTGAGAAGGTTAAGGCTGTGGTAGATTGGCCAAGTCCAGATTCCCGTAAGGCCCTACAGAGGTTTTTGGGGTTCGCCAATTTTTACCGACGATTTATTCGCAATTTCAGCCAACTAGCCTCGCCTCTGACCGCCTTGACCTCTCCCAGAACGGCGTTCAGGTGGTCAGACGCAGCGGAAGCTGCGTTTGCCAAACTGAAAGGCCGCTTTGTTTCAGCCCCCATCCTGGTTACCCCTGATTCATCACGTCAGTTTGTGGTGGAGGTCGATGCGTCAGAGGTGGGGGTAGGTGCAGTACTATCCCAACGCTCTCTCACAGACGACAAGATGCACCCATGCGCGTTTTTGTCCCATCGATTATCCCCTGCCGAACGTAACTATGATATTGGTAATAGAGAGTTGTTGGCAGTCAAATTGGCATTGGAGGAATGGCGCCACTGGTTAGAAGGGTCGGGGGTACCTTTTGTCGTCTGGACAGACCATAAGAATTTGGAATATATCAGAACTGCTAAAAGATTGAACTCTAGGCAGGCTCGGTGGGCACTTTTTTTTTCGGACGTTTTGACTTTTCTCTCTCGTACCGCCCGGGCTCCAAAAACATCAAGCCCGATTCTTTATCGCGCATTTTTGACCGTTCCGATCGCCCGTCTACTCCCGAGAGCATTTTTCCAGAGACTCTAATTATCTCTACTCTCACATGGGAGGTCGAATCGAAGGTCAAGACGGCCTTACAAGGGGTAACGCCTCCGGTCGGTTGCCCACCGAACCGTTTATTTGTGCCAGAGGAATTACGGTCCGACGTTGTTCAGTGGGGGCATTGTTCCAATGTGGCTTGTCATCCAGGAGTTAGCCGCACTACATCTTTAGTCAAGCAACGATTTTGGTGGCCTCGTATGGCTCGCGACGTTCACAGTTTTGTTTTGGCTTGCTCAGTTTGTGCCACTGGTAAGACTTCCAATCGACCCCCAGATGGGCTCCTTCAACCGCTGCCGGTTCCTTCGAGACCCTGGTCCCACATCGCTCTAGATTTCGTCACCGCCCTCCCACCCTCTCAGGGTAACACGGTAGTTTTAACCGTGGTGGACCGGTTCTCGAAGGCGGCCCACTTTATTCCCTTGCCCAAATTGCCCTCAGCCAAGGAAACAGCGGTAACAGTCGTTAACCACGTCTTTCGGTTACATGGCCTCCCGACAGACGTGGTTTCCGACAGAGGTCCCCAATTTGTGTCCAAATTTTGGCAAGAATTTTGTAGATTACTGGGTGCGACTGTTAGTTTGTCCTCAGGGTTTCATCCCCAGAGCAATGGCCAAACTGAGAGAGCCAACCAAGATTTGGAGAGAACGTTGCGATGTATGGTTTCCAAGAATCCTTCCTCATGGAGCCAACAACTGTCAATGGTGGAGTACGCCCACAATTCATTACCAGTATCATCCACGGGCCTATCTCCGTTTGAGTGTAGCATAGGGTACCAGCCACCAATTTTTCCTAGTCTGGAACCCGAGGTCGCGGTTCCCTCCGCTCACGCCTTTGTCCAGAGGTGTCATCGCACTTGGACTAGAGCCCGAGAGACTCTACTCCAAGTGGGAGCGCGCACCAAGGCCAAGGCTGATCGCCACCGGCGGAGGCCTCCCGTATACGTCGTCGGTTCCAAAGTGTGGCTTTCTACCAAGAACATTCCTCTCCGCTCCGTCTCGAATAAGCTTGCTCCCAAATTCATTGGTCCGTTTACTGTCACCAAAATCATTAGTCCGGTGGCAGTCCGCCTCAATCTTCCTCCAGTGTACAGGAGAATTCATCCCGTGTTTCATGTATCCAAAATTAAGCCCGTTTTTCGTTCTCGTATTAATCCGCCTGTCCCGGTTCCCCCACCGCCGCGACTCGTAGACGGGGAGACCACATATTCGGTTTATCGTATTCTGGACTCAAGGCGGAGGGGACGCGGGTTCCAGTACTTGGTGGACTGGGAGGGTTACGGTCCGGAGGAGAGAAGTTGGGTGCCTGCTAGAGACATTCTGGATCACTCCCTTATTGATGATTACAATCGACAGGTAAGGGAGTCTGGGGACGCCAGGAGGCGTCCCTAGGAGGGGGGGTACTGTCACGATTCATGAGTTCGCTGTTTTCTTCATGTCTCGTGTCATTGTTGTTGTGTGTGTGTGAGTGGGCGTGGCCGCTCGTGCCACTGATCAGCGTGCCAGCTGATCTCGTTCCCTGCACCAGCTGCTGCCAATTCACTCACCTATAAAGACTCAACACACTCTCCTCTCTTTGTCAGATCGTTGGTTTGGTGTTCTCTGTGTCGTGCTTCGTGTTCCTGTCGCAGTCTGTTCCAGTTGAGTTCCTGTTCGGTGTCTTCGTGTCCTGTCTCGTCTGGATGTCCATCTGCACTGGATTCACCATCACCCGCACCGGTATCACCACCACCTGCACGCTGACCACTGAGTCCCTGCGCCACCATCTGCAGTGTTCCTCGTGATTGTCTTTGTGTCTTCTGACCATTAATAAAAGAGTCAACTTGCATTTGCTTCCGTCCAGTTCTTGTGACAGTTGCACCAATTAGATTAAAAAAGGTTAGAGAGAAAACTAAAGCACCATGGTACAACAGTGCTACGCATGCAATCAAGAGAGAAACTCGTAACTTAGAGCGTAAATGGAAACAAACTAATTTAGAGGTCTTTAGAATCGCGTGGAAAGACAGTATGTCACGTTATAAAAAGGCTCTAAAAGCAGCCAGGGCTGAGCATCTCCGCAAACTAATAGAAAATAACCAAAATAATCCAAGGTTTTTATTCAACACCGTGGCTAGACTAACAAATAAACAAACATCACCAGAGCAAAATATTCCATTACAATATAGTAGTAATGATTTTATGAATTACTTCAATGAGAAAATAGAAAGCATCCGAAACACAATTGTAAATATACAATCCTCTATGATGTCTTATGATTCAGCCTCAATTATGGCCCCTCTAGAACAACTACACCGCTTTACAACTATAGGACAGGAAGAGCTAAATAAACTTATCATTGCATCGAAACCAACAACATGTTTATTAGATCCAATACCCACTAAACTACTGAAAGAAGTGTTACCTGTAGTCGAAGAGCCTCTTCTTAATATTATTAACTCGTCTTTATTTTTAGGTCATGTTCCAAAAATATTCAAGCTGGCAGTAATAAAACCTCTCATTAAGAAACCGCAATTAGATCCAAATAACTTAGCAAATTACAGACCCATCTCAAATCTTCCATTTATGTCTAAAATACTAGAAAAAATTGTGTCCGCTCAATTGTGCTCTTTCTTACAAGAAAATGATATCTATGAAAAATTCCAGTCGGGATTCAGACCGCATCATAGCACAGAAACTGCGCTAGTTAAAATTACAAATGATTTACTTTTAGCTTCTGACCAAGGCTGTATCTCAATACTAGTTCTACTCGATCTAAGCGCTGCGTTCGACACTATCGATCATAAAATACTCCTGGATCGACTACAAAACTACACTGGTGTTCAGGGACAGGCATTAAGCTGGTTTAGATCTTACTTATCAGACCGTTACCATTTTGTCTGTCTAAATGGGGAAAAATCAAAGATAACGTCAGTAGACTATGGAGTGCCGCAAGGATCTGTGTTAGGCCCTCTGCTATTCTCAATATACATGCTGCCACTTGGTAATATTATAAGAAAACATGGAATTAATTTCCACTGTTATGCTGATGACACTCAATTATATATCTCATCACGACCAGATGAAAACACTAACTTATCTAAATTGACAGAGTGTCTAAATGATATAAAATGCTGGATGACGTGTAATTTCCTGCTATTAAATTCAGATAAAACGGAGGTACTACTTATTGGTCCAAAAAACTACCCACAAAATCCCTTACAATACAACTTTAATTTAGAAGGATGTCCTGTTACTTTATCCACTACAGTAAAAGACCTGGGTGTTATACTAGACCGCAACTTGACTTTCGAAAATCATATTTCATATATTACAAGAACAGCCTTTTTCCACCTTAGAAACATTGCTAAGCTACGCAACATGCTATCTGTTTCTGATGCAGAAAAGTTAGTTCATGCATTCATGACCTCGAGACTAGATTACTGTAATGCTTTATTAGCTGGCTGTCCTGCATCCTCAATCAACAAGCTACAGTTAGTGCAAAATGCAGCTGCTAGAGTTCTTACTAGATCAAGAAAATATGATCATATAACTCCTATTTTATCATCTCTACACTGGTTACCTATTAAGTTACGTATCAATTACAAAGTATTCCTACTGACCTATAAAGCCCTAAATGGTTTAGCTCCTGCGTATTTAACAGACCTTCTATCGCCATACAATCCATCGCGCTCTTTAAGATCACTAAATTCGAGGCTTCTGGTCATTCCTAGGATATCTAAGTCCACTAAAGGAGGGAGGGCGTTCTCGCATTTAGCTCCTAAACTCTGGAATAGCCTTCCTGATATTGTCCGAGACTCAGACTCGCTGTCCCAGTTTAAAACTAGATTAAAGACGCATCTCTTTAACCAAGCATTCACTTAATGCTTAACCTTTAATACTACTGCTGAATCAGTTCGAATGCATTAACATTATGAACATCAGCTATGCTAATTATTTCCCATCTGCCTTTCTGCTGTTATCTCGGGACGCTAGTCCCGAGGTAAATAGCGTTCGTCAGCTCCAGTTTGTATCCAGCCTCTCACGGAGACTTCAGATGCCCCAACGCCTGTGAAGAGACGACTCGACGCCTGTGAAGAGACGACTCAAAGCCGGCGATATGTTATGCCATAAATTAATACTTGATTAACTAACTGTATTTTTCTATGTACATTTCCAAAATGCAATTTCTGTAAAGCTGCTTTGAGACAATGTGTATTGTGAAAAGCGCTATACAAATAAATTTGAATTGAATTGAATTGAATATTCAGCAACTCGAGCTTTATCATTTGTTCATCTGTATTATATCTGTTTTTTATTTGTTGAACATCAATTCAATTTTTACCCTTAAATGGGTTTAGGAGTTTTTTGGATACTAGTGCAAGTGACAGTGTGTCCATTTTTAGACATACACCAGGGGCCGTATTCACAAAGAATTTTATTTTACCACTAGGAGTACTCCTAAATCCCATTAAAATATTTTAGCTAGGAGTTTTCTCTTAAAAGTTATTCACAACGCCTTTCAGACCTACTCTTAGTAAGGAAAAATGACAACTCCTAAACTAAGAGTGAGTCTTCGTTGCTATGGATGACGTCAATTCTCATGCACGAGTTTCCTCGCAATGATCACGGTGATTGGTTGTTAGATGACAGGGCCATCATGCGGAACATAACACAGACGCAACAAATCATGGAATTACGACATCTAAATATGTCTGTGTCCTACACAAAATAATAATAGTAATGTCATCGAAATGCATATATAATGACATGTTTGTGCAGGCCCCAGTGAAGTGTAATTCTAAAAAGGCAGAAAGAGAGAGAAAAGTGGTGAATTCAATTAAATTAAATTAAGGTAGCCTAATACCCTAATGAAACCGCCACTTGCCTAATAATGAAAAACGACACTTGCATTAACACTTGCTTGGTTAATTGACATCCTATTAGTATAGAAGCTTGTTTCCGCCACTGAATAAAAATAAATTAAAATAATTGCGACTTTTTATCTCACAATTGCGAGATATGAAGTCAGAATTGTGAGAAATAAAGTCGCAGTTCTGAGATAAAAAGTCGCAATTAGCTTTTTTATTTTTCATTCTGTGGCGGAAACAAGCTTCCATAGCCTAAATAGACTACTTAAAGCAAGTAAATGTTGCTCCTATTGAAGTAATGTAATAGTTGAATGACGGTGGATTATGAACTCGCCAAAACGAAAAAGAAAGCCCAACTGGACGCAGGATCAGTTACTGCTGCTGGCCCAGTTGGTGCTGAAAAAATAAAAAAATAAAAATAAAAGGGAAATTCGACACTGGGATATCAAGTAAAACTAAGCGTGAGACATAGGAGAAGATTTGTTTGCAGATCAATGCAGCATTCCCGCTTGTGTCGCAGACCCCGGATGACTGCGAGGCGGTGATATGCGCTACAATCCTTTGTGAATAGGTCTTAGTGAGTTAGGAGCAGTGTTGGGGGTAACTTATTACAAGTAACTTGAGTTATGTAATCAGATTACTTTTTCAAGTAACTAGTAAAGTAACGCATTACTTTTTCAATTTACAACAAAATATCTGAGTTACTTTTTCAAATAAGTAACGCTAGTTACTTTTTCACATTTATTGACTGACAGCTCTCCTGTCCCCATGTTGAGAGAAATAAAGTGAGGTGTTGTGTGCATTTGCATTGAACATGCATTTACTCATCTCACTTGCACTAAAACATTCAGTATTCCTCAAAATGAATAAAAACAGTCAAATGCAATCTCAGAATTTTGTGCAAAAGTTTCATAATTAACTATGTTAAATTACACAAATATACTTTATGTA
Organism: Siphateles boraxobius; assembly: GCF_051911475.1. NCBI lineage: Eukaryota > Metazoa > Chordata > Actinopteri > Cypriniformes > Leuciscidae > Siphateles > Siphateles boraxobius. The sequence goes on from NW_027509042.1 coordinate 24,179,560, forward strand.
TTTAATCTCATTTTATTAACCAATGTCTTTGCTGCTGACCTACAATGATCTAATTCAACCATACTAATAAGCAAAAATGACTTTAGATTAGGTTTAGAAATAAGAGTGTTGAACTTCCTTCTCCTGTATCCTATTGTTATTTAATCAAGAACAGCAGCAGCTGAAAGGTTTGTTTGAGCGGCGCCCTCTACTGTACAGTAGTAAATATGCATTTCCTTCAGCCTTAGGCTTATTCATTTAACTTTTGATGTGAAAGGGCCTTAACAATTGGCAAAAATATTGTTTTAGCTGTTATTAAAAAACAAACAAACAAGCCCATGCAGGTGAGAAAAAGTAACGCAAAAGTAATGTAATGCATTACGTTCCATAAAAAGTAACTAAGTAACGTTATTAGTTACTTTTTTGGGGAGTAACGCAATATTGTAATGCATTACTTTTAAAAGTAACTTTCCCCAACACTGGTTAGGAGTCCTCTCGACTTCTTTTAAGCTGTCCCAGACTTAGGTGCTACTTTTAGGGCTAAAATGCTTCGTGAATTACTTTTAGTGAAAAAAATTAGGAGTCCTAAAGTTAGGAGTGACACGCCCATTATTTTTAGGAGTTGCTACTAAATTCGCCAGTTAGGAGCTACTTTTAGCCTTAAAATTCTTTGTGAATACGGCCCCTGATGCATAGTAAAACAGACTCAAGTTTTTGTTTTTGTTTTTTACAAATAATGCATTATAACGTAGGACAATAGTATGTACTATTACATTGAATGTTGCCACAGGTTTGTATAACATTATACAGTGATCCAGTGGGAAACTTAAACCATTTATTGAAATTATCAAGCCATAAATAGTAAATATGTGTAATTTTGGTCAGTTTTATGACTTTATACCAGTTTGTATTATACTTAAATGGAATATATTGCTGTTTATTTTTACTGTGAGCCTCATTACTGCTAAAATAAGTGGTACCACCAGTACGTATAGGGCTATTTTTCACTTAATGCATTATAATGTAGGACAATAGTGTCAGGGTTCTGTCACTTATGTCTAGTTTATTTCTTGGTTTTCTGACACTCCTGTTTTGTTAATGTCTTTGAGTAGGCGCGCGGCTTTATCTCAAGCCGTGCGCTCTCTTGTCTGTATGCCTTGTTACATGTGCGGGGCGTGGTGTCTGTCTAGTTTGGTTTCGGTTCTGTGTCGGGATTCGGACATTCATGCTCCGTGTGTTTGTCCTCTGTTGTGAGCGCACAGGATGTGCTTATGCTCGTTCTTGTGCACTCTGTCTTGTAGTGTGAGTGTGCAGTTTCGAGTTCGTCGTCTGTCATGTTGCTGTCATGAAATATGTTTAACTTATAACAGGTATTATTATTAATTATTATTATTATTATTATTATTATTATTACTACTAACCCAGTTTATATTATTATGGCATGTGTTGCTGTTTATTTTTACTGTGAGCCTTATTACTAATAAAAGTGACGATGAGGGCTCTGATGAGGAAGACGATGACATGGCAGACCGAGGCTTCCTCCCACTTACCCACACCCTGGACACTCCATGCCCGAGTGACATGGGCCCCTCTGCCAAGAGCAAGAGTACGGCCTGCAGTGGAGGAGCTTGAGGATTCGGACGATGACGACAATAATGAGAGCGAGGACAAAGACTAGCCAGCACCATAAGCCCAAGGGGCCCACGAAGAAGGGGAAGCCAGCAGCCAGGATAACCACCTGGAAGAAGATTGACATGGACAACCAACCCCTGCCTGAGTTCCAGCACTTTCCCCCTGACTTCATTGAGACTCCCTATAGTTCCCCCATGTCATCAAGCATATAACATATCATATCAACTTGTATGCAACCCAGAAGGACTTTAACACCACCTTTACCACCACTGAAGATGAGATGACAATCTTTATGGCTATCCTGCTCTACATGGGGATTTATGAGCTGCCCTCCATTGATGACTACTGGGCAATGGAGACCAGGGTCCATCAAGTTGCAAACCTCATGTCATCTAAGAGGTTCAGGCTGATGAGAAAGCTTGTCCACTTTAATGACAACACCCAGATCCCGGGCACCATTGACAGATTCTGTCAGTTAGTGTTCAGCCTCCTGGTTACTGCCTTCAGGATTGAGCCACAGGCCCCCAAGCAGTCTGTGGATGAGGTTATGGTTCCCTACAAAGGCAAGACAGCTGTAAACCTGAGGCAATACATCAAGAACAAGCCAGACAAATAGGGATTTAAGTTGTTTGCCAGGGCTTCTGAGGATGGCTTTATTCATGTCCTGGTGCTATACCAGGGCAAAACTATGCTGGAGGCCCACGGTTTCCCCATGATGTCTGAACAACAAGCCATGGGTGTCACCAGCCAGTTCTTGTAATTGAGCCATGTCCAACTCCACCACCACAGCCATCTTTGCGGACAACTTCTTCACCAGCCTGGAGATAGTGCGGTACCTCAAAGACAAGGACTGCAGGTACACGGGGACAGCCAGGGACAACTGAATAGGCAAGCCTCCATTGAAGTCTATCAAGGATATGGAGAAAAAGGCTGTCCCTCGTGGTATGCATGACTACGTCACCAGTGATGATGGGATCCTGGGAGGCCATATCCTCAGTCTACCTGTACTGCAGTGATACCAAGAGGAAGGAGCAGGTAAGCTGCCCTGTGTGGATGTGTGGATGGCCTGTCACTAAAGAACTTCCAGATCTAGGTGTTCAGCGGCCGGAACGCGTTAGGGGTTTTCTGTTAGAACAGTGTCGTGTAAGCGCCCCCTAAGTTAATAACTAATGATCGTTTTGACAGAAGTGAATCAATCAAAACTAACTTTAGCTAGACAATAACTTTATTCTAGAGCGGCTGTAAAGCCAAAACAATCTCTGTTACTTTAATTTCCTATTATCACTGTAAAGCTGCTTTGTAACAATCTATATTGTTAAAAGCGGTATATAAATGAAGGTGACTTGACTTAACTTGGCGGTTTCGGTGAGACCTTGAACGCCTTTTAGAAGCTGCACGTTGGATCCTTCTATTCCGAAATTAGGCGAAGGCGATGGCGTTGGTGTAGAGGACTTGGGCCTTTTGGCTTGAGCTGGGTTGAGGGGTTGGAGCCGGGATGGCTGAAGTATCATCCTCAGGTGGGGCAGCAGATGTGCCCAGGGTGTTGGAAGAGATGAGATCATTGTGTGAAAGGTCGTTACTGACCGGGAAACCGGCCTCCTCCAGGATAGTAACAATTTTCTCAGAGGGCAGTTGAGACCAGGGAGATTCCTGTTTGAATACAGCTGCTCCGACGCACTGACTGAGGATAAGGCGGAACTTGATTATCGCCTGAATCGGAAAAGTCAAAGTCTACGGTTGCTTTTTGCGGCATGGTGAGCTCTGTAAGATGCGCTTGAAGAGCGGAACTTCGCTATGACACCTACAGGCAACAAAATAGGAGGGTAAGATTGGTCTTTTTATATTTGATGTCAAGCTGTGATTGGCTGCGCAAGATTATAAATTACCGACATGGCATTGGAGTCTTTCTGGTAGAACTTGCGCTTCTGCTTTCATTGGATGGTGTTAACTTTTGATGCAACAGTTCGAATTTGCCTTCTTCCAAAGTCATTCTTCTCGTTTTTCAACGCATACTGTATCAGGTCGGAAAGGCACTTATTTGAAATAAAAATTTATAAAATATGGAAGAATGGAAATAAAGTGCTAACAGGTATTTAATAGGTATATAATTGAAATTGGATTTGGTGTCCTCGCAACCTGACACATTGACTGCGGCATGTGCAGCTCATATTACCACACTCAAAACCATGGTAAAACCTTCAAGGACATATTTAATGATCAGCATGATCAATATGATTAGGATTAGGTGTAGGGGAGGGCTTTGGTGATAGGGACAAGTGATGTCCCAATAAAGCAGCATCCATGTACGATTTTAATAAATATAACAATATACACAAAATATGTTGTTATTATTGCATACTGTTTTATAATATACTACAATAGACTGAGGTGCAAATAGTATCTGCCACTATTTGTACTAATTATTAATATAATCTAATATTTACACTTAGTGCAAATAGCATCTAACTTACAGTTAACCAATTAAAGTGGTTTTATAGTTTTTCTGTACATTTTTCAATCATTTACAGTGTAATTATAAAAATAATTATAAGAGGATAAATACATAAATATCATGCCTCGTTTTCTGTCTATCTCTCTCCTAACTGTTATGTAACATCATCAGTTCAGAGTGGATGTTTGAATGCTCTGATTGTGTGTTGATGGGCTGTGCAACCACACGTCATTAATTACAGTTTTTTTACAGTCGCTAGGACACATTTCTCAATACTTACGTCACTTTTTCAAAGCTCTTCACACAGTTCTCCAAACCAACTTTCGGCTCGGAACAGCAGTTCATTTCACTTTCAAAATGCACTAAAACAACCATATCACTTCATACATGTCTCAAATCAACATATTCTTCCATCACACTAGCAAAGGTTGACAGACCTAAACCAGTTTTGAACATAAGTTTAACAGTTTTGAAAACAGTATGTAAGCATGTGCAAATTGGCCTGTAAGTACACAGAGTTTTGGTGGTTGTTGTGTCGAAGTGAGTAAATAATTAATGTAATTTGAAAGATGTAGTCATTGAATGCATTTTGTGCCAAAGCAATGATAAATGATCCACAGTTTAGCCCACATGTTGTGCTCATTGAAGAGTTTTGAAAAAGTGACCTAAGTATTGAGAAATGTGTCCTAGCGACTGTAAAAAACTGTAATTCATTAATTTAGTTCCACTCTGAATAACACACAAACAGGGGAAAGAAAGCTGCATTACATGCAGGAAACCTCACAACTGTTTTCTATAACTGCTATATGGTGTGTGTGTGTGTGTGTGTGTGTGTGTGTGTGTGTGTGTGTGTGTGTGTGTGTGTGTGTGTGTGTGTGTGTGTGTGTGTGTGTGTGTGTGTGTGTGTGTGTGTGTGTGTGTGTGTGTGTGTTTACTGTGCTCATTAGACTCTAGCTATGTTACTGACAGTGGTCAGGTTACATTCATTACATTCTGTGTTTTTTATATGGTCATTAGAGACTGTGGATGTTTCCCCTGAAGGTGAATCCTCTCCCATGAGTGCTTCTGATGTGTCTCTGACTGCTCAGAATGAGGCTGAGAAAGATGGTTGGAAATTGTGTGAGCATCCCTCAGGTTCAGTCTGATGTGGAATAGCTGGGGGGGAAGTGAATGGTATAGAGCTTCAAGAACAAATGAAAAGAGGCTTGCCTTTCCTTGTATTTTTTTTTTTTTTTTGTAAAAGAACCCTAGTAAAAGCTGTCTCGCCCTTTCCCTCCCTCTCTCTCCTGTGGTTTAAGGTGATTTTGTGTGTGTGTGTGTGTGCGTGTGTGCGTGTGTGCGTGAGTGTGTGTGTGTGTGTGTGTGTGTGTGTGTGTGTGTGTGTGTGTGTGTGTGTGTGTGTGTGTGTGTGTGTGTGTGTGTGTGTGTCCTGGGAGCACACCTCAGGGATTATAACACGCGGCAGAATGAAAGATGCATGATGCCAAGGAAAGTGTGTGCGTGCGTGCGTGCGTGCGTGCGTGCGTGCGTGCGTGTGTGTGTGTGTGTGTGTGTGTGTGTGTGTGCCCATGCTGGAGATAAGGAGCAAGATAGAAGAGAGAGAAAGCATTACTAACACAGACACAGGAGGAAGAGTAATGGGTGGTACTATATACTGCAGACTCAAAAGGAAAGACTCACTTGGTTCTTAGTTGGAAGTGTTGAGCTGTTTAAGTCTGACTCAGAAAGATGTGACTCATTTCAGCATAAAGTAATCACTCAGAAACACTGTAATGTAATTAGATATTCAGTCAGAGCTGGCCCATCTAATCATCATACCATGCTATGAATCTCATAGCCTGTGCTGAAGTTATATAATGGTTGTTGTAGCAAAGTTCAGACTCAGGGGAGAAAGAAGGAGACTGGGTCGGCGTGCTGTGGAACGTGTTTATTTTTTATTCAGAAAAACTTCAAAGCAAACGATCGTGCTCCGTGCGCATTCACACATAAATTCTCTAACAACTTCTTCAATATAGCAGCAGCTTCTTCAGGCTCTTTTTCTGGTCATGACACACATAAGTCCACAGCCACTCTCTCTCTTTCAGCTTCCCGCTTCCAGGTGGCTTTTATGCTTCCCCACGGCAATCACTGCAAATGAGGTCAGGTGTTCATCATTTTTAACTTGACCTACTTACGTGCCGCTCGCCTCCCAGCTCTCTCTCCCCTTCACAGACATTGCTGAACCACGCCCCCCTCGCCACATACCCCCACCGCCCGCCTCAGGCCGGGGAGCCATCAGACTGATGTTCAGCACCGGCCGTTCCTCATCCTCTATCTCCTGCGACAGGACCGCGCCCAACCCCCTGTCCGACACGTCTGTCTGTAACAAAGAAGGGAGAGAAAAGTCAGGAGCATGGAGGAGCGGCCCGCCACACAGGGCAGCCTTTATCTGGGTGAAGGCCTGCTGGCACAGCTCCGTCCACTGGACCGTATCTGGTGTTTCCTTTTTAGTTAGATCAGTCAGCGGGCTGGCGAGGTCCGAATAGTTAGAAACAAACCTTCTGTAATATCCTGCCAACCCCAGGAACTGTCTAACCTCCTTTTTGGTCTTGGGTCTCGGGCAGGTTGCAACTGCTGCTGTCTTATCAATTTGGGGACGCACCTGACCGTGACCAAAGTGGAAGCCCAGATATCTAACCTCCACCCGCCCAATTGCACACTTCTTCGGGTTGGCCATCAGGCCAGCCAGTCTCAGCGACCTCAGAACAGCCCTAAAATGACCCATATGCCACTGCCAGTCGTTACTATAGATGATGATGTCATCTAGATAGGCAGCGGCATATGCGGCATGGGGTCGAAGTACTCGGTTCATGAGGCGCTGAAACATGGCCGGTGCCCGAAAAACCAGAAAGGATAGTGTGCCAAACCAAACGGCGTGGTGAAGGATGTTTTTTCTTTGGACATTGGAGTTAAGGGGATCTTCCAATATCCTTTTGTTAAGTCCAATGTCGAGTAAAAACGAGCCGTGCCTAGCCGATCCAGCAACTCGTCAATCTGGGGCATTTGATATGCGTCGAATTTCGACACAGCATTCACCTTGCGGTAGTCGACTAGGGCTGCAACTAACGATTATTTTAACAAATGATTAATCTGTTGATTATTTTTTCGATTAATCGATGAATCAAATAAAAAATAAAATAAAATAAACATTAATTTACGACCCTTTATTCAAAAACAGAACTGACAGTGCAAATTCACAGTGCAAAAAATCTTCAGAAAGTGCACAAACAGGTTGCTCCTTGAACATCCCTGAACTGTTAAAGTAATAATAATAAAAATGGACCAACACAAAAAACATATACATGTATGCTTTACATCTGCCAAATATATAAACTTTTTAAACTGGGGACTTAAACTTGGACTGGGGGGAAGGGCTGCGGTCCGAACCTCCCGGCTCAGCAAGCTCCAGAACAGCTCGCGGTCCTCTTGCTGGGCTTGGATGAGGGTGTGGAATCGGCGATCCTGGTCGCTCCTCAAATCCATTAGCGCCTGACGGTTCTCTTGGTGGAGGCCCGCGAGCGAATGGATGATGTCCGCAAACGGCGTACCCGGCGGGGTCGACATACTGGCGGCGACTTTCTCCTTCCTTCACGGGTTTCAGCACCAGTGTAGCAAAGTTCAGACTCAGGGGAGAAGGAAGGAGACGGGGTCGGCGTGCTGTGGAACGTGTGTACTTTTTATTCAGAAAAACTTCAAAGCAAACGATTGCGCTATCTGTGCATTCACACATAAATTCTCTAACAACTTATACAATATAGCAGCAGCTTCTTCAGGCTCTTTCTCTGGTCACGACACACACACATCCACAGTCACTCTCTCTCTCTTTCAGCTTCCCGCTTCCAGGTGGCTCTTATGTTTCACAACGGCAATTACTGCAAACGTGATCAGGTGTTCATCATTTTGCACTTGACCTACGTACGTGCCGCCCACCTCCCAACTCTCTCTCCCATCACAGACATTGCTGAACCACGCCCCCCTCGCCACAGTTGTGTTTACTTTTGCATGAAAAGTAATTGAATACTTAAGGATGCTTGGACCTCAAATGACTGGTCTGGAGTGGCTATTAGTGAATATGTAGGCTGTTTTGTCATATCTTATCACAGCAGTAATCCTGTAAAGTGCACAACAAGATTTAACCAAGTAGGATAAGTTCCTGGATCAGTATCCTTTATTGGTCCTGAAACAATTTTCATGTCCTGAATCCGAATATTAGTCCAACTACTGTCTTGATAAGAATCTTGTTTCAGGGCTGTCAAAAATATTGATCCAAGAATAGCCTATGTCTTGCTTGATAAAATCAAGGTTTGCACAGTTGCACAAGAGCTCAGCTAATAAAAAACTCTGTGAAGATGAATAACAGAGGATCTAGACAGCTGGAGAAACACTTGTAATATGCATGCAGATGTGAGCTCATCGGTATACATGCACATGGATGTATATTTTTGTGAATGCATGGATAAGGGTGTGCATGCAATGGCATGAGAGTTCCCTTTCGAGAACGGTCACTTCGTATTGCGTAGCTAATACGCAGTGGGGAAACTCCTTTCCTCGAGAAATATTGAAGCCTAAAATGCAGTGCAGCTGCACAGCGAACACAGCAGAGCGTCTAGCTCACCCATTGGCTGTGCTACAGCAACTGCGAATCAATCAGGTGACTTGGCGCCAGAGCACATCAGAGCCCACCAGAATGGGCGTGGCTTATGGCTATAAGATGCCCCTATTTTTTTGCCATATTCAGATTTTATCTCCTTCAGCGACCTTTACGTCTCTGCCTCCTCTGCCATCCGGCGAACACGCTATATCCTTTTCATTGCTACTGTGTGATCGCTGGTGCGACATTCAGTTCTAAAAGAGCAATTTTCGCGAGCGTTGTTCCATATTACAACACCGCTTCTCCTGCTTTTCCTTTCCCCTCACTACTTCAGCCACAGAAGAAGAAGTGCCGCAGCCAACGGGAACCCGAGCACATGGAAAAAAGTGAGCCCACGCCGGCCACGTCCCTGCGTGCCTCATTTTCTCCATCACAGTCTCCTTCGTCTGTCCTGTTCACCCAGACAGACCAGCCCCCCTCCCTTTGAGCGGGGGGTCTCGTCTCCTTCGGCAGATCAGACAAAGCATGACAACAGCCTCTCCATTGCTTCGTCTGAAGAAGAGTGGTCGGGCTCGGCTGGCCCCGCACTTTCACAGTCTGGTGCTAATGCTACTCCTACCAGGACTAACTCAGACACCGAGATGCTACGTATCCTCACCAAGGCCATTTCATTTGGGGTTCACGGTGAACTCACAAAGTCATGGCGCGCCCCCTACTCGGCACGCACAAACGCTTCTACTTCCGCTATGCTCTCCTCTGTTGAAGGTGCAGCGGAAAAAGGTTATTCGAAACTGCCTCCTCTCGAAGAAGCAGTCACTGCTCGTCTTTGCCCATCCACTGCTGCTGGTTGAAGATCTAGAGCGGTACACCCCTCGAAGCCCTGCCAAAACACTTCAACCCTCGCTGGACGCACTTTCACAGCTGCATCAGCTCTACACACCATGGCAGTGTTACAGGTTTTTCAGGCCAAACTTCTCCAAACCATGGACGAGTCTGGCCTGAACCCTGATACATTTTGTGTCCTGTGCAGCGCCACAGACCTAGCACTGGATGCTACGAAGGCTATCGCTCAAGCGATTGGCAGAGGCTTGGCTAACCTTGTGGTGCTCGAGCGCCATCTTTGGCTGAACAGACATAAGAGAGCCTTGATTCCTTGATTCACCTCTTTTCTTGATTCACCTATCTCCAGCACCGGTCTTTTTGGCCCGGCTGTAAAAAAGGTTTTTGGAATGATTCATCAAGGCACAGAAGCCTTCTCAGCTCTGAGACACTTCTTGCCCAAGCGCTCCAGCTCTGTCTCGAGTCGCCCTAAGAGCACGCCGCCTCCTCAGCCAGCGAAGCCAGCGCCTCGGGTCTTTCAGCCCCGCCCTGCGGCTGATACTCATCGCCTCTCACAATCAGCTAAATGCTACCCACTACCCGCTGCCCCGGCGCCAGGGTCCCCAACCCAGCATTGTGTTGGACCCTGTGCCTCAGAAGACCTTCTAGCAACAGGAGGAAAGAGAGAGGTTCCGAGTATCGCTCTGGCCCGGACCGCCCTCGAAAAGTGCTCATCTAAATCTCCTAGCTCCCTGTTTAGCTCAGGCGGCTGGGGATTTTCCTATTGTAGTCAAAGGGCCCGTTGCACTACACACGCCCCTACAAACAAATGCTGTTTTTACAGCGACCCAAGTAAAGCACAATAACAGTATGTTTCCAACACACAACACCCGGGTAACCAGTCCACCTTCTCTAGGCGGCCCTCCCCCAGTTGTCACTCTATCTCTGTCCAACCGGGCCAAGGCCCGTCAAGCCAGCCCCACGGAGAATATGTGCACAAAACACAACACAAGGGTATTAGGTCCCCCTATGCCAGGTGGCCCAGCCCCATGTTTCATTCAAACCCTAGCCACAAGGGCCGAGGCCTGGCAAGCCATCCCCGAAGTGTCGAACTGGGTTTTGAACATTATAAAGCAAGGCTACTCGCTCCAATTTGCTCGTAGACCCCTGCGATTTCAGGCAGTCATCGAGACTTCGGTGAGAAGCGACGTGGCTCACGTGCTTCGCACCGAAGTAAAAAAATCTGCTAGCAAAAGGGGCGATGGAATTAGTCCCCCTGGCACTGAGCCGAAAGGGGTTTAGTAATCACTAAGAAACACTGTAATAAGATGCTGCATAAGAGCTCTGGTCCCCTGGAAAGCCCAAAACTGGTACCAGTCGGGCGTGACCATGGGTGTGTCCTCCAGGAGGTTGGGGAGCGCTGTGTGAGGGCAAGCCTGTCTCCGGCCTCTGGTTGAGCCCGGAGAAGAGCTTACATATAAACTGCCTGGAAATGAGAGCAGTTTGGTTAGCCCTGAACGTGTTTCTGCCAGACCTCAGAGGACACCACGTCTTAGTCTCCACGGACAATATGTCTGTGGTGTCCTATATAAATCCTATGTAATCCTATGTAAATGTACAATCTTTTATGGTGTCTTATGATTCAGCCTCAATTATCGCCCCTCAAGAACAACTACAGGAAGAGCTAAATAAACTTATCATTGCATCTAAACCAACAACATGTTTATTAGACTCAAAACCCACTAAACTATTGAAAGAAGTGTTACCTGTAGTGGAAGAGCCTCTTCTCAATATTATTAACTCGTCTTTATCTTTAGGTCATGTTCCAAGAATATTCAAACTGGCAGTAATAAAACCTCTCATTAAGAAACCGCAATTAGATCCAAATAACCTAGCAAATTACAGACCCATTTCAAATCTTCCATTTATGTCTAAAATTCTAGAAAAAGTTGTGTCCGCTCAATTGTGCTCTTTCTTGCAAGAAAATGATATCTATGAAAAATTTCAGTCAGAATTCAGACCGCATCATAGCACAGAAACTGCGCTAGTTAAAATTACAAATGATTTACTGTTAGCTTCTGACCAAGGCTGTATCTCAATACTAGTTCTACTCGATCTTAGCGCTGCGTTCGACACTATAGATCATAAAATACTCTTGGATCGACTACAAAACTACACTGGTGTTCAGGGACAGGCATTAAGCTGGTTTAGATCGTACTTATCAGACCGTTATCATTTTGTCTGTTTAAATGGGGAAAAATCGAAGATGACGTCAGTAGACTATGAAGTGCCGCAAGGATCAGTGTTAGGCCCTCTGCTATTCTCAAAATATATGCTGCCACTTGGTAATATTATAAGAAAACATGGAATTAATTTCCACTGTTATGCTGATGACTCTCAATTATATATTTCATCACGACCAGATGAAAACACTAACTCATCTAAGCTGGATGACGTGTAATTTCCTGCTATTAAATTCAGATAAAACGGAGGTATTACTTATTGGTCCAAAAAACTACCCACAAAACCTTCTACAATACAACTTTAATTTAGAAGGATGTCCTGTTACTTTATCCACTACAGTAAAAGACCTGGGTGTTATACTAGACCGCAACTTGTCTTTCGAAAATCATATTTCATATGTTACAAGAACAGCCTTTTTCCACCTTAGAAACATGGCTAAGCTATCATGCTATCTGTTTCTGATGCAGAAAAGTTAGTTCCCTTACGAAGGGAACTCAACGATGCGTCCATCGACGCCATGGGAACGCCCCAGCGTGACTGCGTCTGAAGCATCTATGTCAACTAGTCCAATGGAAAGAATGAGCGTCACGGGCGGGTGACGTCATGACCAGGATATGATAAAAGCACATCCGGTGCAAACCGGCATTAGCTTCTGTTGCCTCAGCAAGCGATCTGTGTCAAACTGTCTGTTATATTTACTGTTGTCTGTCTGATATATATATATTTATGGAAACTAAACAATTGCACAACTCTGTGTTCTCCCTGCTCGCGCTATTTAACGAGTAGGGACACACACGAGCTTTGTGTGATGTGTTTGGGAGTAGAGCATGCGGTATCAGCCTCCGAGGGGGCTGATTGCCAACATTGTGAGAAGCTTTCGCTTCGCATGCTCCGCTCCCGCCTGTCACTTTTCGAGGAAAGTGGCCGGGCTCGCAATTCTCAGGGTGACAGGTCCCGCGTCTGCCGAGGCAGCGCGGAGAATGCATTCCTGTGGATCGCGAATAGGATCTCTTTACGGGGTTGGAGACGGGTCCGCGGATCTTATCTCCTCCCTTTCCACGAGGGATCCAGTGCTCTCTCGCCGGTCTCGGAAGCCCGCGCTGCGGTCTCTTCCGCCCGGGGAGAGAGAGAAATCAATGCTTCAGTGCTCTACCTCCGAGGGGGTAGATGTGCTGGGCATTGAAAGTGACACAATCATGGGGGAAGTGAATTTGCCATCTCTTTCCCCAGCGTATGAGAAATATAGCCTATATATATATATATGATAGTTTATATATTATATATAAAATAAAGTGAATATATATAAAAAATATATATAAAAAATAATAAGCTGGTGGAAGTGTTTACTAAGGCTGTAGATAAATTAAATATTTATGGCCAGCAGAAATAAGGGGGCACTCGTCCTAAAAATAAAATAAATTAAACGAGTTTCCTTCCCTCTATTTTTCCACCTCCATCACGGGGCCTTCCATTTTTCCCGATCTGCACAGCGAGCTGTCTAGATCATGGAAAAAGCCTTACTCCTCTTGTCTTTTAGCCCCCACATTCATGTATATTCAGATATTTGGGGGTTAAGAGGGTATGGCTATACCCCGGGTAGAACAGACGCTTGCGAGCTATCTGTCTCCCGGTTCAGTATCGTACCTGAAGGCGTCGGCTTCTCTCACTCAACCATTAAAGAAAACTATTTTTTAATCTAGTGGGAAAAGCATATATGGCAGTGGGTCTAGCATGGGCCTGCTTGCACACCATAGCAGTGCTACAAGCATATCAGGCTGACCTGCTGCGGTATTTGGACAGAAGTGAGGGAGTTTGGCCCGATGGGGTTTGAGAACTCCGTCGGGCCACAGATTTATCTCTCAGGGATGGCAGCCCTTGTGGTCACTGAGAGACACCTCTGGCTCAATTTGATGGGAATCATAGAGAAAGATACAAGATAATCTCTCCCTCGCTATGTCCAACCCCCTGGGGCTGCTGGGCGTGAGCAGCTCCAGCCGTCTAGTTTCTCATACACAACACAGCAGCCAAAGCCTTCAAAGCAGAAGCCGGATCCGAGGACCGTTCTTCACGCTGAGAAGGCTGCGGCTCAAAAGAAAAAAAGGTCCTGATGTTCACGCATCAGGCCTGTGAGGACAGCCCCGACCGAAGTGGAGCGGTGTACACCTCATTTTACGGTGCCCGTTCCATTTCGGGGTCCTCACGAGACCGTTCTGCCAACCCTGCCACCCTCGGTGCTTCAGGGCGCAGCGGTCTCCAGCGAGTCGCTGATGCTATGCTGCGGCACAGCATCGGTTTCGCGCCCTCTGAGGGGGGCCTTAGAGCGGCCAGTTCAGGTAGTTCCTGCCATTATGTTTCAGGCTCCGGAATTGGCTGTCTCGATAACACCAGAGACCAGCCTCGAGAGGCTGGTTCCCTTAGTAAATTTTCTGGCAGCGTGGAAGCTTCTGCCGAATATTTCTCATTGGGTCCTGCAGATTGTAGAGAAAGGATACAGAATCCAGTTTGGTTCTCGTCCTCCTCGTTACAACGGGGTGCTGCCCACAGTGGTGCATCCCGAGCAGGCTCTGGTAATGGAGCAAGAGGTAAAGGCCCTGTTAGCAAAGGAAGCTATAGAGCAGGTGTACTCGCCCGACATTGCGTCGGGTCTTTACAGTCGTTATCTCATTGTTCCAAAAAAGGATGGAGAGCTGCGTCACATACTAGATCTTCGTCTGTTGGAGTGTTTGGTGCTGGAACTCAATTCCAAAATGCTGACACTCAAACAGATCGTGACTCAAATCAGATCCGAGGACTGGTTTGTCACGATAGATCTAAAAGACGCATACTTCCATATCTCCATCCTCCCTCAGCACAGGAGGTTCCTGAGGTTTTCTTTGGGGCAAAGAACACCAGTATCAGGCACTTCCTTTCGGTCTAGCTCTATCACCCCGCACATTCACGAAGCGTGTAGACGCAGCTCTGGCCCCGCCAGGCTGCAGTGTATATGCATTCTGAATTGCATAGATGACTGGCTGATTCTAGCGGAATCAGAACAGTTAGCGGTTCGGCACCGAGGTGTCGTTCTCGCTCCTATGCAGATGTTGGGGTTGAGGCTCAATGCCAAGAAGAGTGTGCTTTCTCCAGTACAGAGAACCACTTTCCTTGGTGTGGTATGGGATTCAGTGACGATGCGGGCCACTCTGTCGCCCGTTCGTGTAGCTGCTATCCTAACAGCCGCAAAAGAGCTGAGGCTAGGCCAGTCACGCACTGTAAAACAGTTAGAGAGACTGTTGGGTCTTGTGACAGCAGCGTCCAGCGGGATAACTTTGGCCTGCTGTACATGAGACCTTTACAGTGGTGGCTCAGGACCAGAGGGTTCTCCCCGAGGGGAAACCCACTTCGTATGATCAAGATCACGCGGCGGTGTCTCCGCACCTTGGTTATATGGAGGAAACACTGGTTCTTAACCCAGGGTCCGGTGTTGGGAGCTCTTTGCCATCGAGTTGTGATCTCGACAGATGCTTCCCTCACCGGCTGGGGAGCGGTATTGGAAGGCCGCTCAGCTCAGGGCTTGTGGAGGAGTCATCATCTCTCTTGGCACATGAATTGCCTAGAGATGATGGTCGTCTTCAATGCGTTGAGACATCTCCTCCCAGACCTGAGGGGCCATCATGTGTTGTTCTGGAACAGTGACTGTTAGGCCTCAGGGCAGCAGCGTCCAATGTGATACCCTTTGACCTGCTGTACGTGAGACCTTTACAGAGGTGGCTCAGGACCAGAGGGTTCTCCCTGAGGGGAAACCCACTCCTTACGATCAAGATCACGCGGCAGTATCCCCGCGCCTTGGTTATATGGAGGAAACTCTGGTTCTTGACCCACAGACAACACGTTGGTGGCCTCTTATTTTGGTCCCTCAAGAAATTACGCTGTCTGAGGGCAGTGTATATTCCAGGGGGGGCCAGAATATTGGAGCAGACACCCTGTCGAGGCAGGGGCTGAGGCCAGGGGACTCCACCCCGAGGCGGTGGAGCAAATATGGGAGTTTTACGGCCAGGCAGAAGTGGATTTGTTCTCGTCTCAGCATACGACGCACTGTCCGCTCTGGTTATCCCTCACTCAACCAGTCCCCACGGGGCTGGATGCTATGGTGCAGACGTGGCCGAGGCTACGTCTGTACGCATTTCCCTCCGTTGCTCTGCTCCCAGGAGTTCTGGAGTGAATCCGCCAGGATGGAATAAGCCTATTTAGTAGCACCACCCTGGCCGAGCTGAATTTGGTTTGCGGACCTAATTTTTCTCCTCGACGGACCTCCCTTGGAGGTCCCGATCAGGAGAGACCTTCTGTCTCAGGCAGGGGATGCAATATTGCACCCCCGGCAGGGGATTTGGGAACTGTGGGTTTGGCCTCTGAGGGGGCCCAACTCATAGAGAGTGGTCTCTCAACCGAGGTTGTTTAGACCATTCTAAGCTCCAGAGCTCCCGCTACGAGGAAACTATATTCACTATTTCGAGAGTTTTTCACTTCTTGGTGTTACCAGCGTCAGTGGGATCCGGTTAACTGTTCAGTAAACACAGTATTCGAGTTTCTGCAAGAACGCTTTGTATCAGGTCTATGTCCTTCCACGCATAAGGTATAATATGTGTGGCGGCCATTGCGGCTTTCCACGCCCTGGTGGGTAGTACATTTTTGGGTCGAGACCCCCTGATCACTCGTTTCCTTCGTGGCACTTTGAGGCTGAGGCATGCAACTTGCACTAAGGTGCTGGCTTGGGACCTTGCAATAGTTCTAGAAGGCCTATCTGGGGCTCCCTTCGAGCCCTTAGATTTGGTCTCAGAGAAGTTCCTTTCTTTTAAGACTATTTTCTGCTAGCTATTTCGTCCCTATAAGAGTCAGACCTTCAGGCCCTTTCGGTCCCCACCTGCCTTGAGTGCACCGGGATGGCCAAGGCAATCTTACCCGAAACATGGATATGTTCCAAAGGTGCCTACCATTATTCCGAGGCCTATTGTGCTGCAGGTTTCTGTCCTCCCCCATTTTTCGGACCAGGAAAAGCTGAACCTCTTGTGCCAGTGCGAGCACTGGACACTTATGTTCATCGGACTTCTCTGTCGAGAAAATCCAACCTATTGAGCATATAGATAGTCGAGACTATTCTTCTTGCTTGTGAGTCTTCTGGCCAACCATTTGGTGGTCAGGGCTCATTCCACTAGGAGTATGGCTTCTAAGCGTATTATCTGGAGTTCTCTCCAAGACGTTTGTGATGCGGCGGGCTGGTCCTCACCGCTCACATTCATGAGGTTTTACAGCTTGGACCTGGATGCTGCCCCAGGTTCTCAGGTGCTTAGTGCTTAGTTACAACAGACTGACACTCAGGTACTTGGAATTCTGGCGCTTTGGGTATTCTCGTTCCCATGGCGTCGATGGACGCATCGTTGAGTTCCCTTCGTAAGGGAACGTCTCAGGTTACTATTGTAACCATAGTTCCCTGAGAACAGGGAACGAGACGATGCGTCACCCTGCCATACTTCCTGCATCCCTGTGATCGGCTTGCTTCGGCAATTTTCAAAGCTAATGCCGGTTTGCACCGGATGTGCTTTTATCATATCCTGGTCATGACGTCACCCGCCCGTGACGCTCATTCTTTCCATTGGACTAGTTGACATAGATGCTTCAGACGCAGTCACGCTGGGGCGTTCCCATGGCGTCGATGGACGCATCGTCTCGTTCCCTGTTCTCAGGGAACTATGGTTACAATAGTAACCTGAGACGTTCATGCATTCATGACCTCGAGACTAGATTACTGTAATGCTTTATCAGCTGGCTGTCCTGCATCCTCATTAAACAAGCTACAGTTAGTGCAAAATGCAGGTGCTAGAGTTCTTACTAGGTCAAGAAAATATGATCATATAACACCAATTTTATCATCTCTACACTGGTTACCTATTAAGTTCCGTATCAATTACAAAGTATTACTACTGACCTATAAAGCCCTAAATGGTCTAGCTCCTGTGTATAATCCATCACGTTCTTTAAGATCACTAAATTCGAGGCTTCTGGTCATTCCTAGGATATCTAAGTCCACTAAAGGAGGGAGGGCGTTCTCACATTTAGCTCCTAAACTCTGGAACAGCCTTCCTGATATTGTTCGAGGTTCAGACTCACTGTCCCAGTTTAAAACTAGATTAAAGACGCATTTCTTTAGCCAAGCATTCACATAATGCTTACCTTTTATACCACCGTTGAATCAGATCGAATGCATTAATATTATTAACAGCAGCTATGCTAATTATTTCCCATCTGCTTTTCTGTTGTTATCTCGGGACGCTAGTCCCGAGGTAAATAGCGTTCGTCAGCTCCAGTTTGTATCCAGCCTCTCATGGAGACTTCAGATGCCCCAACACCTGCGATGAGATGACTAAACGCCTGTGAAGAGACGACTCGACGCCTGTGAAGAGACGACTCAACGCCGGCGATATGTTATGCCCTAAATTACTACATGATTAACTAACTGTATTTTTTCTATGTACATTTCTGAAATGCACTTTCTGTAAAGCTGCTTTGAAACAATATGTATTGTGAAAAGCGCTATACAAATAAATTTAAATTAAATCGCCAGGACGGCCTCAGATCGGGCAACCTCTATGTCATGGCCAGAAAACTCATCCTTTGGGCACAAACCAACCTGCGCTCTCTGAGAGCTGCTCATGTCCCGGGCGTCCAAAATTTGGGTGCGGACATGCTATCTCATGACAACACTCCCCCAGGCGAGTGGTCTCTCAACCCACAGACGATTCGTCTGATATGGGGTGTATTCGGATAGGCAGAGGTCGACCTCTTCACCTCGGAAAGCAACACTCATTGCGCAATGTTCTTTTCGAGGAACAAGGACCCGCTGGCCCATTCCTGGCCCAGACGCCCTCTATATGCGTTCGCGCCAGTCTCTATGATCCATCAGGTCATCAGACAGATCAAGGAAAGCGGATGCCCAGTCCTTTTAGTAGTCCTTTAGTAGGCCAACGGGATGATTTGGCACCCTCGCCCCGACTTATGGGACCTCCATGTGTGGAGGTATACCTCAATGGGTACCCTGGGACCTCCCAGAAAAGGTCTTGAGTACCATCCTTGAGGCTGGAGCACTGTCTACCAGGCCCCTCTATGCTCTGAAGTGGTCAGTATTCACCAGCTGGTGCAATAGCAATAGCAATAGCAACCTTATTTATTTAGCACAGTTAAAACAACACAAGTTGACCAAAGTGCTTTACAATATAACGCAGAACACAGAAGGAGAAAAGGATCTCATCTAATAAGCAGCATCACATAGGCAACACATATAGTAAAATTATCACTATTAAAAGCTATTGAAAACAGATTTGTTTTAAGTTGTCCTTTAAAATCCTGCACATTAGCAGCGTCTCTAATATGTTTAGGCAAACTATTCCAAAGTTTAGGCGCTGCTACAGAAAAGGCCCAATCTCCTTTTTGATTTCGATGTGTTGTGTATTTTGAGTAACTTTTGAGTCGCGGATCTCAAACTTCGTCCAGACTGATATTCAATTAAAAGATCTGACAAGATTTGTACACCAATAACAGAAGTTTAAAATCAATCCTATAATAAACCGGAAGCCAGTGCAAGGAGATCAGGGTCAGAATAATGTGTTCATGTTTTTTATCCCCATTTGAAGTCTAGCAGCTGAATTTTTTACTTTTTGTAAACGGGAAATAGATGACTGACTAATTCCCATATATAAAATGCATTAAAATAGTCAAGTCTGGATGTTACCAAAGTGTGGATCGCGGATTCAAGGCCTTTAAACGTCAAGCATGATTTCATCTTTGCTAGATTGCATAAGTGAAAGAAACGTCCTGGTTGCGTATGCAACCCACCGTTCCCTGAAGGAGGGAACGGAGGACGTAGTCGACGCCGACTGAAATGGGATCACGCTAGGGAGCCTATCGTCTTCGAGTATTATTGAACGAGCCAATACACATTGGCGTGCGAGATTTGCATCTCACACTCCGCCCCGCAGCGCGGGTATAAATACGGAAGTGGATGCACGCACCATTTGCTTTTCGCTGAGGAGCCGAGCGTAACTCGGAGTCAGCGGTGGTCCAGCGGTAGTGGCAAGGGGACTACGTCCTCCGTTCCCTCCTTCAGGGAACGGTGGGTTGCATACGCAACCAGGACGTTCCCTTTCAGTCGATAACGTCGGACGTAGTCGACGCCGACTGAAATAGGATCAACCATTGAACACGCCACTAACGCTGCCACCTTCCAGTGCCTAGACAAAAGCCTTCTGATCCTCCCGACGTTCTAGCGGAAAAGGACAGGGCTTAGGCCAGGAAGTCGCTGCTGTTCCACAAGACCCACTCAGTTAGACTTGGTAACACTGGGAAAGCGTGCCCAACATTGGAAGGAAGGGATGCTGCGGAAGCCCAACCAACCCGAAAAAGGGGGGGGGGGAATACACATATGAACTGGGCGGAGGGCCGGGCAGTATAACATATGGAATGTCACTGGGGTGGCTCCAGCCTAGAGAGGGGGGAGACACACCAATTTACAGTGACAGCAGGACTCTGCCAAGGGAAAGACACGGGCTCACTTTGGGGAGCCGTATCGTGGAAGAATACACATATGGGGTCGCCGTAGGGACCGCAACATATGGACCCAGCCTAACACGGGTTCCACACTGCATACGAGTGGTAGGCCTAACACCAGACGTTCCGCCACGTCCGACGTTGGGGGGGTGCGGAGGAGCTCAACAGGTTCCGGACAAGGGAATTCAACCGGACTCATACGCCAAGATGATGGCATCCACTATCCAGTGGGCCAACCTCTGCTTGGAGACAGCCTTTCCCTTCCGCTGATCTCCATAACAGACGAAGAGCTGCTCTGAGGTCCTAAAGCTTTGCGTTCTGTCCACGTACAAGCGCAGAGCGCGAACGGGGCAGAGAAAAGCCAGGGCTGGGTCTGCCTCCTCCGGGGGCAGCGCTTGCAGGTTCACCACCTGGTCCCGAAAGGGGGTGGTAGGAACCTTGGGCACATATCCAGGCCGGGGTCTCAGGATAACGTGAGAGTTAGCCGGCCCGAATTCCAGGCACGATTCGCTGACCGAAAATGCGTGCAGGTCCCCTACCCTCTTGATGGAGGCCAAAGCAAGTAGGAGAACTGTCTTTTGGGACAGAATTTTTAACTCTGCTACCTGCAAAGGCTCGAAGGGCGGTCTCTGCAGTGCGGTTAGCACCAGAGATAAGTCCCAAGAGGGTATAGAGGGGAGGCGAGGCGGATTCAATCTCCTCGCTCCCCTCAGGAACCTGACGATCAAGTCATGCTTCCCCAGGGATTTCCCGTCTACTGCATCGTGATGTGCGGCAATAGCGGCGACATACACTTTGAGGGTGGAGGGGGACAGCCGACGCTCCAAACCAGTTTCCACTTCAGGGAGTAAGCAAGCCTCGTAGAGGGAGCTCTCGCTGAAGTGATGGTATCTACGACTGCCTGTGGTAGACTACCTAGAACCTCCGCGTCCCGTCCAGGGACCAACATGGAGTCTCCAATAGTCTGGACGCGGGTGCCATATGGTGCCCCGTCCCTGAGAGAGTAGGTCCTCTCTCAGAGGAATAGGCCGGGGAGGAGCTGTCGAGAGGAGAAAAAGTTCAGGGAACCAGGTTCGGTTGGGCCAATAAGGGGCAACTAGCAAAACCTGCTCCTCTTCCTCCCTGATTTTGCACAGTAGTTGTGCAATAAGGCTCACTGGGGGAAACGCGTACTTGCGGAGGCCCCGGGGCCAGCTGTGAGCCAGAGCATCCGTTTCGAGGGAATAAAACAACTGGCTGTGCGGCCCCGAAGTGGTCCCATATCAGCTGGACCGCCTGGGGATGGAGCCGCCATTCTCCCGAGGCCACAATCTGTCGTGAGAGCTCGTCGGCGGCACGATTGAGCAGGCCAGGGATGTGAACGGCACGAAGCGACCTCAGATGCTTCTGACCCCATAGGAGGAGGTGGCGGGCGAGTTGTGACATGCGACGGGAACGTAGACCACCTTGGCGGTTGATGTTCGCAACGGTCGCCGTGTTGTCCGTACGGACCAGTACATGTTTGCCGAGCAGCGTCGTCTTGAGGCGTCTCAAAGCAAGGGGCACTGCTAACAACTCGAGGCAGTTGATGTGCCAATGCAGGTGGGACCCCGTCCAGGTGCCAGCTACTGCATGCCCGTTGTACGTGGCCCCCCAGCCGGTGTTGGAGGCGTCTGTGGAAACCACAGCATGCCTGGACACTTGTTCTAGGGACACACCGGCCCGGAGAAACGAAAGGTCCGACCACGGGCTGAGGGTTTGGAGGCAGGCCGGGGTGATTTTCACAGGGAGCGTGCCTCTCTGCCACGCCCACCTCGGGACTCGGTCGCGAAGCCAGTGCTGGAGTGGTCTCATATGAAGCAGGCCGAGCGGCGTAACTGCGGCTGCCATATGCCCCAGGAGCCTCTGAAAATGTTTCAGAAAAACCACTGTTCTGCTCTTGATAAAATTCAGGCAGTTCAGCACCGACCGGGCGCGATTCTCTGTGAGGCGCGCCGTGTGTTGGACCGAGTCCAGCTCCAAACCGAGAAAAGAGATCCTCTGCACAGGGGCGAGTTTGCTCTTCTCCCAGTTGACCTGAAGACCCAACTGGCTGATGTGCTGGAGCAGCAAATCCCTGTGTTCGCATAACAGCTCCCGAGACTGAGCTAGTATCAGCCAGTCGTCGAGATAGTTGAGAATGCGAATGCCCTGCTCTCTCATGGGAGCGAGGGTTGCCTCCGTGACCTTCGTAAAGACACGGGGTGACAGGGCCAGCCCGAAGGGTAAGACTTTGTACTGATACGCCTGACCCTCGAACGCGAAACGCAGGAATGGCCTGTGTCGCGGCAGGATGGAGACATGAAAGTACGCGTCCTTCAGGTCGATCGCTGCAAACCAATCCTGGGGACGGACACATTGGAAGATGCGTTTCTGCGTCAGCATTCTGAACGGGAGCTTGTGAAGGGCCCGGTTCAGGACTCGCAGGTCCAGGATTGGTCGTAACCCACCCCCTTTCTTGGGTATAATGAAGTACGGACTGTAAAAGCCGGCCTTCATATCGGCTACCGACACCGGCTCTATCGCGTCCTTCGCCAGCAGGACCGCGATCTCCGCGCGCATGACAGGAGCAGATTTGCTCGACACCGAAGTGTGGCGAATGCCACTGTACTTGGGCGGACTCCGGCGGAACTGAATCGTGTAGCCGAGCCTGATGGTACGGAGGAGCCAGCCGGACGGGTTGGAGAGCACTTTCCAGGCCTCGACGAACCGGACCAGGGGGACCAAAGGTAACACAGGCATACCCGGGGTGGGGCAGCGAGGTGGAGGACAGGGACCCGGCTCGGAAGGCCCGTGGGCGGCCCGAAGCGGGGTCTGAGTGAGCCGTGCTGCACTTACCTGTCTCCACGGGGCAACAGAGGATGGGAGAGAAGGCGGATGACCGGGTCCTCGAACGCCTCGTGTTGCCGGCTGGCGAACAAGAGGGGGCTGGGGGGGGCAAGGCTGTTCCACAGGGTCGCAAACCGCCAGCCTCGCCCTCTTGGGACCCAGGGACGGAGAAATTCGCTCTTTTGATAATTTGGGTACCACTGGACTCCGGAGAGCGAATGGTGGAACGGTAACCATCTGAAGAGTTAGTCCCCCCATCCCTGGGTGGCCTGTCTCAGGAACGTTTCTGACACTCGCCCCCTGGCTGGGCAGTGACTGAGACAGACTTGGCGGTCTGCCTGCTGCTGGTTCTACGCTGGGGCCTGGGTGAAGGCTGTTGCGGAGACCCCGCGGAACCGGAGGCAGCGGCAGGGGGGCGCCCTCGGCGACAAACTGGCGGAGGGACTATCCCCGGCGGCAGGGTGGAGGCAACAGCGGGCCGCCGGGATAGGGTGTGTCGGGGAGCCTCCGTCCGAACCTGGGTGGCAGAGAACTGTTGGGCGCAGCTCTCCGCCACGTCGCCGAACAACCCAACCTGGGAAATTGGGGAGTCCAGAAACCGAACCTTGTCCGCATCCGCCATCTCAACCAGGCTGAGCCAACGTTGGCGTTCCTGGACCACCAAGGTGGACATCGCTAGACCGACCGCACACGCCGCGACGCTCGTACCCCGGAGGGCAAGGTCAATGGCGGTGCGGAGCTCACTCATGAGCGCCCGATCCAAACTACCCTCGTGCATGTCCATGAGTGTCTTGGCCTGGTACACTTGCAACAACGCCAAGGCATGCAAAGAGGAAGCGGCTTGCCCGCAAGCTCTGTAAGCTCTGACCGCCAATCCTGACGCGAACTCACAGGCCTGCGAGGGGAAACAAGGATCCCCCACCCAGGATGCAGCGGCCATTGGACATAAATGAGTCGCAACAGACCGCTCCACTGGAGGGATAGCCTCATAACCCTTCACCGCTCCTCCGACAAGGGTAGTGAGGGAGGAAGAACTACTTAAGTCGTTTTCAGCAGTAAAAGGTGCCGTCCACGACCAAGTAAGCTCTTCATGCACTTCGGGAAAGAAGGGCACTGGGGCGGCGGGCTGAGAACCAGCACGGCCCGCCCCGAGATACCAATCATCCAACCGAGACTGAACAGGACACGGTGGAGGGTTCCACTCGAGCCCAACAGCCTCGGCGGCCCGTTTCAGCATAGCTGATAATTCTGGATCCCACAGGGAATGGTTACCGGGCGGGACATCCAACACTACCCTCCGGTCACCCATCCCATGCAGCACCCGGGGCAGCTGTTCATAAGAGGTTCTAAACCATTTTCATGTGACAGTGGCAGATACACTTGTACATTATCAGTGTACCAGTGAAACTTAATACCATATTTCCTGAAAATACCTCACAAAGGAATCATATAGAGAGAAAATAAAATAGGAGCAAGAATGGAGCCCTGCGGCACACCACACATGATCAGTGCTGATCTACATGTCCCGATCTTCAATACCATGGTTCTACCAGTCAGATAGGTGCACAGCTAGGGACCTCGAGCCCCAGTCATGCGAGGTGTCAGTGGTACTCTCCTTCCTACAAGAGC
This sequence comes from Siphateles boraxobius, assembly GCF_051911475.1. NCBI lineage: Eukaryota > Metazoa > Chordata > Actinopteri > Cypriniformes > Leuciscidae > Siphateles > Siphateles boraxobius. Next base: position 24,204,366 of record NW_027509042.1, read on the forward strand.
TTCTGGATGCGGGTCGGAAAGTGTATGTGGCAGCCATAGCAGCTTACCATGCTCCTGTGGCTGGCCAGTCACTGGGGAGAAATGACCTCGTCATTTGTTTCCTTAAAGGACCCAGGAGGATGAATCCCCCCCGGCCCCCTTGTAGAGGCTAATCCCTAATGTCTTAATTCTTTTAGCCTCTCGAGGTTAGATGAGGAGTATCTTCTTATCTACATGTCCATTAAGCACGCACGGAGAAGCGGTCATAACAAAATCTGTATTTATTGATCGCAATCTCTGGTTTACTTTCCAAACAAAAAACAAAAATTGACATCCAAGAAAACACTATCAGTGTGAACAGAGGTCTCTCATAACATACGTTTCATGCGATTGAAGAAACTGTTGCTCTCCATACTCCAAACTGTCTGGCCAAACAATCCTACATCATTATGAACACCTGCACTCACGCATGGTAGGGATGCATCAAAAAGGGGAGGAGTCAATAAATGTACTTGACCAGGTTAGTTCAAATATTAAACATAAAACATAAAATTCCCTTGTACATTTAAAGCATAATATTTTGTAATACATAATAAATACATCAAATTTAATCTTTACTAATTTCTATTTCTGGCAGTGCACAAAATTCTAAATATGGCTCCAACATCCTGGCCCCTAATTGTTAATGCCAAAGCAGAACAAATATAAAATATTTACCAAATTATTTACCAAATTAATTACCAAATATAAAATATCCAATGGAGTCAGGACTCATATGACTAGATACAGTTAGGGCTGGTCCAATACCATTTTTTGAGCTTCGAAGCTTCGGTAGTAATGAACATCGAATATTCGAAGCTTCTGAATCTCTATAGCCTATGTCTATCTGTCCGTTGCATTTTGATTATTTCGAGAACAGTTCATCCAAACGACTTCACAAGGGAGTGCACTGTCGTATTTGGTGCAATATAGATAGACAGGCGAGACGCGACACGTTCAGAATTAATAAACTTTTAATAAACTACAGAACAGTGCGAGCCTGATGCGCGCGCGCCTCACGCGAGCAGAGCTTATATGCTCCGAGAATGGACACTGCACTAGTGATATAAAACACACACAGGTCTGTTAACTTAAGCAATATTTTTAATAAAGTAGTCTCATATTTTTCTCACTAACAAATAACTGACAAAGTAGGGTAGATTTAAATAAAGAAGCGGCGCGCCTCACGCATGCAGGGCATATGCTCCGAGAACGTCTCTGGTTACGTATGTAACCCTGGTTCCCTGAAGGGAACGAGACGCTGCGTGACAACGTTTTGGGAACGCCCCTGCGTGAGTGCGTCATGAAGCACGTATAAAATCAGTCCAATGGCGAGACGGAACGTCATAGGCAGGTGACGTCATCGACCAGGAAACTATATAAGCACCCCAAAACACAAGCGCGTCAGCTTCTGATAAACTGAAGCAAGTGCTCACGGGCATGCCGGGAGTATGGCAAAGACACGCAGCGTCTCGTTCCCTTCAGGGAACCAGGGTTACATACGTAACCAGAGACGCTCCCTATCAGGGAACTCGAGCTGCATGACAACGCTTTGGGAACGCTAATACCAACGCCGCCATACGAGCAAGTGTCCATCGTGTGAAGTCAGAGCGCACATTAAGACGAAAGCACCTGCGCCCCTGGAGTGGAGCTGAAGTCAAGATGATAAAACTTAACGAATGTATGCGGTGATGACCATCCTGCCGCATCGCAAACATCCTGAATAGATACTCCTGACAAAATAGCCTTAGAGGCAGCCATACCCATGGTTGAATGAGCCCGGACAGCCAAAGGAGAAGGCTGACCGGAGGACTCGTAGGCAAGAGAGATGGCCTCAACCACCCACTTGCTCAACCTCTGCTTAGATACTGGACATCCCTTCTTAGGGGGTCCGAAGCAAACGAAAAGTTGTTCGCTCTTTCTCCACAGGGCAGCTCTGTGGACATACGCATCTAAAGCCCTAACAGGGCAGAGCAGATTTAGTTTCTCTTGGTCCGACGTCAAAAATGGAGGAGGACAGAAAGCCTGCAGTACAATAGGCCTGACCACATTAGTTGGAACCTTGGGAACATACCCCGGTCTAGGAAGGAGGAAAGCCTTGACCATGCCGGGTGAAAATTCCAAGCACGAGGAAGAAACCGACAGAGCTTGAATATCTCCTATTCTTTTTAATGAAGATATAGCAAGAAGAAATACAGTCTTTAGAGTGAGGAATTTCTCAGAAACTTCTTCAATGGGCTCGAACGGTGCTAGAGAGAGACCTTCTAGAACAACCGCCAGGTCCCAGGTCGGCACCCTCGTGCGAACTGCTGGCCTCAGCCTCAGAGTGCCACGAAGGAAACGGGTTACAAGTGGGTGTCTCCCGAGAGAAGCTCCACTCAAAGGGACGTGGTAAGCAGATAAGGCCGCCACATACACCTTCAGTGTGGAGTGGGATAACCCTGTGGAGAAACGCTCCTGAAGGAATTCCAGCACTGCACCCACTGGGCAGTTAACTGGGTCCAACTGGTGTTCTCCACACAAAGAGGTGAACATTTTCCACCTCAGGGCATATAATTTCCTAGTGGCCGGAGCTCTGGAGTGGAGGATGGTCTCCACGACCTCGGACGAGAGACCAGATTCTATGAGCTGGGCCCCCTCAGAGGCCAAGCCCACAACCTCCATAGATCTGGGCGGGGGTGAAGTATCGACCCGCTCGCCTGAGAGAGAAGGTCCCTCCTGATCGGAATCTCCAGAGGAGAGCCGTCGAGGAGAGATATTAGGTCCGCAAACCAAACTCGGGCCGGCCAGTACGGGGCTACCAACAGTAGACTGACCCCGTCCCGGCGAACCCTCTCCAGAACTCCTGGGAGCAGAGCAATCGGGGGAAATGCGTGCAGGCGTGACCTCGGCCACTCCTGTACCATAGCGTCCAACCCCAGAGGGGCTGGAGGACTTAGGGAAAACCACAGTTGGCAGTGTGAAGTTTCTCTGGATGCAAATAGGTCTACCTCGGCATGACCGAAATGTTTCCAATGGAGCTCCACCGCCTCGGGGTGGAGTCTCCATTCTCCTGGCCTCGGCCCCTGCCTCGACAGGATGTCTGCCCCCTAATTTAAATACCCCGGGATGTAGATCGCCCTCAATGAAAGAAGCTTCCCTTGGGACCATAGAAGGATCTGGCGAGCCAGCTTGTATAACGGGCGCGAACGCAGACCCCCTTGATGGTTTATATAAGAGACCACCGATGTGTTGTCTGACCGGACAAGAACATGATGACCTCTCAGGTCTGAGAGGAAGTGTTTCAGAGCCTGAAACACCGCCAGCATTTCTAGACAATTTAGCCACAGACCCTGAGCTGAGCGACCACTCATGATCGCCCCCCAACCTGTGAGAGAGGCATCCGTCGTTAGTGTTACACGATGACACGGAGCCCCCAACACAGGACCTAGGGACAGGAACCAAGGTTCTTTCCACATAGCCAGGGCACGGAGACACCGTCTCGTGACCTTGATCTTCCGGAGCCGGTTTCCCCTCGGGGAGAACCCCTTGGACCTGAGCCACAACTGCAGTGGTCTCATGTACAGCAGGCCGCAAGTTATAATGTTGGACGCAGCTGCCATCAGACCCAGAATTCTCTGATACTCTTTTACAGTGAGTGACTGGCCTAGCTTTGCCTGTTTGACGGTTAAGAGAATCGAAGCTATACGAGCAGGAGACAGACGTGCCTGCATCGTTGTCGAATTCCAAACCACGCCTAGAAAGGTGGTCCTCTGTACTGGAGAAAGCACACTCTTCTTGGCGTTGAGCCCCAGCCCTAACTTCTTTATATGGGCGAGAACGACATCTCGATGCCGAATCGCCTGATGCTCCGATTGAGCCAGAATCAACCAATCGGCGATATAGTTTAAAATGCGGATGCCCTGGAGTTGCAGCGGAGCCAGGGCTGCATCCATACATTTCGTGAAAGTTCGGGGAGACAGTGCTAGGCCGAAAGGAAGAACCCGATATTGGTACGCTTCGCCCCCGAAAGCGAACCTCAGGAACTTCCTGTGTTGTGGAAGGATGGAAATGTGGAAGTATGCGTCCTTTAGATCTATCGTGACAAACCAGTCCTCGGACCTGATCTGTGGCACGATCTGCTTGAGAGTCAGCATCTTGAACTTGAGCTTCCCTACTGAGCGATTTAATAGGCGCAGATCTAAAATTGGACGCAACCCCCCATCCTTCTTCGGAACGATGAAATATCGGCTGTAATAACCCAAGTCTCTGCTGGGAGGAAGAACTCGTTCTATAGCCCCCTTCAGCAGCAGAGTTTTCACCTCCTGTTCCATAACCAGAGCCTGCTCGGGGTCCACCACTGTGGGAAGAACCCCTCTGAAGCGTGGCGGGCGTGATCTGAACTGAATCGCGTACCCGTGCTCGATAGTCTGCAGGACCCACTGAGAAATATTTGGAAGGCTGTTCCAATCCGCCAAAAATTCTACTAAGGGTACCAGTCTCTCAAGACTGGCCTCTGGAATATTTTGAGTGGCAGACACAGTGCCCTGTAACGGCGCACCGGCAGGGAACAACTGGTCTAACCGCATCACACCGCTCCTCGGAGCGAGCGAGCGTCCCTCGGGAAAGCGCTCGCTGGGACCGTCTACGCCCCGGCACGCAGGCGGGGTTGGCAGAACGGGCCCCTGAGGGCACCGAGAGAGAACGGGCGCCGTGTACTGCGGTGAACACATTTCTCTCTTGGTGGGGACCACCCTCAGTACCCTGACGTTTGTGGCGTCAGGGCTTCTTCGACGAAGCCTTCCTGGCGACAATAACCGTCCTCAAATCGGTTTTGCCCCTGGAAGGCCTCGACTGAGAGTGCCGCGCCTCGGCCCAGTCTTGCTGGGGAGGAGCACGAGACGCGATGCTCCTTTTCTGTTGCACCCTGTGCGAGGAGCTACTCGACGGCCGGGGCTGCTCTTTCCGCCCAGCAGCCCCGGGGACATGCACCCTAAGGGGGAGGAACTTCTGTGGCGCCGCAGCCTGCTTCTTCTCTTCTTGAAACCTCTCGATGACCGTATTTACCGAGTCACCAAAGAGGCCAGCAGTTGACAGCGGGGCGTCCAGAAGGAAGGATTTCTCTTTCTCCTTCATATTGGAAAGATTTAGCCATAAGTGCCTCTCCGTTGCCACCAGGGCTGCCATAGAACGGCCTACTGATCTGGCCGTCTCCTTGGTGGCACGGAGAGAGAGATCGACTGCCTGACGTAACTCTCTCAATACATCAGCACTCAATTCCTGCCCCTCACTAATATCTTTCAACAGATCAGCTTGATAGGCTTGAAGAATCGACATAGTGTGTGTAAACAGGATGCTGCCTGTCCAGCCGCCGAGTAAGCTTTGCCCACCAGAGCCGAAGTGTTTCTTAGTGGTCTGGTGGGCAACGCCGGTGTCTTGAAGGACGATGCCGTATCAGGAGAAAGGTGGCTCGCCAACACTTCCTCAGCTTTAGGCATCGCCCCATAGCCATAAGATTTCGCCTCAGAAATATTAGAATATAACGATGTTTGTTGTGTGAATATTCTGGACGAAACCGGTCTTTTCCATGATCTCGAAACCTCGGTGTGGAGATCAGGAAAGAATGGCAGACACCGGCGCAGAGGTGCAGCGCGAGATGGCAAAAATCTAGACTCCTGTGTATCAGCTGGCCACTCAATGCTTAATCTTTCAACTGCACGAGTTAACACCTCTATAAGCTCCTCACTAGCAGGAGACTGAAGTGACGAGTCCCCAGTCTCTGCAGTATCCACACTTTCAATGTCCAGTTCCTCAGAACTGGATAGCTGAAGTGATGGTGCCTCAGCCCGGGCGGAAGAAACCGCCGGATCTGAGGCGCTGGATCTACCAGGTAAGGGCAGAGATGGGGCAGAGCCCGTCTCCATCCCCGCTGATAGATCCATCTGCGATCCCCACGATTGAAGCCTCCGCTGTGCCTCGGCAGCAGCGGGACCCGAACCGCGGGGAGAGCGCACCGAACCACTCTTCTCGAAGAGAGCTCGGCGGGAGCGGAGCGTTTTCATGGACAAACGCTCGCAATGCACACAATCAGCTCCCTCGAGAGCTGACTGGGCATGCTGCACTCCCATACAAACAACACACAGATCATGAGTGTCCCCACCCGTGATATAACGTGGGCAGGGATGAACACACTTTCTGAACTGCTGTTCGCTCGCCATATTATATATATATATATCGTCTCCTTATAGTTTGTTTTTTTTTTTTTTATTTGTGAAAAACTCCTGCCTAGCAATACTATGGACAGACAAAAACACTTGAGAGACAGACTGATATGATTTCACACACAGAGCGCTTGCTGAAGACTCAGAAGCTGACGCGCTTGTGTTTTGGGGTGCTTATATAGTTTCCTGGTCGATGACGTCACCCGCCTATGACGTTCCGTCTCGCCATTGGACTGATTTCATACGTGCTTCATGACGCACTCACGCAGGGGCGTTCCCAAAGCATTGTCACGCTTTGGGAACCCTAACCCTCTTCTCACCGAGAAGAACCCCGGAGATGCTCGATCAGTGTTGTGCTTTCCTTCCTTCAACAGGGGCTGGAGCGAAGGCTGTCTCCCTCCACCCTGAAGGTCTATGTTGCCGCTATTGCCGCACTCCATGACCTCATCGAAGGTAAGTCGGTGGGGAAGCACGACCTGGTCATCAGGTTCCTGAGAGGAGCGAGGAGACTAAATCCGCCTCGCCCTCCTCTCGTTCCCTCTTGGGACCTCTCAGTGGTTCTAACTGCCCCGAAGAGTGATCCATTTGAGCCACTGCAATCAGTCAAGCTTAAATTCCTGTCTATGAAGACAGCGCTCCAGGTTGCTCTGGCCTCCATCAAGAGGGTAGGGGACCTGGACGCATTCTCCGTTGAGGTAGCGTGCCTGGAATTCGGGCCGGCTTACTCTCACTTGATCCTGAGACCCCGGCCTGGATATGTCCCCAAGGTTCCTACCACTCCCTTCCGGGACCAGGTGGTGAACCTGCAAGCGCTGCCCCCGGAGGAGGCAGACCCAGCCTTGGCACTTCTCTGTCCAGTACGCGCTCTCCGTGCCTATGTCGACAGGACGCAGTGTTTCAGGACCTCAGACCAGCTCTTTGTCTGTTATGGTGGGAAGCTGAAGGGAAAGGCTCTCTCCAAGCAAAGGTTGTCTCACTGGATAGTGGACGCCATTGCTTTGGCTTACCAGCAGCAAGGTCGACCGTGCCCCCTTGGTGTGACTGCCCACTCCACCCGGAGTGTGGCGTCCTCTTGGGCTCTAGCGCATGGCGCCTCGCTAACAGACATCTGCAGAGCTGCTGGCTGGGCGACACCTAACACATTCGCCAGATTCTACAATCTCCGAGTGGAGCCAGTGTCCTCTCATGTACTCGCTTCAACAAGCTAGTACTGGACCCGCTCAGGTGTCTTCGCTTGCTGGCCATTCCACTCCACGGACTGGATACGTGCGATATTCTCCTCAGGTGAGCTTCCCCGAAAGCCCTGAGTTCCTCCAGCACTCCTGACGTTGGCGCCAGTGTCTATTGCCTGCGCGTCGGCTAGGTGCCTCCCGTGTGCATGGTCCCTCCCCTGAGCGACCCCCACATGTGTATTTCCACTATAAGCCTCTCTGAGCATGTGTCTTTCCCTTGGCAAGCCACCTTGACAGCCCTGGGGTTGAAATATTCCACCTGCGGCTGGATACCCCAGTGTTCTCCATATGTTCCTTCGGGTCATATGTGTATTCTCTAAGTCCCCCACCCCCACCCCCACCCCCCCCCCCTCCGGGTTGGCATTAATTGCATACTTCCCCTAGCTTGGGATATGCTTCCCAGTGTACCTTGGTATTCCTGTGTTAAATGGAGTCCTTCGTCCAGTCTCGACAGGGATCTCGATTTACGCAGGGCACTGGAAGACAGCTGAGAAGGTGGCGTGATTAGACTGGTAACCCCATTCGTCGTCATCCGACGTAACTCGGAGTGACAACGAAAGGGAACGTCTACGGTTACGAATGTAACCCTCGTTCCCTGAGTAGGGAACGGAGACGTTACGTCTGCCTGCCACTTTCCGCTGTACCGCGGGATCGGCTGAGCTCAGTCTTGGCTCCTCAGCGAAGAAACATATCTGCTTGCTGCCGGCTTCCTCCTTGTATACCCACGAGGTGGGGCGGAGTTACGCCATGCAAATTCAGCAGACCCATGGCATTTCTTTGCCATTGGCTCGTTTTGTAATACTCGAAGTTGATAGGCTTTCTAAGCGAAACCCCATTCGTCGTCGTCCGACGTAACGAACTCCGTTCAGAGCGCAGGTCATTACATTGTCAGCACTTCCAACCAAGAGAACGATAGGGAGGCTAATTTGCTCTGTCCTGTCAGAGCTCTAAAAATCTACTTGGAGCGTTCTGCACCGTTTAGGTAGTCAGAACAGCTCTTTGTACCCCTTCACACCAAGGGGTTACCAATCACGAATTAGAGAATGTCTAGATGGATAGTGGACGCCATCTCTCTGGCATACACCTCGGTGGGCCAGGATTGTCCTATAGGCGCTAGAGCCCACTCTACAAGAGGCATGGCCTCTTCGTGGGGCTGGTCCAGTGGTGTGCCAATTCAAGACATATGTGCGGCGGCCAGGCTGGTCCTCACTGTCCACAATTGTGAGGTTCTATAACATGGAGGTTCCTTGCCTGCAGGCTTGAGTCCTCTCAATATGATAATTAGACCCGACGGTGTTGGGTCTTATCAGTCTAACATGATTACTGTACATAAGCTCAAGTTGATCAGAATCCCCCTAGGAGCCTAAAACATAGCCACTTGTAAATCCCTGTTAAAAAATATAATTATCGAAGCACCATCTTCTCGATAAACATTTACCCATAAACATTCACCCATAAACATTCATAAACATACATAAACATTCTATAAACATTTATTAAGGGCAGCTACCCACACAAAGAGGGTAGCTGTCCTTCAGTAAGCCCTCTGTTTAAACTGTCAGTCTATTTGGTGTTGTTTGTAATTCAGTCAGGAGTTATTCTAAAAATAAAAAAAATAAAGAAAGCAAGAATGGTGAGCGAAAATAAGCAGTTTAAGCGGTGTGTGCCTCCATGCCCCAGATATTTCACAGGTAGGGACACACACTAGCTTTGTGTGTACTGCTTGGGTGTTGGTACATGCACGGGCAGCACTCGAGGGGGTTTCGATGTGAGCTGCTTCCGCTCAGAGTGCACTGCTCCCGCCCGGCTGTCTTTGATGAGGGTAGTCAGGCTTGTGTTCCCCCGGCTAGGGTCTTGAAGAGCCTCTTGCCAGCTATCTCTCACCCGACGTTGCATTATCTCTGAAAGCTCCGGCGCTGCCCACAAAACCCTGCCAAACTACATCTGATTTGGTGGGCAGAGCATATATGGCAGCGGGTTGGGCAGGTCGGGCTGATGTTGGTCCCCAAAGTGTCGTCATATGATGCAGCATGGCCATAATGCAGGCCTACCAGGAAGACCTTTTAAGATACCTTGATGATGGCGAGGGGGTCGGGCCCGACGATGTTTCAGAGCTTTGTCGGGCATCGGACCTGTCTCTCCTCGTTACTAAGGAGATGCCCCATGCCATCGGCCACTCAATGGCAGCATTAGTAGTGACGGAGAGACACCTGCGGCTGAACTAATCGGGCATCCGGGAGAAGGATAAACTGTTCTTCTTGAATGCCCCGCTCTCGCCTTCTGGGCTTTTTTAATTCAGTCGTCGAGAGGTTCCAGGAGGCGAAGAGGCTGTCAGCCGCTTTAAAACAATATCTGCCTTGTCACACTAAGTCTAAAGGGGCTGCTGGCACCAGCTGACTGAACGGTTCCTCAGTGGACTCATGCCAGAGTTCCAACCAGGGATCTGGCATTGTTTCTCAAAGGGTTGTCTCTGGCCCCCTTTGAGCCACTGAAATCAGCTTCTGAGAAATTTATCAACTTCAAGGTAGCTTTTATCCCTTAAGAGAGTCGGGGACCTTCTAGCTCTGTCTATTTGTCCTCCATGCTTAGAATTTGCCCTGGGAATGTGAAAGCTATCTTGCGTGCCTAAAGTGCCTTCTAATGTGGCATGGTCTATTATTTTACAGGTCTTCTATCCCGGACCGCATGTGTTGGCGGAACAAGGAAGACTTCATTTACTCTGAGTAAAGTGTGGTTTTAAACGGTTCAAAAGTCTTCTCGTTAGAGGAAGTCAGACCAACTGTTAGTGTGCTTTCGGTCACCCAGGAAGGGCCTCCAAGCAAACAATTAGTAAATGGATTGTTCAGGCAATCTCTCTGGCCTACCAGGTGCGTTATATGCCTTCACCTCTGGCCATAGGGGCTCATTCTACTAGAAGCATGGCGTCTTCTAAAGCCTTTCTTTCCCACATACGTTCATGATATTCTACAGTCTGCATCTTCCTTCTACTCTGGGTACGCAGATACTCTCGTCCTAGTTGTGTCTAGACAGTTCACACTTTGACATGCATTAGTTGTTGTGGCCTAGTAGGTATTTGTACTCGAAAGTGTCTTCATACGACGCAGCACGAGTTCCCTCGAAAGGGAGCGTCTCAAGTTCCTCTGTAACCCTTGTTCCTTGAGAAAAGGATGAGACACTGGGTGTCTGGGTCTCCTTGCCACGCCTCCTTCGATCTTTTAGAAACTACTACTGTGTGCCGGCGTCCTTTTATAACTTCTGCGTTCTGCCGGTGTAAGCTACGTCACATGCTGTGTCATGACGCAGCGCCAATCTAGATTGGACTAGAGTTACACGTGCTTCAGGCGCTAACACACTGTGTTCTCCAAAGTGTCGTCTTACGATTCAGCATCTTGTTCCCTTCATTATCCAAAAATTATCCAATACCCCATGCTTGATACTAGGGAAAGTCATTTTGGAGCAAAGTTGTATAGTTTGAAAACAATGACAACATTTTTTTGAAAAGACATTAACTTTATTTTAGTCCTGTTATACATGTATGTACTATGTACTTACTATAATATCTAGCCTTCTGTAGGAACTAACCCTGAACCAAAATATTATTAACCAAAATATAATTCAATTCAATTCAATTTTATTTGTATAGCACTTTTCACAATACATATTGTTTCAAAGCAGCTTTACAGAAAGTGCATTTCAGAAATGTACATAGAAAAAATACAGTTAGTTAATCATGTAGTAATTTAGGGCATAACATATCGCCGGCGTTGAGTCGTCTCTTCACAGGCGTCGAGTCGTCTCTTCACAGGCGTTTAGTCATCTCATCGCAGGTGTTGGGGGATCTGAAGTCTCCGTGAGAGGCTGGATACAAACTGGAGCTGACGAACGCTATTTAACTCGGGACTAGCGTCTCGACATAACAGCAGAAGAGCAGATGGGAAATAATTAGCATAGCTGCTGTTCATAATATTAATGCATTCGATCTGATTCAACAGTGGTATAAAAGGTAAGCATTATGTGAATGCTTGGCTAAAGAGATGCGTCTTTAATCTAGTTTTAAAGTGGGACAGCGAGTCTGAGCCTCGAACAATATCAGGAAGGCTGTTCCAGACTTTAGGAGCTAAATACGAGAACGCCCTCCCTCCTTTAGTGGACTTAGATATCCTAGGAATGACCAGAAACCTCGAATTTAGTGATCTTAAAGAACGTGATGGATTATACACAGGAGCTAGACCATTTAGGGCTTTATAGGTCAGCAGTAATACTTTGTAATTGATACGGAACTTAATAGGTAACCAGTGTAGAGATGATAAAATTGGTGTTATATGATCATATTTTCTTGACCTAGTAAGAACTCTAGCACCTGCATTTTGCACTAACTGTAGCTTGTTTATTGAGGATGCAGGACAGCCAGCTAATAAAGCATTACAGTAATCTAGTCTCGAGGTCATGAATGCATGAACTAACTTTTCTGCATCAGAAACAAATAGCATGTTACGTAGCTTAGCAATGTTTCTAAGGTGGAAAAAGGCTGTTCTTGTAACATATGAAATATGATTTTTGAAAGACAAGTTGCGGTCTAGTATAACACCCAGGTCTTTTACTGTAGTGGATAAAGTAACAGGACATCCTTCTAAATTAAAGTTGTATTGTAGAAGGTTTTGGGGGTAGTTTTTTGGACTAATAAGTAATACCTCCGTTTTATCTGAATTTAATAGCAGGAAATTATACGTCATCCAGCATTTTATATCTTTGAGACACTCTGTCAATTTAGATGAGTTAGTGTTTTCATCTGGTCTTGATGAAATATATAATTGAGTGTCATCAGCATAACAGTGGAAATTAATTCCATGTTTTCTTATAATATTACCAAGTGGCAGCATATATATATATTGAGAATAGCAGAGGGCCTAACACCGATCCTTGCGGCACTCCATAGTCTACTAACGTTATTTTCCCCATTTAAACAGACAAAATGATAACGGTCTGATAAGTACGATCTAAACCAGCTTAATGCCTGTCCCTGAACACCAGTGTAGTTTTGTAGTCGACCCAAGAGTATTTTATGATCTATAGTGTCGAACGCAGCGCTAAGATCGAGTAGAACTAGTATTGAGATACAGCCTTGGTCAGAAGCTAACAGTAAATCATTTGTAATTTTAACTAGCGCAGTTTCTGTGCTATGATGCGGTCTGACTGAAATTTTTCATAGATATCATTTTCTTGCAAGAAAGAGCACAATTGAGCGGACACAACTTTTTCTAGAATTTTAGACATAAATGGAAGATTTTAAATGGGTCTGTAATTTGCTCGTTTATTTGGATCTAATTGCAGTTTCTTAATGAGCGGTTTTATTACTGCCAGTTTGAATATTCTTGGAACATGACCTAAAGATAAAGACGAGTTAATAATATTGAGAAGAGGCTCTTCCACTACAGGTAACACTTCTTTCAGTAGTTTAGTGGGTATTGAATCTAATAAAAATGTTGTTGGTTTGGATGCAATGATAAGTTTATTTAACTCTTCCTGTCCTATAGTTGTAAAGCGGTGTAGTTGTTCTTGAGGGGTGATAATTGAGGCTGAATCATAAGACACCATAAAAGATTGTACATTTACAATTGTGTTTCTGATGCTTTCTATTTTCTCATTGAAGAAATTAATAAAATCATTACTACTATACTGTAACGGAATATTTTGCTCTGGTGATGTTTGTTTATTTGTTAGTCTAGCTACGGTGTTGAATCAAAACCTTGGATTATTTCGGTTATTTTCTATTAGTTTGCGGAGATGCTCAGCCCTGGCTTCTTTTAGAGCCTTTTAATAACGTGACATACTGTCTTTCAACGCGATTATAAAGACCTCTAAATTAGTTTGTTTCCATTTACGCTCTAAGTTACGAGTTTCTCTCTTGATAACATGCGTAGCACTGTTGTACCATGGTGCTTTAGTTTTCTCTCTAACCTTTTTTAATCTAATTGGTGCAACAATTTCTAGTGTACTAGAGAAAATGGTGCTCAAACTGCTAGTCATTTCCTCTAGTTCATTTGTTTGTTCGGGTTCACTGAGCAGCTGAGATAGATCAGGTAAGCTATTTGAGAATCTATCTATAGTGTTTGGAAGGATTGTTCTGCCTGGTCGATAACGTGGCGCAACCATGACAAATTTTAGCAGGACGTATTATGCAAGTTATCATGTAATGATCAGTGACATCATCACTTTGCGGTAGAATATCTATATCGGGTTGGATTGGTTCCATATGATATAATTAAATCTAGTGAAACTCCCCAAAGGAGTTTAATAAATCTGTAAACGCAGCCCCTAACGCATCATTTGTGTTATCTACGTGTATGTTAAAATCTCCAACAATTATTGCTTTATCGACATTGACCAATAGATCTGAGAGAAAGTCTGCAAATTATTTTAGGAAATCAGCATAGGGCCCTGGAGGTCTATATACAGTAGCCAAGGCTAGAGATAATAGGGATTTCTTTCTTACATCTAAGAGCGTAACATTTAGCACAAGTACTTCAAACGAATTAAACCTGTGACCTGTTTTCTGAGTAACATTTAGAATATCTCTATAGATTGTTGCAATACCGCCGCCACGACCGATCAGGCGGCTTATAAAAGTAACCAATATATTACTCAGTACTTTCTAGAGTAAGCAAATTATAAGTACACATTAAGTGTCACAATATGGCTGTGTAAAGACATCGCACAATGAAGGAGAATAAACAGAACAGTATTTTTTCAATCCACTGACAGAAAAACATGAGTTCACTGGAGAATAACATAAACACAACCACTTAAACATAGATGATGACTGACAACAAACTGAACCAAACAGGAAGTATTTATACACAAGGAACATGAGGGGACTAAATGGGAACACCCTCCCACCCCTCTTGATTGTTTATGGCGCAAGGACACGCCTTCCGGGAGGGGGAGGTAATGTCACGTTTCTGTTTGTGTTTGGACTTTCTCTATATTCATTATGTTCAGTTCCTAGCCACTCCCCCTTCAATAGTTCATCCCAAGCCTGTTTGTTACTATGGTTTCTGTCATTGAGTTCATTTGTCCCAGCTGTATCTTCGTAAACCTCATAAGCTCTGTGTATTTAAGCCCTGTGTTTTGTCCTGTTCAGTGTCTGTCGACGTTAATGTTTAGCTGGTTGTTCTGTCCTGGTTCTTAGTCTCCCGAGCGTTTCTGTAAGTTTAAGTTTATTGTTAATAAAGTCTGCTGCACAGAAATCCTGTTTCCTTGTTGCTGCAACCAGAAACCTAACAAATTATTAAAAGAGCAGAATAATGATACTATTATCAACTGCCACAAGAAGTCTGTCTGAGGCAAATGTGCTTAATCTAATGACAATTACTTCTGCATCAGTCTCCCTTGCATGTGTTTGATTATGCACAGGTGAGCATCCAGTTTAAGTTGATGCGGACCACGAGGAAAATTTGAGTTCGGGCAGATACAGAGCGTCAACTGAGCCTAATTAAGATATTTTTTTCCGTTTTGTTCATATTATAATAAGATTGTATGGAAATCATGGAAATCATAGTGGAAATCATGAAGATCTGGATACGTCCAGTGACTGCAGTGAATAGTACTGCTGGCAACAAGGAAAAGACCTTGTGACAGCCTGGAGAGACAGCTGACTGGAGGAAAGAGACCCCAATGGGGCTGGTAAGGGTTAGTTACCCTTGTCGGCAGTATCCAGCTCTGTGTTTACAGGATACTGGAGACTCCCGCCCAAGGCTTCTGAGAAGCTAAAGAGAAATATACCCCTAGAGTCTGCGAGAGCGGGGGCGGAAGATTACTCAATGTTGGACAACATGGTTAACGACTTTGGAATGGAAACGGATATGAGTATGGAGAGTACTTCACAAAAGACTAGTTCAGGTTCTGCAGTTAGCAAAGTCGTTGAACTCCAAGCTTGTGTCTGTGGCAGGAGCAAGGCGACAACGGTCAGGGATTTGAAGATACATCAAGGGAAAATGAAATGCTTGAGGGAGAAGGGACAAGGGCCTCGCATTGATCAGTACTTCTTACGAAGTCAGTCGAGTCAGTCGAATGAAATCCAGCGACAGGAAACAAACCACAGTTCGCAGGATATCAGCAACTCTATCATAGAGGAGAGGAGGGTTTGCACAGTTAGTGATGAACACATTGATACTTGTGAACCCCGTCAGACTAACCAGCATAAGAGAGAAAAGAACCTCAACGGGTATAGACCTGGAGTTAGATGGCCAAGAGCTTGTGAGACAACTGGATTGGACACGGTAAACACAGATCTATGCTTCGCATTGGAAAGATTAACTGGTACAGTTGAAAAGAAGCTGGATACATTTGGGGACATCATTTATGCATATGGAAGTGAGAGGTTTGGTGTGGGAAAAAGGAAGGAAAAAGTACAAACTACTCCTGCAGTGTCTAGACGGCAGCAGAAAATTGAAGGGTTAGTTAGAGAAAGGAGACAGCTGAGGAAGCAATGGAAAAGAGCAGAACAAAGTCAGAAGGAGGGACTCAATCTCTTACAAAGGGCCATAAAAGATAAGCTTGCAACATTACGCAGAGCTGAGTGCCTACGGAAACGCTACAAAAAGAAGGAGCATGTGAGGGCTAATTCCTATAAAGACCCATTCAAATTCGTAAAGAAGTTATTCACCAGTGAGAAGAATGGCACTTTAAAAGCATCTAGGGTTGAGCTAGAGAGATATTTGCATACAGATGCAAAAAGGCATGAGCCTATGTCAGTTCCGTCAGACATCCCACCTATCAATCCACCAGAATACCAAATGGAGGTCTGTGCACCTAAGTGGAAAGAGATAGAGTTGTGTGATAGGTTGTGAGAAAGGCAAGGTCTTCATCATCTCCAGGGCCTAATGGAGTTCCGTACAGAGTGTACAAGAGTGCTTCAGGAGTTCTACGAATTCTGTGGAAATTGGTAAAAGTGGCATGGGAAAAGCAGGTTGTACCTAGAACATGGCGCCGAGCAGATGGAGTCTTTATACCCAAAGAAAAAGATGCTACAAGCATCAGTCAGTTTCGTCCTATTTCACTATTGTCCGTCGAAGGTAAGATTTTCTTCAGCATTATTGCTCAGAGATTGCAACCTACCTATTAAAGAATGGCTTCATTGACACTTCAGTTCAAAAAGCGGGCATTCCAGGGTTCTCAGGATGCTTAGAACACATCAATGTTATCTGGCAACGAATTCAATCAGCTAAAAAGGAGAGGAAGGAGGTCCATGTGACATACCTGGATTTGGCTAATGCATATGATTCAGTGCCACATTAGCTTTTTTGGGCAGCATTTGATTTTTTCAGGGTACCGATGTCGATAACAAATTTAGTGAAAGCCTATTTTGGAGATTTGCAATTTAGTTTCTCAACTCCAGAATTCAGCACTACATGGCAATGCTTAGAGTTTGGAATAATGGCAGGATGCACCATTTCTCCACTGGCTTTTACCATGGAAATGGAAGTAATCATTAGGGCATCAAAATGGGTAGTAGGAGGAGAGCGCTTGGCTTCTGGGATGCGACTATCACCAATCAGAGCATACATGGATGATATGACAACCATGACTACAACAGTAGCCTGCACTAATCGGTTATTGGGTGAGTTAACCGATAACATTGAATGGGCACGAATGCAATTTAAGCCCTCTAAATCGAGGAGCATCTCATAATTAAAAGCCGCGCGACAAATGTGTAAGGGAGGCAGCTCCTGTGTTAAAACTGGTAGAAAGTGGTCAGCAAAGAAATCTGTGGAAGAGGCAAAGGCTGCCCTTCATATTGGTCATATCGTGGGACAGGTACAGCATGGAAGAGGGGGTTTTGGGCTCAGTTTAGCTCCTCCTAAATGGCACAAGGCACCCCCAGCTCAAAGGAGGAAGCAGGTAGTCAACGAGGTGCGAAAGCAGGAGGAGAGGATGACATTAATTGACATTAATCAAACATTAATTTGCTTTGTGTGGTGTTGAACATGAAAAGTGACGCACACTCTCTGTTCATCTGTTCTCTTCCTAAACAAATAAATGCACGACTGGGGACCCTTGTGCAAGGAACTTAACCCCCAATCGTTCCCCAGGTATGCTCTGGGTGTGTGTCCACAGTTTGCAGTTTATGTGTGTTCACTACTCACTACTCCTAATATGTGTGCAGTAGCTTGGATGGGTTAAATGCAGAGGACAAATTCTGAGTATCAGTTACTCGGCCTTCACATGTCACTTTCACTTTCATAATCTTTCTCTAATCATAATTAAAAATGAAAATGTGAAGAAAAAAAACGCTATAAAAAGTCTTATTATCATTAAAACGTGAAAATTAAAATGATGGGTAATAACAGATTATGATATAATATTAATATTAATTACATATTAATGAAGGACAATGAGAAAGTCTAACACAACCTGGATAGGGGTTATCAGTGTAGTTTAAGAGCTGGAGTGTAGGATGGTAGAAGTCCTTCATTTCGACTACAGAGAATAACCAGATCTTCACCCCAGCCACAAATACCCACCTGGATTTCTTTGTCTCGTCCACTGAGGACCAATCACCCTTCTTTTCTTGACCAATGTAGCAAATTAGCTATAAAGAAATATGAATAATCAATAATAACTCATTATAATTCATTATGAATATTTGGATCAGTTAATAGAATTAACTAAATGTTGTAAATTAATATTACAATCAATTAACCTGTTTGTCGTTTGTAGACTAAGAGACTAAGAGGGGTGATCTTGTGATCAGTGATTTTTAAAGCGTGAGGTGTGTGAGGCAATAAGAAGGTTTCCCTTTGGAGGGAGATTGTATGACCCATTGTGTTTTTTTTTTTTTGTTTTTTTTTAACTTAGTTTATTTATTACAGGGACAGTGCATATTCATAAACATTACTGTCAATATGCCAGAATTAGCCTAAAGGCTATTTTTCATCTGTAGTCCCTAGACAGATGGTGAAAGTCACCCTAAAAGCGATTACATATTACATAGCACTAAAAAAATTAAAATACATTTAGTAAAATTATCTATTACATTAGAATGTATAATCTAAACACATCAAGACATCAATCGGACAAACATCACGTAAAAACATGACACACACATAAGGAGAAAAGCCAACAGTGTGCAGCAAGAACAGGTTTAGTAATAGGTTAATGTTGACAGCTCTGATGATCAATAAGCCATTTCCTCAACTGAATCTTAAAGGAACTATACGTGTTTATATTTCTGATGGTTATTGGGGTGAGGTTCCACTCAGCAGCAGCTTGAACAGAAAAAGCAGTATGACCAAATACACTTTTTCTAAGGGGAATGATACAATCTCCCCTAGCTGCACCTCTGGTCCTGCAGTAATCAACTGTTCGGGTATTGACAAACTGATGAAGAGGAGGGGAAGATATACCATGAATAATTTTATAAATGAGACATAAATTTTAATATTTAACCATATTATCCCAACTGAGTAATCTATATTTTTGTAGTATTGGACAATGATGAGAAATACATGGTTTATTGTCCAGAATTTTAACAGTTCGTTTGTAAAGTGATTGCAGAGGTTTCAAAGATGTAATACTAGCTTGTGCCCAAATGGGTAAACAGTATGTGATGTGTGAGAAAATCATAGAGTGCATGTACATTTTTGCTGCCTGTGTGGACATTTGATGGCGAATGTGTCTAAAATTACAGAGACTATATTTAATTCGATTACAGACCATTTTTACATGTGATGAAAATGATAACTTTGAATCAATTAAAACTCCCAGATATTTGTATTCTGACACGATCTGCAGTTTTTCCCCTGAAACAAAGATTTCTGGCTCAACACTGAATTTTTTGTGAGACTTGGTAAAAAACATTGCTACTGTTTTTGATGTATTCAGCTGCAGGCAGGAGTGTTTCAACCAAGCTGTGACATTAACCATGGAGTTAGTGAGCTTCGCAACCACCTGAGAGATATTCCTACCGTGTGCATAGACTACGGTGTCATCAGCATACATCTGCACAGAAACATCAGGACAAGCGAATGGGAGGTCATTTATATAAATGGAGAATATTCTAGCAGGGCATTTGAATATATAATTTGATTGGGTGTTTAAGAAAAGAATCTTCAAGATTCTTATAATATTAATGATTCACAAATTTAGAAAAATGTAATGTAAATTAACAAATGGGGGACGAGGATTGGAGTTTATAGAGACTAAACATGCTACACATATGATTTAGGTTAACCATAGTATGCAATAGAGATGCGCGGTTGCCGGTTATAGCCGTGGACTCCGGGGATAAACCGCGGATCGGGCGGATGACGTGACGAAAAAAAATATTTTAATTAAATTCGGGCAGGTGTTGGGCGGTTTCTAGTCTCGCGGCTGTCATAAGCAGCGCCTTGTATTAGCGGATGGCGGGCGGGTGCGGTTTTGAAAGTTGGTCAAAAACGTTGATGCGGGTGGATGGCGGATGGATGATGAGTTTTGTGATGCGGTTACGGATGAAGTAATAGCCCATCCGCGCATCTCTAGTATGCAAGTCTGAAACATTAATACAAAAGAGTTTAAAAGAGAAAATGAAGACATACTGTAGGCAAAACCAGATAAAAGGAAAATCATGAGATGGGAAAATTAGATACATGTTTATACATGTGGCGCGTGATTATAGAATATATATGATTAAAATGGTTTATTTCTCCTTCTCAGCAAGAATTAAGTGAGAGTCACAATTCCCTGCAAATTCTTTTTGGGGTCGTCAAATTCTTATCAGTCTTGTGTCCTGTAACAGGACACCGGCTTCTGCCAGTGTGTTAGCTTCATCTGGGATGTTATTTTTGGGGGAAGTTTCTTAGACCTTTGTTGGAAGAGTGAGTTTGCTGGATTATTCATTATTTATAATTGATCATTTGTATGTGTTGATTGGTCCAGATACTACACCAAAAAGGTTGTTTCTGAATTCTCCTCAGAAACATAAATTTTATTATTTGTGACCCTGGACCACAAATCCAGTTGTAAGTCGCACGGGTATATTTTAAGCAATAGCCAACAATACATTGTACTGGTCAAAATTATCAATTTTTCTTTTATGCCAAAATCATTAGTATATTCAGTAAAGATGATGTTCCATGAAGATATTTTGTAAATTTCCTACCGTAAATATATATAAAATATATTTTTGTGAATGGATGCAGCAAAATCGCGCAAAAAAATGTCAGAAAACACGTCTACAAACTTCACTCGCTGCTGTCCCCTGTTTTGGAATTACCCACTCAAGTCTGGTATTTTTGTCAAGCTTAGATTTCCCCCTTTCGGGTTCATAACTCTCCACAACCTCATTAGAGCAGTAAGCCAATAGAGAGCGTTAAAACAAACGCTTCTCGTGTAAAAAAAAACTGTTTTCTTCTTAGCAACGGTCTGCTACAGCGCCTCTCATTGGCTGGCGACTTCTTCGCGTGCACAGTGTACACATTCCGCAATGGTTAGGGTGCAAGCCATGGATTCTGAGATAGCGCGTTTGCTCAATTTCAACTTTAATGACAGCAATACTTTAACGAACATAGTAAATTATTTTTTCGCAAATGATTGGGAAGATGATACAGAATGTCCAGAGACTGGCTTGGCAAAGGAGGATGACCTGAAAGACGACGAATTCGATCACTGTGTGGAACAGTTTTGTAACCACACACACACACACACACACACACACACACACACCCACACGCATATTCATGCACAAAAACAGACATGCACACACAGACACACACACACACATGCACCCACACACAGACACACACACAGACAAACAAACACATACGGGCATAGATCAATGGAAAGCTTATTTATTCAGCTTTCTTGTGATGTATAAATCTCAATTTAAAGAAAATGACCCATAAGACTGGTTTTGTGGTCCAGGGTCACAATTTATTAAAATTAATTGTTTTGGCCATAGAGATCATGCTCGAATTCTCCATCACTGCTCATTTGACATCATTTGACTCTCTTCCACAAATGACTATCAATCTTCCCAATTCAGGGCTAATTCTCCCTGACACAGTTCAATCTTGTCTAACTCCTTCTCCGTCTGTTCTCTTCAGATATCTTCATCGATCAGCTCTTCCCGAGTATCTCCTTCCACTGGTCCTATCCAGGTCTCTCTTACCAACAACTCCCTCTGGGTCCCTCCATTCTCTAGCTTCACTTAGTTACCTCCATCCACTAGTTCTGCCCAAATACAAATTGCAGTATAAGCAAGCAGATCAAACAGTAAAGAAAATGGCAAGAGCAGAAGAGCGAACCTAAATAGACAATCTTGCAAACCAAGCAGAAGAAGCAGCCAACAGAGGTGAAAGAACAAGGCGAGATAGACAAGATCACCAAGATAGCCTGTAGCACGTATGGTGGAGCTACTGATGTCAGGCAAATAGGGATGACTCTTTACATCAGAAGCAGAACAGGAAGCTCTATGGGCATTTTAGTGAAACCTTGAATAGGCCACCACCAACAGCAGAGGCTGACATGCAAGAAACAGAAATTGACCTAGATGTCAATATTGCACCACCAGAGAAAGAAGAAATCATCTTAGCCATTAGATCCCTCAAGAACAGAAAAGCACCCGGACAGGACAACTACATGCATCATATGGACTCTCTTCTCACCACTGGAAGATCTTGACTTTGCTGATGACCTGTCACATACTCACCCGTACATGCAAGAGAAAACATCTCGTCTTAGCACTTATGCATATAGGCTTGAAGATCAGCACGAAGAAAACAGAGATGATTACACTGAACACCCCAACCCCTCACCAGTCCAAGTAGAAGGAACATATCTACCCACAACAGAGGAGTTTATTTACCTGGGCAGCACCATTCTACATGACAGAGGAGTAGGCAGCGAAATTAGAACAATTAATGGAGATGCTCACAATATAGCACCCACACAAAACTTAGAGTGTACCAGAGCTGTGTCATTTCCACCCTACTTTATGGCTCTGAATGCTGGAAAATGACAGAGAACGGCCTTACCAAATTGTCAACCAAGAAGGCGATGGAGATGGATTGGACACGTCATCCGGACACGTCATCCAGAGGGAACAAGATGACTTTGCCTGGATTGCAGTCTTCTGGACACCAGAGGCTAAACGAAAGAGAGGAAGACCCAAGAACACATGGCGTCAAACAGTGGAAGCAGATTTGAAGGCCCTGAGCCACACCTAGGGTACCATTCAGAAGCTTTCACAAAACAGACAGGAGTGGCAAACCATTGTTATTGCCATACATGCCACTGGGCATAAAGTGGCCCTGAAGTCAAGAATGGTTCTGCCCAGACTCCTTTTCCCTCATCTGTTGGACTCCTTTAATTCTTCTATTTCTCCTGATTTCTCCTGATTCTAAGTCTTTTTTTCTGCCAGAGCTGTCTACTCTTTATGTTACAGTCACAGAGGTTGTGCCAGAGTCTGGTCCTCTTCTGCTTTAGTGGTCACCCACTCCCCCAGCTCCCTTGAGGTGGTCTCCTGCTCGGCTATGGTGGTCCCCTGCTTTGAAGCTCTGCTGTTGTGCTCTTCTGCTTAGCCTAACTCTTCAAGGTCTCCTGCTACGTTGGTTATCCGCAAAGTTTTCCATTCCACCAAGATACCCCTGTTCCTTCAGCCAACCTGAAATCTGCCACTCCTCTGGTGCCACCCTTTCATTGGTTCAGCCAGGGCCTATCATCCCTCCATCTCCACCCAGATCTCCAGCTCCTCCAACTCCACCTTGGCTTTCCTAACCTCCAGCTGCACCCTAGTCTTTAGTTCCACCAGCTCCACCATAGCCTGCTGATCCACCATATCCACCCTGGCCATCAGTTTCTCTGGCTCTGCCTCAGTCTTCAGTCCCCAGTCTTCAGTCCTCCAGTCCCCACCAGATTCCTTGGGGTCATCCTTTCTGTCAAATTCCAGAACCGAGGTCTGCCACGTCCTCTTCCAAATCCTAGTCTAAGTCCTCTTCCTGGATTTCTCTGTTCTCTCTTTGGGATGTCAGGAGATGCCCTTCGGGGGGAATTAAGGACTGCACATCCTATATACATGCAAATATACGCACCAAATACACAATGTGGTGCGACTCTTGATCAGATGTGTTTGTATGCATGAATGTGTGGATCTGTGAGTCAGTTTGTACATTTATATTCATGCATACTGACATACTGTCCATCATCACCCCCATCCACCAATTCCTGGCTTGTCTAAGGCAGTTGTATTGAAGAAAGTTTGATTACATTTCAGATTAGAGTAGCAGAGAAGTGTTTACTGCAGGAGTGAATTATGCACTTCTTTACCCCCTCAGTGTCACCCCTCACTCCCTCTGTTCCTCTGACCTTGGGGGTTATACAAAAGAAAGCTGCATTAATCTCAATGGCACCTTGTCGAGAGAGAGAGAGAGAGAGAGAGAGAGAGAGAGAGAGAGAGAGAGAGAGAGAGAGAGAGAGAGAGAGAAAGAGAGACGAGGGATTGTATACCACAGAGAGTTACACCTCCAATATCTTATTTTTTCTCCTGCACTCCCTTTTTTATCTCTTTTTTCTCCATTCTGTGTCCATCTGTGGCAAAAGACCTCAGTTTCTCTGCTTCCCAAAAACTAAATTAACCCATTTCCAACCCCTATTACAGCTGTGTACTCCTGAATATCTCCCCTCGCCTGAGGGGATAAATGCCTCTAACATTCACAACAGCCGTGGAATTGATCTGTGCTCTTTTGGCAAATAGAGTTCATACTGTGAGCCTATGGCTTTAGCTCCTCATTACATTATTACAGCTCCTCTCTACCCAGTCTGGTTGAACGCGTCATTTTCAATAAAGCCCCTCCTTCTGAAATACAAAAGGTGCTGTGATTGGTTAGCTGGCCCAGTGTGTTGTGATTGGCAGCGCTTAGTGAGTGTTCAGGAAATTACAAAGTGGATTCTGTTAAATAAAATATCTCCGTTTGGAGTGGTCTTTGATCTTTGTAACCTTGCAGACATTTTTTATGCTCAAACAGCAACATTACAGACTAACTAAAGTAAAAAAAAGTTTTAAAAAAAAACTGATCAAAACACAAAGGCTGTTGGCCTCAACACTCAGTTTGGACTTTTACATGTTAAGAGGCATCAACAGTTTTTGTATAAAGCCATTATAGATTAGTACTGTAAGAGAATCACATGTGAAGTAATGTGTCGTGCTTGGGGCATATCTTGTTCATACCAAGTTAGCAGATTGCAATTTTAGTTCTTCTGGCACACGAAAAATCCCACTTTCTTGAAGGAGACCTCTTTTTGCTTGGGCCAGACAGCTGCCACCATATCACTTTTTTGTTGAAATGGTTTTGGTTCTCAGGCCAGAGCCATCTACTGTATCGTATTGGTCGACTGTCCAAGTGAAGCGATAAAATTGCTTGGAAATTGCTTGGTGGAAACTTGCAGAATGGTTTTAGAATGGGCAAAAACCTAGGAACCAGAACCAGACTGAGATGGTGCTCATGCTTTATGCCCAATCTGACCTTTGATTCAAAGGACTTAACATGCCAATATCACAATGTTGCATACATTTGATTAGTGACCTAGAAATAGTGCAGATACAGAATAGTGTAATATATACATCCTTTAAACTTTTTTATACATAGATTTTCAATCTGATATCAGAATGTAGGATTCAATTGCATATATTTTCAGTTTTTATTTAAACTGAATTATGACCATTAAAAAAAACCTTACATGCATCTGGCAATACATTAAACACGCAGAACAGGTATAATGACACGGTTGTGATTCACCAGTCGAAGATCGATCCATTTGCAACGAGAGTTTATTGAAACACAATCTGAAACATGCAGAGGCGTGCAAGGGCAAACACAGTTGAGCAGGCTGGGCTTAATCGAAGTCAGGAGCCAGGCAGAGGATCGGGACAGGCAGATAACAGGCAGCGTAGGAGTTCCAGGCAGAGGATCAGGACAGGCAGATAACTGGCAGAGTCGGAGTTCCAGGCAGAGGATCGGGGCAGGCAGATAACAGGCAGAAGTCAGAGGCTAAACAGGTCGGTAATCAGACAGGCTATCAGGGTTTTCAATGCTCGGTAGTGTTCACTAACGTAAAACAAAACTTCGCACTGAGAGCTGTTCGAAGTGCGGTTTAAATAGTCAGGATGATAGACAGCAGCTGGGCGAGGTGATGAGAGTCATTAGGGGTTGCAGCTGAGTAGCCTACGATGAGCGTGATTAGAGGGTCTTTGGGAAATGTAGTGCGAGAAGAAGATCAGAACTCGGGCGAATGTGGTCTTGATTCGCCAGCGAGGGAGGCTGCAGAATCTGGGATCGTAACAGACACCTTCATAAGAGATTGAGCTCTCTCTCTCTCTCTCTCTCTCTCTCTCTCTCTCTCTCTCTCTCTCTCTCTCTCTCTCTGATTTTCCATAATTAGTTTGATGAGAGAGGCTGAGCCACAACAGTAGCAAATTTTAAATACACTTTACGACTTATTTGATATCATTAGGTGTTACTTTTGAAGCATATGAGAATTTCCTGTGGGAAGTTTTAATGTATCCACATTGTGTGCTGTCATTCAATATCTTGTACACTGTTATGCAGGCAGATTTCATGTAAAGCAATTCTCTGAACCAAATTCTCAATAGCCTAAACCAATTTGTTGAATAAATCACTCTATCTGCAACATTAAACAAGTTCAGGTAGTTAAAACACTGTTTGCAAATCTCATGCACTCTTTTTTCAAAACTCTAAACACATTTTTACTCACTAAAACACATTTCGCACTGTGATACACTTAATTTTCAAAACGCTAAACACAGGCAGGCAAAAGTTAAGCACAACTACAACAGTTGTCATCGTTTACACTCAACGACTCAAAATTGTTCACTTATTTCAAATTAAACCAACTGTACATAATACAAGTCAGTTTAGAGTCCCAAAATTGACTCAAAATGTTGGACAGAACCAACAATGGATGGAAACAGTATAAGAGGGAGAGGAGGAAAAGTATGTAAGAGGTGGTGAACAAGGAGGAGGAGGATAAGGAAGAGCAAGGTGTGGAGAATGTTGTCAAGGCTGGATCTGCTTTAGGGTTTTCCCTTTGTCTGCAGAGACGACATTGTCTGTGATGTGGACATTGTCTGTGATGTGGACAAAGTCCTCAGGCCGGACCCGACATGAAGACGTGATACTGAAGCAGAATAAAATCTCTATCTGACCTTGATTCTGCAGTTGCACAACTCTTCTGAGTGTACTTTACTGTAACATGGTTTTCATTTAGAGTATTTTACTGTAACCTTTTTGGCTTTTGCAGTTGGGTCACTGTATTTACACAGTATGCAAGTGCATGTATACTGACATTCAATACTATACAATATTCAGTACAATTCTTGCAGTGCATACAGTATACAATTTATTCACCTTTCTACTGTAAGTTGTCATTACTATACTTTTTTTACATAATTGCAAAATTTGTTTACTTTGTTACAATATTTTTATTTTCTGTAACTGCATGCTTTGGGTTCTGTGTTCTCCATTTTTTGATGTAGTGTCTAATGAATGATCCGTAGTGTCTAAAATATTGACTCGCTGTGTGTATGATCTGAAAGCATTGTTTGATTTTGAGCACAGATAAAAAGGTTTTGAGGCAATTGTTTGATTTTGCCAGAAGAGGTTCAGAGGTTCTCTGAATGTGGTTTGAAAATTTGGTTTTGTGTTTAAGGTTTTGAGAACGTGAGTGATGGTTTCAAGAAATGTGTCTATTCAGAAAAACTGACTGTAATTTAGTCATAAAAGTATTTTTTTTTTCTTTTTGTGTAATTTAATATTTTATGCTGATTCATTTTAATTTCAAATCAAAAACAAAATAGCCAACATTTAAATAAAATTTCCCACTGTCTTCTGTTTTCTTTCACTAGCCCTTTTTGTCCCATGGGAAATCACAACAACACAGAGTCTGGATCCTGCTGCATGAATCTTCTCTTTCTCTTTTGTAGCCTATTTCAAAATCAGTAGGAACCACACTAAACAGTGGCCAGGGTCCAACATGGGATCAACCCTGGATGTACGTTATATCCAATTTAATGCAGATTAAATTGTAAACCAACTTCTTAGACAGACAGACAGACAGACAGACAGACAGACAGACAGTGTTTGTGTGTTTAGCCTACAGAATGTGCATAGATAGATAGATAGATAGATAGATAGACTGTTTGTTTGTGTACAGAACGTGCAGTGGTCTCAGCTGAACGCCCATTCCATATGGAGCTAGAAATGTGTCTTTATTACATTTGAGAAAATAATTGATCTGAGAGAAAAAAAAGTTTGAGAGAAAAAGTTATCACACTGATAGCAAAAAAGCATTTCATGAGAGAAAAAAGAATATTTGAGAGAAAAAGTTTTCATACCAATAGCAAAAAACAATATTTGAGACTAAAAACAGTTTTGAGAGAAAGTATTTTCTCATAGAACATAAAAAATATAAATTTGAAATTTTTACAATTATTTCTGAGAAAAAAAATCTCTCAAAATACTTTGAAAAAAATCTTAAATATATATTTTTTGCTATCAGTGTGAAAAAATTTTCTCTAAAAAAAGAAAAGTGTTTCTCTCAAAACGCATTTCTTTGCTCTCGATGCAATTTTTGCTCTTGTGTCAGGATTTTGCTTAAGCTGTGAAAATTGTGTCATGGCCACGTTCTTTTTTTTCCTATTGGAACGTTCCTATTGGCCAGTCGGGTGAGCATCGTCTTGTCTTGGGAGTCGAACTGAATCATTACACCATTGTTCGCGTTCGGTTCACCTAGATAGATGCCGTCTCTACCTTAGTTGAGCACGGACACTCCAATGTTTGGGTAAGATGATGACACACACACACAACTCGATGGGTAGCTGGCCGAGCAAGTTCAGCATCACTGAAGATTAAACATTAAAAAATAGCACTCATGCAAGTTTACCTAGCATGATGGCTAATTAATAATTAACTTTACTAGCTATTAGCAAGCTAATAATATAATAGACATTCATTCATGAATATGAGTGCTATTTTTAATGTTTAATGTTCAGTGATGCTGAACTTGCTCAGCCAGCTAACATCCAGTTGTGTGTGTTATCATCTTACCCAAACATTGGAGTGTCCGTGCTCAACTTAGAGCTTAGATCGGGCCCAAAAAATCAAGCCCGACCCTACCTGAGCCAATGCACGTTGTGTCCGAGCCCGGCCCGACAAATTAACTATAATTATGAGCCCGAGCCCGATTTAAACCCAACCATTTTAATACGTGGGTCGTTATAACTGACGTTCTCAACAACTTTCTATGTTACTTTCTCCTCCTCCTCCTCTGTTCTGCACCTCCAAATATTTTTAAGTTAGCCTACTTGTCACCATCAGTGTTGTGCAAGTTACTTCCAAACTGTAATACAGTGTACATTACTTGTTACTGTAATTTAAAAGTAATTAATTACCTTACAATATTACTGTCTCAGAATTTGTAATACGTTACATTACTCCTGTATTACTTTTGAGTTACTTTCAACAAAAATAGCTATAGTAGAACTTAACATTCTAAGGCTGTAACGATATGCGATATGAGCCCGAAATCGCGACACTCAGATCCACGAACCTGCAGAATCGGGACACACCCCTTCCAACTCCAAGAGTTATCCTTCCCGTCCAGATCCAATGCTACCAAATCTTTAAATTACTATTAGTATTATTTGAATTTTGAAGTTAACATTATAAAATACGTAGACCTACACCACAAAACTAGTTGAGGATAAATTATTTAAAATTGGGGAATTCCAGCGTTTTGGACGTGACATTTGCAGTCAAAACTTGAAATATAAATTCTCAGAAAATGCATTTAATACCAATATATCGAAACGTCTGTTTATCCATAGGATACCACCTTAAAAGAGTCCAGACATTAGAAAAATATCAGTCTACACATGCGTTTTATATTTAATATGAGGGAAATACACACGCACGCATTCATGCGTGACAAAAAAATATTTAACTTTTAGGAGGCAAAATATTTTTTTGAAATTCTGTGAATTACACTGCGCAAATCAAAAGTAATACTACACACCGGATGAAGAAGAGTTTGCTCTCCACAGAACGTAAAATATTCATTTTATTTTATTTTTCATGTTCGCATTTATGAGGAAAAAACAATGTAGGCTACGTGACAGTTCTCCGTACCGGACACGACCGCTCTGAAGCGGCACTAAAAGACTGTTTTAAAACTTTCACAGAGACCTCAAACAGAAGACACAAAGCCTTTCTTTAAAGTGAATTTCGATTTGTACTAATTGTATCTTAATTTTAATCAATGTTTCATCAACCAATTGCCTGGATTTAATAAATAAGAAGTAAATATATAGCAGACAATAGATAATAACGACACGGAGGCCCCTGCGCATGAACTGGAGCGTGTCTCATAAATTAACCGAAACTCAGCGTAGGCTATTCATTTAGCTGACACTTTTATCCAAAGTGTCAACTTTGGATATAGGCTAGGCTATAAGGTAGCCTAGTTGAAAAAAGTTGACACTTTGGATATAGGCTAGGCTATAAGGTAGCCTAGCCTACTTCACATACCTGAAATATATATATATATATATATATATATATATATATATATATATATATATATATATATATATATATATATATATATATTGAAAAAAATATATATTTGGGATTTTTTTTCAAAGTATTTTGAGAGATTTTTTTTCTCAGAAATAATTAAAAAAATTTCAAATTTATATTTTTTTATGTTCTATGAGAAAATACTTTCTCTCAAAACTTTTTTTAGTCTCAAATATTATTTTTTGCTATTGGTATGAAAACTTTTTCTCTCAAATATTCTTTTTTATCTCATGGAATGCTTTTTTGCTATCAGTGTGAATTGTGTGATAACTTTTTCTCTCAAATATTTTTTTTTCCTCTCAAGATTATTTATTTTCTCGCATGTAATAAAGACACATTTCTAGCTCCATAATTCCAGCCCTGGTGTGAATTCAACTGGACGCTTTGAAAGCTTTTATGGGCGGTGCTCCGCTCTAAAACCAGTGCGCGTGCTTATTGGTTGGTTAAACGTCATATGGAAATTATTTCAGAGGTGAAACCCCTCCCACCGTAGTTGAGCTGCACGTCTGCTGTGTTGATACCGAACAAAATGGCTGCAGAGGTTTGATCTTAACCCGACACTCTCAGCGCTTTCTCCGGACACTCCGCACTTATCCCTGGATATTTCCGCTGTCATTTTAAACACGTCGCTGGATTTCTTCACACGAAGAAAAGTCAGACTGCTTGCCACATCGCTCGCTGTCTTTATTTTTGCACTTTACTGAAGCAGCTCGCATCGTATCTGTCAGTCTACCAGACAGTAGCAGCTTCAAACTGCCCTCTTCTTCATTTTGCACCGTAGATCAGATGCTATTACTGATGACCAATTTATGCCACTGTACTTATCAAACTGCCTCGCCGTTTTAATGTATTTTTTTTCTCTTTTCATGGGGATTTAGTAGCGTAATGTCAATGTCGTCTGATGATTTTTCAGCATGCATACGTATCTATAATCTCCATCTGAGCTCTAAGTCTGCATAGAGATTTCCATTTGCATATTCAATTTTGTGCTTATTTTCATTCTGCTGCCTTTTTGGGACACTTTCGGAAGTTCAGCTGCTCATTCAGTACACACTGGTGTTAGTTGTTTTTACGGGTATTTCTTTTTCGGAAAAAGGCCTTTTCGTACCGCTGTACGACATGCAACACTTTTTTACTGAAAGCTGCCAAAGCTCGACTTGTGAATAAAAAGGTAAGTTGAAATACTGTCTCTGTCTCAACTTATTAACGTTAGGCTTCTGACTCCTAACATCTATGACGACAAACATCTAGGTAGGCAGCTCACTAGATTTAATATTTGATCAAACTGTATCTAAAACGGACTGTCATTTAGTCGTGTTGTAACGGTAGTTAAATATCTGGACTGTTAAATTACCTAAAAGCTTGTAGTTTCCAACTCAGCGACTAGAGTGACCATAAAGAGACATAATCATGTTACTGCAGCAGCTTGTACGTGTTTACTGTTATTTACTTTGGGTTAACGCGGCTGATTAATGTCTGGTTTATATTTTTCCTGCTGCTTAGTCGTGTAATCTTCTATTAGATCCTTTATTTAGACTGAAATAATCCTTCTATGTTTTTTATTCTTTTTGCAAATCGTCGTTTGGATCAACTTGTGAAAATAAATAATTGTCACTATTATTTGCTAACTTAAGTTGGATATTTTTGTTTTTTAAGATGTAAAACACAAAATTAAACTTAAATCATTTTTGGAAATCTTATCTATTTAGATTTATCATCCTTTATCATCCTACTCTTCTGATATTCTAGTACTCTTTTGTCCATATAGTTGTCATATTCTTTTGTAGCTTGTGTGCATAATTGAGAACCATAATTTCATTCTCTGATCTATTTTTCTCTCTTGAAAATCATGTCACACTTGGCTGATGCTAGGGATAAAATGGATTGGGCAATCCACTTGTAATTCATAACCTATCTACCCTTTGAGTGTGTGCTACTCAGCCTTAATTATAAATCACACCAAAGCTCCTTGCTCCAATACTCCGAGATTCAGCTCCCCCCATCGTCTGGGTCTAAGGAACCTCTGCCCCTCCTGCCGCTGAGGATCGGGGTCAAAGCTTGGAGGCGTGAGACACCAGTGTTCAGATTGTGTTTGAAAGGCAAAATTGGCAAGCCATATGGATGAACGGTTTCACTCTGGACTGCAAGGGTACACACATCCCCTGAATTACACAGCTTGTAAAAGCAGGCGAGTGGTTAATGTTTTGAGACAGGGAATTCCTTGTCTTTCATGGGATTCTCTGTGTACATTGTGGCTTTCTATTTTGTGTCTAGCCTCACTTAGCTGGACATAATTTAATATTGGTCTCTGTGCCTGAGCACTGCCTCTGTCTTGCTCCGATAAAATTAGAGCACATTGTTCTTGTCTGCTCAGATTTCAAAGGCTGGCTGTGGTGAACTCTTCTTTGCTGGAGTTCAGTTTGCATTTCTGTAACACTATAATCATTGCTTGATTTTCATTCTTGCCTGTGCTGAGAATCTTTTTTTTCAAAGGAGGTATTTTTCCTCATCCAATTGTGTACTACAAACCACATTAAATTAAATTAAAATTAAATATCTCAAGAGGTAAAATGGAGCTGCTCTGGCATCAAAACCCCTAGTTATTAGTTATTTACCATTTAAAATTATTATTATTATCTTTTTTACAAAATCTTTAAGTAGATAGTTACTCCCTGATGTTAAATTTAGAGGTGATCATTACAAGGTCTTTCCACACATATTTCTCTCATTATCTCATCACAGAGTACAAGTTCAGTTGACCATTGAACCCTCTGATGTAAGAGGCTGAAATCCTCTTGTCTGTGTAAGAATGGTGTGCCACGCAGCAGGACAGGATGGGGTACGGGTAAGGGAAAGTGTTGGAGAAGAAAGGATTTGTGAATGTTGGCTAGTGTCCCAGAAAATGTCCCTTCTGTGATGCAGGTTCCAGGGCATTTTGCTATAAAGCTTCATGTCTCTGATATTTTGTTTTTGAGTATGGTGCTTGTTTGTGGATGATTGCATTTCAGATTCCTAACTAATTTTGGTTTAATCCTTGTGTTCCGTTTTGGAGTCTGAGACCCCGGGGCCCTGTTAATACGTCAGAAAACATAGGGTAATTGCACCCATTAAGCCCATGTACCCTTTAAGCCAACTTTCAACTCTGAAGTCAAATAAAAAAAAAAGAAGAGAAAATAATATTTTCTGCTGCTCATTATTTTAACCAATCCAGTTATTTGTTACTTCCCTAGTAGGGATGAGTCGCGATCTTTGAATAGTCGAACTGCGTTCGAAATTCGATCATAAAATTACTTTTTCGAATATCGTTATATTTTTGCGCAATTCCAATGTGTCATAATTGACGGCGCGCCAACTGTCACAGATCGCGCAGCAGGGTATTTTCCTGTCGGGGACACAAGGTGTCACTAACATGAATGAAACCCCCTACTGCGGGATAGGATGCCAGTGTTTTATACATAGTGCAACCAAACAACAGAAGAAGAGCACCGTGACCGTTAACTCTGCGCCCAACAGAGGTGGGTAGTAACCTTTACTGTCTATGGTAGTAACCGTCTACAAAGTAGGCTACATTTACTTTCTTGCGTTGGGGCGACGTTCCTCTCGTTTCTTTATTTATGCAATACATGCTGTTAAATGCATAGTTTATTCCAAGCGCGCTGCATCTTTTTTATGGGCATGAGCAATGCTCAATTCACAAATGAATCACTCTTTTGAGTCGATTCTGTTCAAAGACTTCATCAAACAAATTGGCAGATCTGTCTTAATCGGTTCACAAATCAGTTTGAATGGTCTGTTCAGTTTCCTGCACGCACTGAATCCTCTGAAGCGCTTTCAATTCACACTCGGAGTCGTAACAGGAAGATTTAAGAACATCAAGAGTGTTGGATGAAGTGGCCGTGGGCCTAACAGTTACAGTTTAGTCTAGTGAAAGCAAATCTGCAAATGCATCATATTTTTGCCAGCGATTAAGATATGTATTAGTTGAACATCTTCGTAAGCTGTCTGTGAATGAATGATTCCACAGGACGATACATTCGAGTTCATTTCATTCAGGTAATACATTTTACAACCAAACAGATTATTACGCGACGATAGCACTACTACAAGTATGATGACATTATCCGTTTTTTGAACATGTTACTTTATAGGCTACATTAAATAATCTACCATTGTCCACAGTTTATGAAATTAACACCCGCCATCCCGCGGTAATGTGTGTGTATTGCGCAGTGGCATCACACGAATAGTTTTCATTGAAACTAATTTGTTTAAAAAGTAGGCTATTGCAGTAACAAGGCAGGTTCACATAAAATTATTATGACATATGACATTATTTTTTTATCTAACGAGCATCTGGTTTGGCGATGCAAAATCGGACTGTCGTGCTTATTGTTTTTTTTTCTTCTATGTTAACTATGTTTAAAAAAGGACGAAAACATGTTACTTGTTCAATTAATAAACAGTTTGTTTGATGCCAAATCGCTAAAGATGAAATTGGCCTCCCTTTCTGTTATTGTGAGTGTGCGTTTTTTTTCTAGTTTTTTTTTTTTCGATTTTCGAACGATAATCGACTTTTGCTCCTCGATTTTCGAATGGCATTTTTGGCAGTAATTCACATCCCTATTCCCTGGCATTTTTTTTTATTGCATACCAATCACATTTGGCAATGTTAAGTTAGCCCCACCCATGTGCATGCTGTCTCAGGGGACCTCACATAAAGTCACCCCTAAACTTTGGTGTTTTCCTTCAAAAATCAACACATTTCTGCAATTTTCACTGTTACCACTATTTCTTTTGCAACTACATTGGTATTATGTCAAATAAGAGATCAATATATAGTGTTTTGTGTATGAACAAATAGTAGTTTATCATTTTATAAAATTTTCCTTTAAATTAAAATATGAGTTTATTAGCTTGCGTTCAAAGCTAATCTCTAGGTCAAACCATTAGCTTTACAGAAAGGCAAGTCTGCCAAAGAATTAAAGTCCCTGCAAAGTCAAAATTAAGTATGTGTTCTGAGTTTGTCACATCACAGAAAAATGTGTTATTAGCCACCCAACCAAATTTGAATGATAAAAAAAGCCGGCAAGTACATAAAATAAGCTATCAAAATCTTGAATAAAGTAGCAGTAGTCTCTGCTCTCAAACGCTGGGAGCGTGTCCGCTGGCTGTGCTGAAACCACACCCACTCGCGGGAAGTTTATGCTCACCAGCCGTCAGCGCGAAGGGAGGATGAAGGCCGAGGCGGGAGATTGTCGATTCGGCCCCATTCACCAGTAACAGCGGATTATCAGTGAATCCCAGTTGTCTCCGACGAAAGTTTATACAACTATCCCGTGTAAAAGTATCACTACAGAGGCGGGTGTTTGCGGTCTTCCTCAGCTCTCCATCAAAGTGGCTCTTCACAAAATTAATCCACCTCTTCTTGATGTGATCGTTTTTCGGTAATGAAAATAAGGACACCGATCTGTTTTGTACGTGACCGCATCCAGGTAGTACACATTTCCGTGAGGAACGCACAGCTAGCTAGCAAACTGTAGGCTTTAGTAACTAATAATACTGACTGTAACTTTATTGAGCGGCAAACTGATGTGAATGTGCTTTATTTATATTGTTAGGGGAGCGGCCAGCCTCAGTGGCTCCAGTGCGTCATCAAATAGAGGCGTGTCCAGGAGCTCAGGGGCTCCAGTGCGTCATCGAGCCCTGTTTTAGACCCGCCCAAAAAATCCGGAAAATATCAATGGTGAAAAACTGTTTAACGGTCTCACTCCACAATTCAGTTCTTCACAGTTCACAGTCTTTGTAATATGTTTTAACAATACATTTCTAACATTTATAATGTGTTTAGAATTTTTTTTTTAATTACCTTTACAGGGACTTTAAGCATGTGAACTGCAAACAATACATTTTTTGAGATTCATTTTACATTAATTTACAAATAAATACATCATACATTGTTTTGTAGAGAAGATTATTTTCATTTTTTTTTTTAAAGATGGGCTTAAATGGTACAGTGCCACAAAATGCATGCAAACTATGGCCAACACAAGCTAACCTTGAAAATTACCATTTCTCAATCTGGGCACATTGAAAATTACTATGATACTTAGTCCACAGTATATTTAAGCTCCATGAATGTATTTGTAAACATATCTTACATTTTTAAAGGAAAACATTGTTTTTTTCACCATTAAGGCCTGTTCACACCGAGTCGAATTTCGCGCGTGATATTCGCCGACGTTTAACGCCTCATGATTAAACAAAGGGCGCCAATGTGAGTATGCACACCGACGCGAAAAACGCCACCCGTAAAAGTGGCGTTTTTTAAAAAACGCCTCGGTGTCGATTCTTTGGTTTGACGCACCGCGTCAAAAACTATCCGACCAATGAGATTGGCGCTTTTGCTCACGTGTCTGGAGCTTCTGAAGTTACAGTAAACACAACTTGGGGGCGCTCAAACACAAAACGGTCTTGCCAAGTACACATACATAACGGTGAAAAAGATATACGCCAAGTAGTGTCTACCATAGACATCTATGGCGTCTACACACTGCTGGGAAGAAGACGAGGATGATGCAAGCCAAGATAAATGTAGAGCTGCTGGTCTCGTTGGTGTCGGAACATCAGGAACTGTATGACAAACGCGACAGCGACTACAAAAATATTGATAAAAGAGAACTGTTATGGAGTAGTATTACAGAGCAAATGGGCCTTGATGGTGAGTTTAATTGTATTTCATGTACATAGGCTTGTAACTTTTTCCAACATTTTCTGTTATTTCTGGGGTATTTCTGTTTTATATTAAGCGCCATCTAATGTCAGGGAATGAATTTGCATGTTAACTTGGCTCATCGTCAGCGAAAATCGCTTGGTTGTGAACACAAAAAACGCGTTGAAAAACGCGTGCGAATAGCGCGCGCCGATATTCGTCCCGGTGTGTACGGGCCTGTACTCACTGTGGAACCATTTAAGCCCACCTTATGTGTTTCAATGAGGAATCCCTCTTATTGCAACGCGTTTAATGATAACATTTCTTTGTGTGCTTTTACCTTACTAACCTTTTAACATTACCTTACTTACTACCTTAATTTACAACTATATTTAGTTGAACCCTGAAGGCTGCATACTCCCAGTGTGGGGGGCCCACTAGGAGACCTCCTGAAACCCTAGAGTCTGGAGCCCCAACTCGGCTTCCTTCCCGAGATGCACCCGATTAAACTTCCACCTTTGACCAGGCATAACTCAGGAGCCAAGCTGACTTAAGGCTCCAGAATCACAGTGTGGGGGGCCCACTAGGAGGCCCCCCTAAGCCTAGAGTATGGAGCCCCAACTCTGCTTGGCTCTCGAGATTCACTCGGTCAAACTTCCAGCTACAACTCCAGTCAACTGACTTAAGGCTCCAGACCACCGGCCTCTAACACCTACCCATACCACCCAGGGCTCTAATCAAACATTAGCAAAAGGCTTTTTTTTAATACTTCCCTGTCACTGAATAAATATATTGATGTTTTACTTCTTTCACAAAATATAAAAATTCACTGATTTTAATCAATGATGATGTGGGCTTATTTGGAACACACGCGGGCTTAAATGGTGCCAAATTACCAATTAAGCCCATGCCAGAATTCTGACTTTATTCCAAACTTATCTTAATTTTATATACTAAAATGTACATCAACTAATTAATACATCTTCAAATGAGAGATACGTCTTGGATTTTAACAAATTAATTTTCTTATAAACTGTCAATATCTATGAAAAAAACCTAGACTTAGATTTTGGTGGGCTTAATAGGTACACTTACCCTACATGATTTTAGATGATCAGATTGAGGGTTAATGACTTATATTTTGAGAAATGATTATTAAGAAAATTTCAGTTTCACAACATACATTAATCACCATTTGGAAAAATATGTGTATAACATGAATAAGTGTACAGTACAACCGCAATTTTGTCAAATTGCTCAATGTCATGGACACAAAGATTAATGTTTTAGATTTTTTTTGGTTTGTAAGTATAGTGGAGGGATAGTTTTTATACATGGCTCAACCTATAAGAATTTGTTTTCTATTCAGTTTAGCCAATAGTAAAGATTTTCACTTGCCTTGCCAACATTTTGAAGTTTTTTTTTATTTTACTTATTTTTTATCTGGAAATATAGTTTTAATTACAATAAGCTTATTTAGAATAATTATTATTTTTCACAATGATAATGTAACCCCTGATATTGTTAATAACAAAACAAAAAAAAACAGTTACGATGCAAGACATGATTGATTTGTTTTCAACCTATTCTAACTGATGTTTCCAACATCATCACAAATTATTCTTAGGCCGTGTGTCCACCAAAGCGTTTTTAGCCAGCTGAAAACGTTAGACGCTCCGCTAAAAACGCCTAGCTGTGGGCGCTTGAGAGCGTTTTGGCAGCGCTGTGTTTTTTCAGTTGAGACGATTCGTAGCTACGATACAGAATAACCGCAGCACAGTTTACTTGTAACTGATTTCACAGATAATTTTGTTTCATACTAAAAATTTATTTTTCATCCATTTTGTTCGGTTAGCTCTGCTGGTTGACGTCGTTGTACATAAAGAATGTTTTGATAGTTGGTCGTGTGGTTTTTGTCCCGCCCCTCCTCCACTCTGATTGGACGGCTGTGTAAAAAGTGACAGTGATGAGCACAGCGTTTTACCCAAAGTTGAAAATTTTTCAACTCTCGGCGACCAGTAAAAAACGCTGGGCGCTCAGCGCCTCGTTACGCTCATGGCGTTTAAAAAACGCGGCGCTCCCATTGAAAAAATTAAAATTTTATGCCAGGGGCGTGAAAAAATGCTTTGGTGGACACACGGCCTTAGAATGTGTTAGCCAACTGTAGCTTCACCATGCAGCCAAATACTATAAATAAGTTTGCAAGGGTTAAAAGATATGTATTTGATAAACAAATGTCAGTGGTTACACAGCATTGGCCCATTAGGGCATTTTACAGTTTTGTCAACTGTCACCAAGCCATCCCTATCATTGAGCCCTAATGTGATATAAATAATGGAAATGTGCTGTTGTGAGGAACAGCAATGAGAGTGTTCCTCTGAAAGCACCATCATACATTTTAAAATTCTGGGCCGAAAACAAAAGCAAACAAAAAATGTTTGCACATTTAAATTACACTTAAAGCAGTTTTTATTTAAAAATTTTAATAACAGAATATTTTCTACTCCAGTTTGTTGACTAATTTAAATTTAAATGACAATAAGCTGTAATAGCTTGTTTTCATGACAGATTTATTCAAACATATACTAAAAAATAAAGACATCACTAGCAGGTGACGTAAAAATATAATGAATATGTAATACAGTGCTAGCCTATATTTAACAAATTGCTCGTCTCTTTTTTTCCAGCTATCTAATTAGTTTATGGACATTGAATAGCTTTCTTGAGGTAGGCTAACTGTAATGTTAAGTGACGCCTACAATGTAATGTTGTAATGCGTACAAGCATGTTTATTTACGTCTTTCTCTGGTTGAAACCCTAATTGAGTGATTACATGAGATGGGATTTATTTTGGTAAGTTGTAATGCATCTTTCAAAATGCCTTCTGGTGTTCACTGTTCACCCATGTTTATTTTGTGCTGTAACTTATAGTAAAGAGGAGGTGAGATGATCGGTTCACATGCGTTTGATCTGTGCTGCCGCTAGAACTGAGGCGGCTAGAGTGATCTGTCACGCCGCATTAAAAGACACCAAAACAACATTACTGTTGTAGCTCCACGTTGTGTGCACGAAAAAATAGACGCTGAATACAGTTAAAACGTTCCATTGAAGAAGAGCTAATTTAACGTCTGTTTCAGTCACTGATTTCGGCCATTCAAAACCATTTTCTGTAGCTGAAATTTTGGTCAATGCCCAACACTAAGGATTTTTTCTACAGTGGTTAAAATTTTATACTTGCCCTGCCAAAATTTTCACTGCCCCACCCCAAAAATATAAATAAGTAATAATAAAATAAATAATTGTTGTTGTTTTGACCCATGTGACATTGTATTATAATAAATAAACCACCAAATTCTTTAGATAAGGGTGAAATTTCACAATTCTTTCTTGATTCCATTTCAATATTACAGCAAAACTACTAGCCTCACTAATATAAAGATCAAACATTATTGAAAACAAGTGAATCTTCACTGATAAAATAACAGAGTCTGCGTCGTGTTCACTGTATAAATTAAATCTAGATTAGGCCTTGTTAAAGCTAAAAGTTGCTCAGTCATTAGCAGTGAATGATTTTTTCTTTGTCTTATGTTGTTTGTTTAACTTGAATGGCACAGATTGCAGAAGGCTAGGCTTCTGTCACTTTAAACCTAATGCAATATACCAGGAGTCTTCAATATTTTTCAGGGCATGGACTAGGTGATAGAGACATTATGTCAAACAGAGCACATTTTAAGCATATAGCATTCAGTATTAGTAGACACTATTATAATTAAGAATAAGTTATATTATAAGACAGTAGATCATACTATGCACATTATTGTTGTTGCAAATGCATCACTGTCTGTATATTACTTTTCATTGTTAAAATTAAGGTTTATTGCATCATAATAAACAACATGTGATGTTAAAAAAAATCAATGCATTAGTTTGCAGTTGTTGTAAATGGAGTTACCTGTCTGTTCAGCGTCTCTATGTAATAGTGAAGTTGTGAGTTTAATTACAAAAACAGCTAAATCATCACCTCATTGCTGCAAATAGAATTACAATGTTGCTTTATGTAGTGAAGCGGTTTTATTTTTACAATTCATGGGGCAGATGTTGAAAAGAAGTTTCTATGCTCCTGAATGTTTCTCTGTGCACAAGAGAAATACGCGAGCTCATACAAGCATGTTTTTATAATACAACATTAAAAAGCTATCTTTGTAGGTGGAATTGCAAGGGGAATTGGGTATACGTGTTTAGATGTAGGTCAGACGTCCAGATATCGGATATGTATCTGATTAAAATCCACATTTGGAAGTGGCTCAGAATGGATGTGAAAAAAACGTATATGATGCGAAATTTTGTTTACACGTGTGCAACAATTTCCGATCTGTGTTTAAAAAATATCAGATTTTTTTTGTAACAGTGTAAACGCAGCCTGAATGGTAAAAAACAAACAAAAAAACACTTGAATGTTTAAATTGACAAGACTTAAAAACACATGCAAATGATCAACTTTTGTGATGACGCAGCTGTGGCAAGTGTCAATTCCGTCAACTGTCCAGGGCTAGGTTTCCTGGTAATGTTGTCTCTTAGTTAGGGTAACCACCATCAAACAAACCAAATGTGGGACGATTATAAGTTTGTGTGGTATAATGAGGGACATGCTACCAACACTAAAACATAACCTGAAACTGTTATATAGTGTTTATCTAACTAAATAAAAACATGTGTATTATGCCTTTCAGCTGATAGAAATTCTATGTTCTAGAAAACACCATTACATCACAATGTAGCATAACATGTCTTTATTTTTTACATGACATTTAAATTCAACATCACTGATCCAAAAGGCAGTAGTCATCATGCAGATAACTATTTTTATTAGTCAAACTAAAATCCAACAAAATAAATAATGAACAAATAAAATGTAAACCAACGTGAATTTAGATAATTTACAGTTTTATATATTAAGAATATGTTAAACCAAAAACTTTTTAGAAAGGATGTGAATTAAAACAACCACAGCAGGCAACAAGTTGATAAATTCTGTTAAATTTAAAATTTAATTTATCGAATTATCCATTTGTTTTCTGACAAACACATGGAACGAATCACTGCTCCACGTTTTGATTGACATGCGTCACAACCCACTAGTGACTGTTTACTCCTTTGCTTTCAACCATTGGATAGGATTTTAAAAACGGCTGTTATATTTTGTACTTCTGACGAAGCTCTGTTAAATAGGTGAAAAACTACGCCGCAAAAAGAATAAATACAATTCTTTCTTAAAAACGCTAAAGAACGCATGCACGTTTTCTTAATATGATAATTCAAAACCAACAGACTGATAAAATGCAGGACATTTTCTCAATATGCGAGGTGCGGGACAAGGGGTGAAAATACTTTGCAGTACAACGTAAAGCGGGACAGGTGGTCACCCTACTCTTAGTGCGCCATGAAGACTCTAAAGGTATACCTTTTCTAGGCGTGTTCCCAGAACTATACCTTAGGAGGTTGCTTAAGGCAGAGGTCTTCTATCCTGCTCCTGGAGGGCCACTGTCCTGCAGAGTTTAGTTCCAACCTGCTTCAGCACACCTGCCTTTGTATATTCAAGCGATCCTGAAGAGCTTGATGAGCTGATTCAGGTGTGTTTGATTAGGGTTGAAACTAAACTCTGCAGGATAGTGGCCCTCCAGGAGCAGGATTGAAGCCCTCTGGCTTAAGGTATTCCTTCTTACGTGCGATGTTACCAGGTGCTGTCCATGGCGGTGGTGCTGAATTGTTTGATATCGATGGCTGGAGAATCGATAATTCACTCTATTCAGGGGCTGCTTCATTGCATTATGTGAGAAAGCGGTGTTCTTCATAAAAGAAGCACTTAATAATAATAATAATAATATGTTTATTTTTTATAGCGCCTTTCAAGAACTCAAGGTCGCTTCACAAAATAATACAAACATTTGACAGACAGAGACAAACAATCTGCTTGTTATAAATATTAAGACATGATAAAATCAGATGGAGACAACCAATAACTATAAATAATTAACATGAGAAGTTAGATAATCAAAGAAGACATACATTTTGATAAAGAAAGCATGTAACGAAAGAAATACTTGAAATTGCATTCATCAGGATTTATGGGATCTTATAAAAATAATCCAAATTGCAAACAAAATCCAACTCTGGATATTTTATATAATTTCAAAATGAGTGCGCGAACCCGCAACCTCATGCCCAAACGTATTTACAAGATGTAATATTAGTCTCGGGTGTCCCCAGAATGTATTTGTGAAGTTTGAGCACAAAATACCCCACAGTTCATTTATTATAACCATTTGAAAATGTCACTTTTGGGGCCTGTTTTAAAAAGAGCTGTTTTGGTGTGTACCACCTTAAATGTAAATGAGCTGCATATCCCCGCCCTGCCTTTGGATGAGGGCGTAACTTGCATATCTATGGCAAAAAACAGTCGTTAGAACCAGAATGGCTGAGAATGACAGACCCGATGTTTTGTATGGCATTCAGCAGTACATGTTTGAACCGAAATCAGACCTAGATGATGAAGAGACTCCGGCAGAAGACACACAAATGAGAATGGACCAGGACGTCTCGGAATGGTTATTTGGTATGTACTTATAGAGTTGTAATCGCGCCCCCTTTGCAATTATGGATGTGCAACACACACACAGACACACACAAACTGTGATAATGTTGGCGCAATTTTTTGAAACTACAAACACAAATACTGTGAGAACGTTTGCTACGTACAAACGAAATTACATTTATGTGATGTTTCTGTATGCACGCCAATATCCCTCGTTCTACAGCTTCGTGTCGATGTGCTGGCCTTTGTATAAACATAGCAATTTTGTCTTTACAGAAAACATGAACAGTTTTTAATACAATATCTTTAAAAATATATATTTATAAACGTGTGGTTACACACTATACAAACAAGGTTTGAATGATATACACAGACATCCTACATTTCATCGACTGAAATGACTATTTGCTCAAAAATCATAAAATACACTTACTTCTACTGGAGGTGACGTTGGATCGCGAACAGTAGTCAACGATCCACACTTGTGGATAAACTTTGAAGCAAGACTTGCTTTGAATTGACCCTCGTTCACAAAACAGTCAGAAAATGATTCGCGCAAACAAACGTATTTTGGAAGTTTAAGTGGCGCCTTTCCTTCGTAAATAAAATCCATCCACTGCATTTTCAGTGGCTCTGATGTCGGAAGTTAGTGAAAACTACTATGTACATTATTACATTCCACAACAGAACACTTATGTTTCTTAGGAGACATTTTCGACAAGGCAGCACAAATGGTCAGAACACCGGCTGTCATTGAGACCATGGAGGCTGGTGTACAGATCACTGAGGGCCGGGTCTATGCCAAAACCACAGTGTCAATCAAACCACGTCGGTGGGGCTTGCTCAATTCTACGTCACATTGAGCCGAATCTTAGAACAGTTTGTTCTGAGACAGTGCTTATGATTTATTGAGATTGTAAAAAAAAAACACTGGGTGGATTTTTATCATTCTAGGGTGGTTTTGCTCACACACTGCCAACACACATTTATGTTCAAACACCATGTAAAAGTGAATTTTGCATAATAGGTGCCCTTTAATTTACTCCACAACCAGATTGCCCAGCAGCCGCTTCACATTATTTGTGTAAATCACTAATTTCTGTTATTGGATGACCTACTCAATAAAAGCTCAACACGCAAAATATATAATCAACAGCTACTATGGTGGAGAAAAAAGACAGAAAGAGGAGAACCAGCTCCGTCGAATTTGTTGAATTTACTGCCGTGGCAGGCACATTTTTTCTTTTTTTGTTGTATTGCAGCTTCTGACATGGTAGCCAGGGGACTAAAGTTTTCCCAGATTAAATAATGCACATATACACGAAATGGCTCCACAGCCGGTGCCGTCTTTTAGCATTACTATTCGCTGTATCGCTGCCATAGTTTGACCGGACTCCCCACCACAATCATTCCCTTTAAATAGACTCCTAAGCCTTACTGCCTGGTTTGCCAGCTGATGTACCTTTGGATAATATATTTAAAAAGCCAACAACCATTAGTGTAATGATAATTTTATTCTTTGCATGA
This sequence comes from Siphateles boraxobius, assembly GCF_051911475.1. Classification (NCBI taxonomy): domain Eukaryota; kingdom Metazoa; phylum Chordata; class Actinopteri; order Cypriniformes; family Leuciscidae; genus Siphateles; species Siphateles boraxobius. The sequence goes on from NW_027509042.1 coordinate 24,249,275, forward strand.
AAACACTTCAATTAGCCTAATTGAACACTGCGTGTATTAAAACTTCAGAATTATATCCGTATAGACTGTCATAAGGTATAGCTAAGAATGGTCCAGACCAACCTTACCAACGTAGGACTTACAGAAGGTATACTTTACTAAGAACGTTTCAGGAAACGTGAATTAATGTACAGCTTAAGGTATAATATAAGAATGACGTAGTGTTAAGAAGGTTTCGGGAAATCCAGCCCTGAGCACCTTTCTCATTTGGCCCAGGCCATCGGGCAATCCTTATTGTTGAGTCCTGTTCGATGCATCTCTAAATGTGAAATTGAGAGGAAAAGAAACTTCAAGAAAGCTGTAGTTTAAGATGGAGCAGAAATCTTATGCTGTCTGTTTTCAGCTCTTTTCTGTTTTCCTAGATTTTGGTTGCAAGAATTTAACCCGATTTCTGGATAAGTTAGTTGTATTGTCCTGTAAATTGATTCAGTAGTGCTTAAGCTCTCAGACATACTAATAAAAATGAGCATTTGGTTTTCCTTTCTCTGTTTATAAAAACTTGTTTGCCTTTATTGTGCTTTGTACCCCGGACAGGCTGACAGAGGCAATTTTCTGTTCTTCTGTGTGTGGCCTCTGCAGTAGCTGTCAGTATAACCTTCAGCATGAAAAGGAGAATCATTTGGGAATGATACTGACTCCATCTCCTGGACCTGCTTGATAGTGTCTTATCTGATTTCACTTTGATAAATTTAATCAGAAAAGAGCTGACATTGATGATTTGACAGCTTAGACAGAGCTTTTGTCCCTCTGTATGTAAATCCTGGCTTGTTTAATCTCAATTCTGCCCAACTTCTTAAACATCACATGGTAAGGCCTGAACACAACATAGGGTTCTTTACAAACTTTAAAGGTACAGTATTCAGTGATTTTTGTTTGGACTCCATTTGGCTGCAGTAAGAGAATTGTTTACCCTAAATAGTATCTTCTGTCATAATTTATTCACCATCATGTTATTCTAAACAATTTTGTTTATTTGTGAAACACAGCATGAGAAGTTTAGCAGAATGCTGATGCTGCCCTTTACCACAATTAAAGTGAATTGCAAGCACAATAAATAGGGGTGCAACGGATCAAAAAACTCACGGTTCGGATTGTTTCTCGGATCATAAGCTCATCTTATTATATTATGATATTAGGTATTCGATATTAGGGGGGTTGACTGGTTGACATACTGAAACAGGCCAATCAGGATGCTCTCTGTCTTACATGCGCACACACACAAGGTCTCTCGCTCTCTCCCTCTCTGCCGTGCGCGCTACAAGGTTTGGAGCACAGTATGTTCTGTCTCGCATGTGCGCTCTAGATTCCGGGAGATTTGAACTAATTTGCGGGCATCAGTGAGCTGCTACTAATATGCGTGATTTTATAGGTTAATTTCTTTAGGCCAATTCAGCGCAACTCCGGACTGTCCGGCCAAAATCCGGACGTATGGCCACTAGGGCTGTCACTTTTGTGAAAAAATCCTGTTCGATTTTTCAGACATATGTGTTCATTGAATCGATTGTAAAATCGATTTTTCCATGTCTAAAGACGTTTCCATTTTCAACACCAAATATTGGCAAATCCACGGACAACTAACAGGCATTAGGACGAACGTAAAGAGGGCGCTTGAGACGCGCACAAGTCAGCAATATTTCTGATGATTTATTGGCGTGAAGTTTTTTGCACAATGACAAACAGGAGTGCAACATTCAAGGATTGAAATTAACATCCGCCAAATTCGGATAAAAATGAACTTTGGCGGGTAACGCTGTCATATCACGAGCCAATTTGGCGTGTTTCTATGTTTACTCACTTTGCTGGGGCCGTTCGTGTAAGCCAAATCCTTGGGATTTAGCGCAAATACGCAACTCGTGAGTCCTCATGATATATTAAATACAGCGTATTGCGCAGAATCTGCGCATTTCTGGCTTGCTTTAACACACACGTCACTAAGCAACAAATTACGGCGCGCTTGTTCACTTGCACTGAAGTAATAGCGAATGTTAAAAACCATTTGGTTAACAGAAAAGACATTGTTATTTTCCAACATCCTACATGTTCTGTATACTGTATTGATCTGTCTACCTAAAACACATTTTTGGTTTAAAAAAAAGGCAGTTAAAATCGATTCCCTATTTTCGTTTTCGAAACTTGTGTTGGTTGGTCCGATCGATTGTGCAATCGATTTTCGAACGTAAAGTGACAGCCCTAATGGCCACCCTACTACACACCGTCACGGTCTTTCCTTCATCATTATATTTGACAGGGAAGCCAAAATGCTCTCATACAGGGGATTTAAATTGGGCATTCAAGCTCCTCCGTTCCTCCGCTCGCCATGACCGTGTGTGGACTGAACATGCATACATTTTTTTTTCTTCATACATCAATCCGCGGATCACGTGTCTTCCGAACCGAAGATATTGATCCGAACGGATCACGGATCAATGATGATCCGTTGCACCACTAACAATAAACCTGACAAGAATTGGAAAATAGGCTACTTTCCCTTAGTCTGGAGTGAGACCATAGACGTCTCTCGAACTGTCACAATCTTTTTTGGTGCTCAGATCAAGTGGACTGCACGTGAACTGATCATCTCTTCTGCTTTACTAGTTACAACATGAAATGAACACGAATGAACATGAGAAGGTTTGTAACGTAAACATGTAATCGCTCAATCTGTGTTTCAACTGCAGAAAGGTGTCAATAAAACTGCTTGTAAAAATTTACCATTTACCACAGAAAAGCCATTCAATGTCTAAAAAGCTCATTAGTCGGCTAGAAAAAAATTCAAACAGGTTTCGATCAATCGGCTTGGTCATCTGCATTTTCAGAATGCAGACTTGAACTAGACAACAAACTGACGACATTTTATAACCGTCTTTATAATTGCTTTGGAAGCTGAAGCTCGCCATTATGGTAAGGGGAATTACACACGCTTGAGGTGTTCAGCCAAACATTGCTAAACGCACTGGGTCAGCTGGCCAATCAGAGCACACTACGGTTTTCGGAAAGAGGGGCTTTGTAGAAATTGAGTTTTAGAGAGACTGGACGTAGTAGAGGATAATAATGTACAGTATGTAAAAAAAAAAAAAAAAGATCTGTATTTTTTGAACATTAAATTATGTTGACATATTCTATTACACCCAATACACAAAATAATGATCTTTGAAAATAGCATCTTATGACCCCGGCCTTTAAAGTAGGCCTAATCAAATGTAAAATAACACTGCATAGGCCTGTTCTTCACTGTATAAATTAAATATGGATTAACCCTTATTAAAGTTACAAATGTTTTTCAGTCAAGAGCAGTGAATGAGTTTTTTCTTTGTCATTTGTTGTTTGATTAACATTAAAAACACAGACACCAGCAGGCATATTAGGCTGCTGTCACTTCAAAATTAAATGCATTGGATCTAGTATACTGTTACAAATGCATTTTATTTCTCTATGCAGAACTAATGTGTGGCTTTAGACAACTTATACTGTAAAGTTGTATGGCCTACTTTTAGCTCACTTTAATTGTGCTTTTTTCTATTTGGAGCTTGACCAATCTAGTCCTAATGCACTTTTTGGAATATTCTTTAAAAATGTATCTTATGTTTTCTGTAGATGAAGAAAAAACTTGTATGTTTGGAATGACATAAGGTTGCAATACTCAATGAAATATTTTGAGAAATATTCTTTTTTATAGCCTATAGATCGGCCACTCAGGGAGTCATGTTGTATGTGACAGTCCAGCTTTCTAAATTTAGCAGATAGTGCACACACCCCACCCCTTGCATATCCTTAGCAGTGCTAAGCTGCTCTTTTAGTAGTTTGAGAAGGCCTCTTGATGACCTGGTCTGGTCAGTGCAGTGCACTGGCAAGGGGAGCTGCAGGTTGCAGGAAGGTCAAAGGTTAAGTTTTTCCCCTCCCCTCCTCTGTGGCCTGCCAGAAGCCCTTGTAAGCACAAGTGTAATGCTCACAGCCTCCATGGGTCTGGATATGAGCCAAGACAGCACACTCCGAAACACACCACCTTTCAGTGTGTTTTTCTGTGTACCTCCCCTGTTCTGCCCGGCGGGTTACACGGTAACCACATCCCTCGCAACTCTTCATCTTAAGTGTTGCTTGACCTAAGCTTGGTCATGCAACTTGGGACTTTTCAGGCAACTTTATTCATGCGCACTCACCTACAGGAATGAGTAAAATAATGTGCAATACCCACAGTCCCGTACTGAAATTCAGGCCCTGTAGGACCAACACAATTCAACCTGAGTGAATGAAACAAGTGAGAAAAGCTGAACTTTTTGGCAGAAATCCACAATGCTTTGCTAGAGAAAAAAGGCCACTGCGTACCAACATCAACAGCATCATATTTTGTTGCTGCATCAGGGCTCGGACCCTTTATAATCATTGAAGGAAAAAGGAATTCAAATGTGTATCAAGACAAATCAGGACAGCAGTTCATGATTTCAAGCTTTAGAGAGGTTGGGTGTGGCAAATGACCCAAAGCACAAAAAAAAGGGGTTGAAAAAGTCCTGACCTTAAGGCTTTGTTTACGTTGTCCACCCTGCACTGTGATTTATTCTATTAAAATTATGAAAATTACAACTGTTTGTGCGTTATTAGTTAACCCTTTAGAACCTGCATCTAAAATAGGTTGTTTTCACAATGTTTTTTTTACTTTAAAATTATAACCCAGTGTGCCTATTTGAAGTACAAGGTGTCATTTTTTTTGTGTAATGAGTTTGTAAATTGAAGTTCTAAACATACGGGAATAAGTGGGAATAAATTCTACTTGATTTTGTTTTGAAAAAATAAGAAAACTCATGAATGGAATGATCTTACACTTCAAACTTGAAAAATCTACTTTAATACATTTATACAAGTCTTTTTTTGTGACGTTTGGTTGCACAGTTTTCACTCAGGAGCCTTTTTTAAACCCCAGTTTTCCATGCATTTTTAAAATCCAGTCACTCAAATGTTGTGCTTTTTGAAGCAGTTCCTATCTAATTGCAAGCATAGGCCCACATCACACTCCTGCCACTTCCATGGGGTGCTTATTTTGCACCATATAGACCTACAACAACACCGACCCATACTTGCCCTCTGCGATAGGTCCTGAATGTCATACAGGAACAGGCAGATGATCACATCATCTCTTTTACCCCTTTTCCACCAAAAAAGAACTGTTTTGGAACTGGTGCTGGTTCAAAGTTGGTTCGGAGTTGGTTCAACTTGCGAACCTTCTCAGAACCGGTTTGTTTTTCCACTGACTAGAGCGCCCAGCGAACGATGTCGTTACGTCACCGTGTACGTTGCTATACGTTTCAGCTAGAAACGCTTGCAAGTACAACATTACTTTGGGATAATCGTGTACCAAGAAGGCTTTAAAAACAATTGAAATATGTAAGCCTTTTAATCTTTTCCTTTGATATGTAATCTTTTCTGATTAGTTATGTACCCCTGTCTTGTGTCTTTTTTTCTTTCTGTTTATTTGTTCTATATTGTGACTGTTTTCTTCTTTGCTTACAGAATGTTTTCATTTAAAAAAAAAATTTAATAAAAAAAAGCTAGAAACGCTTGCGCCAACTTCAAGCATAACAAGTACAATGGCGGACTACATCGTGTTTCTGCAAATGTTTCTCCTGGCTTTGCGGTCAGAAAAGATGTATAGAACACATCTAAACCCGCCCCCAGCCCCCGCCGTAAGCATGACGTGGTAAAAGAACGAGTCTCTGGTTAGAGAACTGGACTCTGGTCCAGTCCAGCAAAGAGTTGGTGCCGCTTTGAAACCAGTTTTCCTGGCCGAGAACCGGTTCTTTGGCTTTCGAAACACAAAGAACTGGTTCGTGCGCAGGCACCGGCTCCGAACCGCCTCTCAAAATGCTTCGGTGGAAAAGGGGTATTTGGGGCTGCCATCCAGGGGCACGCCTGTGAGCTGAGCAGCCAGCAGCTCCTGAAAGTTTTGTCCAGTCCATGGGCTTCTCATGTTGGATGGCACAAAGCCCTTTGTGTAAAATGAAGATGTTGGTCACTGTAGTGCTGGAAAATGGGCATGTACCACTACTGTTTTTTTGGTGGAGGTACCACCAGCTCTTCCTTCTCGATAAATCCCATTTGGTGCAGGTGTTGAAAGAGGAGAGGGCTTGTGTAGAAAGTAAATCACATAGCCTGACCACAGGTAGTCTAGGTTCACCAGTATGTCTGATTGTATTTTTCTGTAATTGTGGGTTAAATTAAGATTAAGTAATCAAAGCAGAAATCCAGATGTTTTCAAAGCGTTTACAAACATACTTGCCACTATTATATGTGGGCATATAATTATGATTTGTCCTTATATCAATTTAGTAAAAAAACTTGTAATGATGGTTTCTCTGTTTGGGCTAAATAAAATCAAGAGCATTTAAGAGCAAACCTTTAAAATTACAAATATCGAATATGTTATTGAATATACAGTATATCGTTTAGCCCTACTTCAAATTTGTCCAACCACATTACGGACAATATATTTTTACATTTATTGTAAGGTTGAGTAAATAAAACCTGAAATAAATTTTTATCTGTGCCAAAGAATAGAGTATTATTAATTGTTCTTGGCTTGCCATTAATAATAAATTGATAAGAACTAAAGATCACAGTATCTTTATATAATTCCTAGGTGGGACTGTATTAGCGCAAATTTCTGGAGCAGATGGTTATGTTTTATGAACAGCTGGATGAATCGGCTTTGAAAAATTCCGGCACACAAAGGGTGTGGAATATTTATAAAGCCGTTCAGTGTCCCCCTCCACAAAATGCACCGAGGTAATGGGCCACTGCAATTTCCTATCTTCTAACTCTGGACCTCTGCCAAGAGGTAATGTGAATGGCAATCCCTCAAACGCCTGTGTTCTGATTGGCCAGCAAAAGTAGGGAAGAGATTACCAGCCAATGGGAGGTGTTTTGGGTAAATCAGGACAGCTGACTAGCAACTAAGCATTAGTCTGGCCATACCATTATGGCTCTCTGCCAGTGCGTTTTTCTCGTATAATGCACTATTGTCACTTGCAGTCTTCCTGTCTCACTGATTGACAAATTTTCCATTACAAACTGGCAACACAACAGGACACGCTTTCCATTATTTTGGTATATTATTTTGCTGTTCATGGAGTAATGCCTCATTTGGGACCTTTATGTTTGCATTGTCAATGGAATGAGATCTTGTGTGTTGTTGGGTAGAAAATGTGTTCGGATTTGGGGTGTGATAGATTGTGCAATCTTACATTTGGAAAGATAAGAATCCTCTGTTCATAAGTCATGAATGATACAGTGCAGTAGTGAGATCAAAATTCTGGAACTGACAAAATATAGTTGGTGCCCTGTAGCACAATCAATTTGCCAAATAGATGCGCAGTCAGAGTGTTTGACGTTATTTTGTATTGGATTTTTATCACTGTAGTATGGAACTGAACTAGACTCACTGTAGAGACTGGTGTCTTCAGGTTGGCCTTGGATGTTATCATTGCTTGAATTGGTCTCAGTCTCATAAACCATTACCAGCTTTCAGATACAGTAAATAAAGGATTGATTAATACTTGCCCTAGGCCCTACCTCCACTTCCTAATTTAGATGATTTTTCTCTGGATGAATGAGTAATAAGATTTGGGAATCATAGTTTTTTCACTGTCCTATTCTTGCAGGTGCTATACTCCATAAGAGTGTCTTTGCTTTCATTTTGAGCTCTTGCATGTCAATTAGTAAACATTCACCTGTGTTTCTTCTAGCTGAGAGAAGCTGAACATCACAAGGAGAGAACCATTTGATGGAAGAAAATAAAAATAAAAAGCAAGAAGTAGAGACAAAGAAGAATACTGCAGAAAAAACGGTCAGTTTATTTTAATTCTGTTAAAAGCAAAGAAAGGTAAATGGAGAAAAAAAACTACTCACTGTTTAGCCAAATATGCAGATTATTCTTTTTATAAGGACAATATCTGATGGATGTCTGACATAAACATTGTGTATTATATTGCTTAAATTAAATGTAAACCACCAGTCATTTTTAAATGCTACAAGTGAATTAAGCAATGATGTACAAAATGAAATAATATGACTGTCACATGTGGTTGCAGAAAACGCACAACGCACGGAAATGTCAGAGAAATCTTTTATTAACACTTAAACTAAGACTATTCAGGAGATCGCAGAGAAACACTGGAGAAAACAACCACTACACATAAATGAGAACAAACAAAGAACCGAGGGAACTAGGCTTAAATACATGGGGAGAGATAATTCACTACAACAGAAACAGGTGCGGGATTAATTAACAACCAAGGATATTAACGAGAGAACAGAACTCAGTCAAGGCAGAACAGGGAAGAGATTGAAAACTTAGGGTTTGTTTACTCAACAACGATGTACTAAAAACAGACAACAAAATTGTCAAAATGATCCCTGTTAACACTGATCTGTAAAAATGACTAAAAAGGCTGTATTATGCATGCCAGGCCAGTAGATGTCACTTCGTCAAGAAACACCCGACAAAAACGTAATACGCATGCGTAAACGCGTAACACGCATGTGCATGATGTCACTGTTTTCACAAATTCACGTTTTTGTAGTTTACAAGGAAACGGTAAAGGCATCGTTTTCAAAACCTTGCACTTTAAAACCCATTTCTAAAACCTTTAACTTTAAAACCTGTTTTCAAAAGCTTGCATTTTCAGGCCCCCACAACTGCGTTGTTGTGTAAATGAATGGCCAAAATGCATAAAAAGTTTTGGTAACAATTTCGTTTAGGGTCCAATTCATACTATTGACTAGTGTCTTATTAGCATGCATATTTCTTGGATATTGGCTGTTTATCAGTACTTATTATTGTCTTATGCTGCATGATAGGGATGCTCCGATTGATCGGACGCCGATCATGATCGGCCGATATTGGCTAAAAATAGATTGATCGGCGAACCCCAAAAGCGCCGATCAAAAAAGCCGATCACGTGACGTAAATTACTCGCGCAACTTTTTCCCACCAGCATTCGTGGCGCACGGGCACACAACAGCAGAGTGGAGCTTGGCAGTGGCAACATGAGTTCTCCTTCACCGGAACGAAAAGGGAGTCTCCCAACAGATTGAAGCGCGCGTCCGAATGAAGACCGTGCACCGCGCGAGCCACAACAGAATGCGGTATCTGCGCCACTGATCGCTGCGGCAACGAGCACTTTGATCACTTGATAAAAAAAAATATTTCAGCGCTAGATCGCCTCTTATTTAACAAATGAACAAAATGAATGCTCCGAGTTAACTGGAGATGTTTTTATTTATTTGTATTGGTACATTCGTGCCGCGAGATGTTTCAAAAGTGGTGGTGGTATTTTATTTTTTTTGATCTGACGTAGTTGGTTCCTCAACTACATCAGATTCAGATTCAGATTATTTTATTTAATGCCATGTCAGCATTCAAAGCTATTTTCATGGCAAAAATTCAATTATAAAAATACAAATATCATATAAATACAATAAAACAAAACAAAACAAGAAGTAATTTTATACAACGTATATTTTTAAGTGAACGTATGATAATCCAAAACCTTTTCAGGCATAATCTCATTAAATATGTCCTTTAATGAAGTAACTTCATAAAAGAGCATTCTGCTCAACTACATCAGACGTTCATAATAATAACAGAAAAAAACTTGCCATAGTTTTGTCCTTTTATCAGTAGCCAGTTTTGGTGTAACAAGTTGTACATTTTGTTGCCAATTAGTAAATGTAGTGGGTGTATTAAGAGGCTACAATTTCCAAAGTGTAACTTGATCCCCTCCCATTAGGCTGATCTGATGTATGTTGGTCTGCCTGACCCCTCTTTGTTTGGAATAATTTAATGTTACTCTGCCTTATTTGGGAAAGCTGGCCTACAGTAGCCTTAAGACATCTCATTTTCTAAATACAATTAAATAAACACATTTCGACAAATGGTGCAAACTCTGCTAGATTATAGATAAAAGATTCCCATTCCCCTGCCATTCTGTGATTCGGTGATCGGCCCCAAAAATGCTGATCGGAGCATCTCTACTGCATGACCATATTCTACATCCCTTAATCCAACCCTATAACTAAATGACTACATTAAAAACTATTAATAAGCAGTAATTAGGAGTTTATTGTTAATAGTAAGTTGATACTAATTGGACCCTAATCTAAAGTGTAACCAAAGTTTTCAGTTGAAAACAGTGTTGTGTAAACATAGGGCCTACCCTAAACCAAATCAACATACACGTTACAATTACATTTAACATACAACAGTTAGTTATTTGCATGAGATTAATATTAGATGTCGGCATGGATATCAATTATCAAATACTGACTTCTGATTAAAAAAAACCTGATAATCTATTAACCGATATACTACAGATATATTGCGCATTCCTACAGATTTTAATATCAGTTACAGCTGATTTAATTTTTGGTTTAAGGATTTTTCATCTCTCAATGTTTTTTTGTTTTTTTTCATATCAAGATTCTTTAATCGGTGTTTGAATCAGTAGTTAGATGTTCTGGGATTCAGCAAATGCACATTAAATACATCTTCATTGAACCTTTCAGATGAGTGTTCTGGAGTTGTTGTTCTGTACTTAAAAGGGCAGAAAGAAAAGAACAGTCTTTATAACAGTTCTGGAATAGCACCAGGGAATGTAAACTAGCACTCTGGCCTTGGTTCCTTCTCTTACTCCTCTTCCCCTCAGCCTCCTCTCTGACAGAGTGCTGTTTGTAGTCTGTTTCCACTCGATTAGCAGGCTACTGTTTGTGCCAATATGATTCGCTCCAGGCCCCTTCTGGGCCTCTTGTCAAGATTTTGAGGCGGGTTTTAAGACTGGAAGTGGAGTTTTGTTTTTGGTTTGTGCTTCAATAAGTCATACTGTTATTCTGGGCTAGGTATAATTTTGAACCTCCATCAAGACTGAATTAGAGAGCCCTCTACTCAAAGAGGTGAAGTCTCAGAATTTTTGATTAGTTATGCATTTTAGCAAGATATGAGGTGTTATATCTCTACCAATTTTGATACCACAAGTATGCTGTTGAATGTATTATATAAAAAGCTATATAAAACTATACATATTAAATGTAAATTCCAATTCCAATTTTTAACATGACCTGTCAGTCAGACAGCACTTAGATAGCAAATCGAGTCTGGATTCAGTACTACGGATACGCCAGAATGTCTGGTAGTGCTAATTTTGCTTTAAATTAGTGTCAGTTTTATTGCTAAAGCACCAGTACATTTGATGTACCATACAAACTTTATAGTACTAATTGTGTTAAATAAAGGATGTTCGTAGTATGGTAGTAACAAATACTCAAACAACAAAACAGGAAAACACTCCAGATTTGCATAGTGATCATGTCCATAGTTTTGAGCTTGACAATAATAGGTGCTTTAAAATAATGCATCCTTTTTAGTCCATCCTTTTAATCATTTATAACTGTAGTGATACTTTGCTGATATTTATGTATGCTTTCATGTATAAACACATTTTTTGACGGCAAAGAAAATATGTACAAGACCTAAATTAATTACACTATTGGAATATATAATTTATTATAATACATTTTTTTAGTAAATTTCAGGTCAGCCTGCTACAAAAGTATGGTATGAATATTCATTATACTATGTACTTGTTCAGTGTAGTAGTTGTATTTGCAGAGAAATAGGCTATATCATGGCTTTTGCTGAAAATGCTTCTCTTGCTTTCATTTACAGGTTACTGAACAGAAAACCAAAGGTAAGTGCATATTTTAAGTCCTTTTAGCCTATGAAAATAAAATGTAATAATTCAACAGAATAGTAATGTAATTCAGCTAATATTTAATGCAATTCATGTGTAGTAAGGTCAAAAAATATCTTCCTCATTAGTCTGAAGATAGCTTTTTTCGCTCTGATTTCATGCCTGTGCAGGCTAATGCTTGGTGACACATGCATTATTTCATTAGCATATGTTCACTGGGGTGTTAGGAATCCCAGACAGGTAATACCGGGATGGGAGATATTTCTCAGCATCAACGGCTTGCAGAATTTAATTTATGGACTGGTTATTAGTTTGTTTTTCTGTGCAGTCTTTCTTGTTTTTTAATTGTTTCTTGCTTAGTGCCAACTTCAGGTGTGATTGCATTACTAATATTTTTGGCGGCAAAATGGTCCATTGTCTCCACTTGACTGCATCTTTACTTTGATACTGTAGTCCCAAAGTTCTGAGGTGGTATTGGATGGTTAAATTGGATGGTAATCTATGGAATTGGATAGTAATGCTGTCTTGACAACATTAGAAGTATATTAACCACATACAACTGTTTTGTGATTATTGCTGTTGTAAATATTGGTGCACTCCAGATGTAACCGATGATGGACATTCATGAAGTGTTACTCATTGCTTCTAGGGATGGATAAACATCATCCCTTTGTGGTGTTTGAATGTTTCGTGTGTCCGTATTTATAGATTTTGGATATTTGGTGTGCCTTTCACAGTGCTGGTATGATAATTCAGCCTTGTCTGCAGTGCTCTCCTCTCTCCTGAGACATTGATCTGTTTGCTTCATGCATATTTACATGAATGTTGAAGATGATTAACTCTGTTAGAGATGGGTTAACAGACTAAAAATAAATATAAATTGTTATCAGGGGTTGCTATTGTTTTACATGTTGAGGTGGTGAAGGAAGATTCGCCTTCGATCAGGAAATTGAGATGAGAAACAAAGCCCCCTTTAACTCTCCTCAATGACATCTGTTGGCACCAGTTGGCATGTTTGAGCTATCCCTGTGCTTTTAAACATTCAGACCGATTTAAAAAGATGCATCTCCTCATAACATGGACATTCATTTACTGTGTAATTAAAAGTGGCTTTTTGCAAAGGTCACCAATATCTTAGTGCAGCACAGCAAGGCCAAAATAATACAGAGTTCAGACTGAGGCATTTTCTGCCCCAATTATGCCCAGCTAGGGTGGAAATTACCTGCAGCCAGTTGACTTGTCAAATGATAGCAGCATCAATTCTCTGCCTGATAAACTGTAATTCTTGATGCAATTAATTTACAATTTCACATCCAATTAATTGCATCAACACTCAACCATAAGGCTGATTTTTATGAATTGTGATCTGCAGTAATTAGCGGCTAATTTGCCTAAGCAGAAAGGAAGGACGGTCTTCAAATGTGACATTCATAAATATTCATTAATCATGAAAGTTTAGACTATTATGTTGATTTATTCTGCAGCACATTAATCAGTTTAGAGGACAGTTTATGATAAATATCAGTTTATTTATCATATTTAATTGTATTGTCGTGCATAACAACATTGCGACTGGTAATTAATTAATTCAAACTCCTGATCCAGAAATGACTATATGATTATGCAAATTAACAAAGGCCATGCTCATTTTCATCACCCTCAAGAGTCCATGTCAGCTTAATGATTATATATTTAGAAGATTAATATATATATATATATATATATATATATATATATATATATATATATATATAATATGTAATATAAATATGTGAAAAATTACCATTAAAGGGAAAGTGTCAGAAATAATCTTTTAGTTTTAGAGCAGTGGCATTCAAATGGTGGACCACGGTTTGGTTCCATCCGGACCGCGGGACATAATTGCACCATTTTACCGTTTCTACAGTTTAAAGTGAGCAGCAAGTCAAAATAACTGAGCGGTTCACACCAAAGGTGCTCAGGGCCATTGTGGTAATGATATTTCCCTCTACATTCTCTAATATTTTTTATCTAAAGCCAAACGTGCTTCATTCAAACTCTTTTCGCTCCATGCACGATGCTTCTCTCTCCTGCTAATCACGTAAAGCGCCACACTAAGAGCTGCAGATGACGCAGTTGTTTTAATAACAGTAGCAGGAACACGGTAAGCAGAAAAATAGATACTTTTGATAAACATTGCAGAAAACGAGAGTGGATCAAATAGGCCTTCAATTATTCGTATCTGTCATACAGATGACTCCGATCTATTCGTTTATCTAAACCAGGTTTGTGACAACAAGTTAACGCATAGCGCCTTTAGACTTTTTGTTTTTTCCCATACATTTATCATTATTGCATTTAGCATATGTGGAGTGTTGTCAAAGGATTTTGGAAGTTTATTTTTATTTTTATTGTAAACCTTCCCCTGGTTCTCTTAATATTGCCAATTAGTATAGCAATAAGAACCCAATTCCAAAAAAACGCAAACTACCAATTAGCATCTGGTTAAAGACATACTTTTTTTTGGATGGTACATAATAACGCAGATGTCATCTTCGCCATCTTGACAAAGCGTCACTCCCGAATAAACGAAATGGGCAAAGAGGCGGTATTAGCTGAGGTGACGTGATGGCTAACATACAGCGGACAAGCGGCTAGTGTTTACAGCAGTCAAGTCAAGTCAAGTCATCCTCATTTATATAGCGCTTTTAACAATGTAGATTGTTTCAAAGCAGCTTTACAGAGATAAACATATAATTTAAGGTAACAGAGATTGGTTTGGTTTTATAGTGGTTCTTGAAAAATGTTTTTTCCAGCTAAAGTTAGTTTTGATTGATTCACTTCCGTCTAAATGATCATTTGTTATTAAATTAGGGGCGCTGATGGCGTTCACATCCGCATTAAGAATTGATTCTATAGTTATGTGCGTTTGAATATATGTGCGCAGGTTTGTAATTCCCGTACAAACCATGCCTAAACAAACTACTTGTCTTGTCTATAAATTTTGATTCAGAATTTTATTTTATCTTATCACTTTTGGGTAGATGCGCGAAACGAAAAATTCCACAACGCTTTATCTGTAGAGTGGTATAGGGATCCTCCATAGGGAGAGGCTAGTTGGCACTTCAGCACTGCATTGTCATCAAGTCCAGGCGAAAGTCCTTCGTCAGATCTGGAAATGGCCTGGATTCGGCAGGCTGCGGGAAAACCTTGGGATAAACAAAGACATTAAAATTAGCGTAGATGCCATTCTTCTTATGATGTAACGAGTACATTTTTATTTAAGGGAAGTGTTCCCAGTTCCGGCTGACCTAATCTAAGCAGCCTAATATTGAATTATAGAAGTCTATAGAGTGTTATGTGAATGCTAGGTCAAAGAGATGTGTTTTTAGTCTAGCTTTGAACTGACAGACTGTGCCTGCTTCCCGGACAATGTTAGGAAGATTGTTCCAAAATTTTGGTGCTAAATAGGAAAAGGATCTACCGCCAGCAGTCGATTTAGATATTCTAGGTATTATCAACTGGCCAGAACTTTGAGATTGCAATAGACGTGAAGGACTATAATGTGTTAAGAGCTCGCTCAAGTACTGGGGAGCTAAACCATTTAGTTCTTTGTAAGTAATCAGCAATATTTTAAAATTTATACAATGTTAAATAGGGAGCCAATGCAGTGTTGACAGAACCGGGCTAATATGGTCGTACTTCCTGGTTCTGGTAAGTACTCTAGCGGCTGCGTTTTGAACTAGCTGTAGTTTGTTTATTAAGCGTGCAGGGCAACCACCCAGTAGAGCATTACAATAATCTAGCCTTGATGTCATGAACGCATGAACTAGTTGTTCCGCATTTGTCAATGAGAGCATATGGCGTAATTTAGATATATTTTTAAGATGGAAAAATGCGGTTTTACAGACACTAGACACATGACTTTCAAATGAAAGATTGGTATCAAAGAGCACACCCAGGTTCCTAACTGACGACGAAGACTTAACAGATCAGCCATCAAGTGTTAGACGGTATTCTAGGTTATTAAGTGTGGAAGTTTTTTGTATAATTAGTTTTACAATAATTAGAATCTCTGTTTTTTCAGAATTAGGTAGTAGGAAATTACTAGTCATCCAATTTTTGATATCAACTATGCATTCTGATAATTTTTTGAATTGGTGAGTTTCGTTAGGTTTAGAAGAAATATAGAGCTGAGTATCATCAGCATAACTGTGAAAGCTAATTCCATGTTTCCTAATGATATCTCCTAAAGGTAGCATGCACAGAGTGAACAGCAGCGGTCCTAGTACTGAGCCTTGTGGTACGCCATACTGAACTTGTGATCGATAAGACATCTCTTCATTTACTGCTACAAACTGATAGCGGTCAGATAAATATGATTTAAACCATGCTAATGCAATTCCACTAATGCCAACATAGTTTTCTAGTCTATTTAAGAGAATGTTGTGGTCAATGGTGTCAAATGCAGCACTAAGATCAAGTCACACTAATAGAGAGATGCAACCACGATCGGATGATAAGAGCAAATCATTTGTGACTCTAATGAGAGCTGTCTCAGTGCTATGGTGCGGTCTAAATCCTGACTGGAAATCCTTGGAGATACCATTTCTTTAAAGAAAGGAACATAGTTGTGAGGATACTGCCTTTTCTAGTATCTTCGACAGAAAAGGGAGATTTGAGATCGGCCTGTAATTGACTAATTCTGTAGTATCCAGTTGCGTTTTTTTTAACAAGCGGTTTAATCATAGCCAGCTTAAATGTTTTTGGTACGTATCCTAGAGACAAAGACTAATTAATTATGTTAAGAAGAGGATCTATGATTTCTGGAAGCATCTCTTTCAGTAGTTTAGTCGGTATAGGGTCTAACATACATGT
Organism: Siphateles boraxobius; assembly: GCF_051911475.1. Classification (NCBI taxonomy): domain Eukaryota; kingdom Metazoa; phylum Chordata; class Actinopteri; order Cypriniformes; family Leuciscidae; genus Siphateles; species Siphateles boraxobius. The sequence goes on from NW_027509042.1 coordinate 24,265,906, forward strand.
TGTCGATTTAGATGAATTAACGAGTTTGCAAAATTCTTCCTCTCCTATGGCAACAAATGAATAAAATTTTACCTCAGGGAGACTATAATGCACTACCTGATGTGATGCTGTAGTAGACGGTTGCATAGTTATAATTTTGTCCCTAATATTATCAATCTTATTAGTGAAGAAGTTCATAAAGTCCTTACTGCTGTGTTTCTTGGAAACTTCTGGGCTTGAAGCTTTCTTTTTCGTTAGTGTAACCACTTTTTCAAATAAATACCTTGGATTATGTTTATTTTCTTTTAATAGGGTTGAAAAATAAGCAGATCTAGCAGCTTTTAAAGCCTCTCTGTAAGCAATCAAGCTCTCCTTCCATGAAATCCGAAATACCTCTAATTTTGTTTTCTTCCAGTTGCGCTCCATTTTTCTGGCTGCTCTCTTAAGGGCCCGGTTGTGCTCGTTGTACCACGGCGTTGGACTATTTTCTTTAATCTTCTTTAAGCGCAACGGAGCAACTGTGTCTAAAGTGCTGGAAAGGAGAGAGTTAAAAGTTTTTGTTGCAATATCAAGTTCTTCTAAGCTATCTGGGATGCTGAGACGATGAAACTGATTAGGAAGATTATTGATAAAGCAATCTTTAGTGGCAGAAGTGATTGGTCTAACATACTTGTAACACAGAGTTGGCTTTGCAGCCTTGGCCAAATGTAATTTACATGAGACTAGATAATGATCTGAGATGTCGACGCTCTGCTGCAGAATTTCAACAGCATCAACATTGATTCAATGTGATAATATTAGATCTAGAGTATGAGTATTTGACAATGAGAAGGTCCTGACACGTGTTGTCTAGCTCCAATAGAGTTAAGAATGTCTTTAAATGCCAATCCCATTGCATCTTTTCCATTATCTACATGTATATTAAAATCACCAACAATTAGGACTTTATCTCCAGTCCATACTAATTCTGATAGAAAGTCAGCAAATTCTTTGATAAAATATTTATGGTGCCCTGGTGGCCTGTATACAGTTGCCAGCAGAATTCTCAAACTTGATTTATCGTTTACATTATATATTTTTACATTAAGCACCAACACTTCAAAAGAAGTATATTTAAAACTAGATTTTTTAGTGGTTTTGAAAACATTACTATAAATTACAGCAACACCTCCCCCTTTGCCTTTCAGGCGAGGTTCATGTTTATAACAGTAATCATGGGGGGTGGACACATTTAAAGTAATGTAATCGTCTGGTTTTAGCCAGGTTTGTCATACACAGCACATCTAGGTTATAATCTGAAATCATATCATTAACTATGAGCGCTTTTGAAGTAAGGGATCGAATATTCAGCAACCCAAGCTTTATCGTTTGCTCATCTGTATTATATCTATTTTTTATTTGTTGAATATCAATTACATTTTTAACCTTAGATCGGTTTGGACGTTTTTTGTTTTTCCAAATTCGGGGAACAGACACAGTCTCTATATGATGATATCTAGGTGAAAGAGGCTCTATGTTATGGGATTTATCTGACCTTGGTGACGCGAGGCCGCTAGCAAATGGTCGGTTTAGCCAGTTTGTCTGCTTCCTGACCTGAGCCCCAGATTGCCATGTTTTGTCTCTAAGACTATGAGCCAAATTACTAGAGAGAAGAGCAGCACCATCCCAGGAGGGATGAATACCATCTCTTTTCAACAGGTCAGGTTTGCCCCAAAAACTTCTCCAATTGTCTATGAATTCTATATTATTTTGCGGACACCACTTAGACAGCCAGCCATTGAGTGATGAGCCATTGAGTAATGAGCAGTGGCAATCCACCTGTCACTCAAGAGGCCACGCCCTTAATTTTGGAGAACTTTACTGCTTAATATAATTTAAACGGTTTAGTTATAAAAAAAAATCACCCCCCTTACAGTTGTCATGAAGGGCAAAATTAGCTATATAGACCAAATCCCCTTTTTGTACCAGGCTGTAAACACATTTTTTTTCTGCTGTAAAATTGGGCATATTAACATGGGGGGTATATGGGATTGACTCTCTTTTGGAGCCTGTCTCTAGCGGCTAGTCGATGAATTGCAGTTTAAGTCACTTCTTTGTTGGATTCAATAGAGAGACCGGAAGGTTGCCGCTTGCCAAATATCAATAAATCGACTAGCGCAAACCTTAGTAAATCTCCTTACATGATTCATTTAAATTCTCTCCTCCCATAAGTTTTGCGTCTGAAAGGCAAAAAACATCCACGCTTTCTCAGCTCTAATTTTTTAACTGTGTGTCTTCAGTAAATTCTGACTGTAGTTTTTTTTAACGGTAAAGATGGTTTGCACTGACGCAAGCTGTTAGTAATCTGGCCCTAAAAGGCAGAAATTTCTAATACATTCCTTTCTTCTACTTAACAGGGCAGAACGTAAACAGACCTGATTGACTTGCCATAGAACAGTTAGGGATGCAACGAAATTTCAGCTGCATAATATAAAGAGAAAAAAGGCTGAAAATATGCCGCCCCGCCCCTTCGTGTTCAGCGATCAGGTTTCACTCTGGCTCAGCATGTTTTGTGACTTTGCGAGCTGCGCCGCTTCTGAAGATGCACAACTTCAAAGCAACTGCCCAGGATTCCTCTGTGTGTGCGCTGTGCTCTCCGCTCCGCTCGCACTTCCTGCGGCTCGTGTAAAGCCCCGCTCAGCGCCGGAGACCGCCACCTGATCTGCACTCTCTGCCTGGGCCTGGAACACGTTCGTGGGCTGCGAGCTCTGTGAGGAGCTTCCGCTGTCGACCCTGCGGGCTCGACTAGAAGCATTCAACACCACAGCGGTCACTCTGCCTCCTGTGGGACCGCGCAGAAAGAAGCGCCGTTCCCTGAGACAGCCGGAACCTGTGGCCACAGCGACGCGCTCGCCGGAGAACCTCCCTCGAGCCTCGCTCTCGCCTTCCCCACCTCTCCTCACCGACTCGCAGCTGCCGCTTACGAGCCTCACTGCCGTCACTTCGGAGGATGAGTCCGTGGGACATGTCACAAAAGACTGCTGCTCTATCCTGGCATCAGACAGCGAGGAATGGTCGTTTCACTCCGCCTCCTCGTCAATCCAGGAATCCGCCCGTACCCGCGCTGGAGCTGACGCGGAACTTATGCGCCTGCTGACGCAAGCGGTTGACCGTCTCGGGCTCGAGTGGTCGCTGCCGAAGGAACCCGCGCTGAACAGGCTCGACGGCTGCTTCCTTCAAAGTCGCCGCCGCGCAGTTTCAGAAACCAGGCCCGCTCCATTCCTGCCGGAATTTCATGCGGAGCTGACGAAGTCGTGGAATTCACCGTTTTCTGCTAGACTTAAGTCACAGGCCTCCACGTCGCTCTCCCGAGTGGACGGCGCCGCCGAGAAAGGGTACACAGCGATTCCCCCTGTGGAAGAGGCGGTCGCAGCGCACCTTTGCCCGCCCTCCGCGAGATGGCGGTCACGGTCAGCCCTCCCGTCTAAAGCCTGCAGAGCCACTTCCGCCTTGGTCGGCCGCGCTTATGCCGCCTCCGGCCAGGCCGCGTCTGCTCTACACTCGATGGCTGTGCTTCAGATCCTGCAAGCCGACCTCCTCCGTGAATGGGATGAGAAGGGCCGGGACCCAGCTGCGGTTACGGATTTGAGAAGCGCTACGGATCTCTCTCTCCGCGCCACCAAAGCCGCAGCCCAAGCCATCGGACGAGCCATGGCCGCGTTAACCGTGACGGAGAGGCACCTCTGGTTAACGCTCGCGGATATGAGGGAAACTGAGCGAGCCACCTTTCTAAACGCGCCGCTTTCCCCCACTGGTCTCTTCGGCCCAGCGGTGAACGGGATCGTTGACCGCTTCTCTATGGTGCAAAAGACCACGCAGGCCATGAACCTCTTCCTGCCGCGGCGCTCGAGTTCCGCTACAGGCCGCTCTCGCGAGAGACAAAGCCAGCCTCCTGTGCGAACCAGCACCCAGCGTCCAGCACAGCCTCAGCATCAGCGGTGTCAGAATCTAGAAATCTCTGCAATCTGGCGGAACGCCTCCTTATTTGGTCACAGACGAACCTGCGCTCGCTGAGGGCGGCGCATGTGCCTGGCCATTTGAACGACGGCCCCAGACAGACTGTCCAGGGACAATGTTCCCCCAGGGGAATGGTCCCTGCACCCCCAAACGGTCCAGAAACTGTGGCGCCTATTCGGCAGAGCGGAAGTCGACCTGTTTGCGTCAAAAGACAACGCTCAGTGCCCGACGTTCTTCTCGAAGGACGAGGACGCGCTGGCCCAGGTTTGGCCCAGCCTCCCGCTATATGCTTTCCCTCCGGTCTCTCTGCTGCCACAGGTGATCAAGAGGATCAGGGAAACGCACCACTCGGTGCTCCTCATAGCCCCGCGTTGGGAGAATCAGACTTGGTTCCCGGAACTGGCACGGCTGTCACATACAGCTCCGTGGCCGATTCCGGTGAGGGCAGATCTCTTCTCTCAAGCTCGCGGCACGATCTGGCATCCCCATCCAGAGCGCTGGTCTCTGCATGCATGGTTGATCAACGGGTACTCGTTGCCCTGCCAGAAGGAGTGATGAACACGATCACGCAGTCTAGAGCCCCTTCCACGAGAAGGCTCTACGCGTCTAAATGGTCGGTGTTCTCTGGATGGTGCACCGACAGAGGTCTGGACCCGCGGACATGCGGGGTGGCGCATCTGCTCACCTTCCTACAAGAGCTGTTGGATAAGGGAAGATCCCCATCCACGCTCAAAGTATACGTGGCGGCCGTAGCAGCATTCGCGGAATCGACGCACGGCCAGTCACTGGAAGACATGAGTTGGTCATCCGCTTCCTTAGAGGAGCTAGAAGGATGATTCCGCCGCGCCCCCCGTCGGTTCCCATGTGGGATCTTTCACTGGTCCTCGAGGCCCTGAAAGCTTTTCCATTTGAACCACTAGACTCCGTGGAGTTGAAATATCTATCACTAAAGACCGTTTTTCTGACTGCACTGTCGTCAGTAAAACGTGTAGGGGATCTGCACGCGCTGTCTGTCAGCGCGTCGTGTCTTGAGTTCGGACCAAATGACTCTGAAGTCATCCTCAGACCTAGACATGCTTATGTCCCTAAAGTGATGGGCACTCCATTCAGAGCGCAAGTTATTTCGCTGTCAGCTCTCCCAGCATCTGACAGCGAAAGTGATGTGAATCTCCTCTGCCCTGTCAGAGCGCTGAGGTTTTACATTACGCGCTCCGCCTCCTTCAGGCGTTCGGAACAGCTTTTCGTTTCGTTTGGTGGGCGCGCCAAGGGGCTTGCCTCCTCGAAACAGAGCCTGTCCAGATGGATAGTGGACGCTATAGCGGCAGCTTACGCGTCAAAAGGTCTGCAATGCCCTCTGGGCATCAGGGCTCATTCCACGAGAGGTGTGGCCTCGTCGTGGGCATGGTCCAGTGGAATTTCTATCCATGACATATGTGTAGCGGCGGGCTGGGGCTCCCCGTCTACCTTTGTCAGGTTTTATAACCTAGAAGTTCCTGCCTTGCAGGCTAAACTATTGTCAGTTTGAAAAAGAGGTGTATTCTGCCCAGATCTCCTGCTCAGATCACGTTCATGACTCAGCTCTCCTGATTGAGCTGCACTAGTAGGGTATGTGCCATATGACTATACAGACCGGCGCGCTGCTCTGTATTCCCTATGTGTGCTTATGTACAAGTGATGGCCCGCGTGGCTGGCCACCTTATTTTTTCCACTTATGGGGTTCCCCTCAAGCTCGGGGTTCTCATGTGGATGCATGGCGCGCACGGCGTTGACAAAGTGTTCCCGTAGCGTAAGCTAAACTTACGCAATACGAGAGAACCTCTCGTAAGAGAACGATACTCTGTTACTAACATAACCTCGGTTCTCTCTAGAGAGGGAACGAGTATTGCGTAACCGGCCGTGCTCGCGCCACGAGCGACTTCGCTTCAGTCGTCGAAAAACCAGAGAATTCAGCCTACAGCCCCTATTTTATATGCTAAGCCACGCCTATCTGGCGGGCTGTGACGCTATAAAGGCGCGGGCGCCCCTCATTGGGCGTGACGTCACGCCGGGCGCACTGGTAGGCTGCAGCAGTTGCCCGCAGGGCAGCCAATGAGCACGCGAGATGGCCTGCTCTTGGTCTGCTAGCTGCTGCACTGCGTTGACAAGTTATACAAAATTAAGGATAATTTTTGGCTTCAGTATCTCGAGAAGATGAATCTTTCCCGTAGCGTAAGCTAAACTTACGCAATACTCGTTCCCTCCCTAGAGAGAACCGAGGTTACGTTAGTAACCGAGTATCGTTATAGTTGAACACTGTCATTAAAACTCTATAACCGCCAAAACCGTGGTATTAAAATATTTTTTACAAACATTTTTTATCATAGAGAATGTTTAAATAGTAATATCAGCTTACGAGGGAAACGGAGGCGGAGTTAGTGGTGCTTCGGAGGCTGCTGCAGGAGATGATTCGGGAGAGGTCTGTGCCCCTTTACCGATCAGAGTGTGCGCTGACACGGAGTAAAGCCTTGTTTTTACTCTACTCGTCCGCACGAGCGCGAAGATGCGCGCGGCAAAAATGTTGGGTGCGCAAGACCGGCAAGACCCCATTTCGCTTGGCTGTGTGCACGGCTTTTTTTGTAACAGCGCGCGCGGCGACGCATACAAGGTTGAACGACTTCAAGCCGAATCTGCCCGAGCATGTACGTCTCCCAGTTTGCGCGTCTAAATTGCAGTTCATTGCAAAGTTTTTTTTTTTGTTAAGGTTTTGTTTACTGTGTGTGATTTATTTAAAACAAAGCACGTTCATTGCAACATTTTTTTTTTGTTTTGTTAAGGATTTGTTTACTGTGTGTGATTAATTTAATGGAAAGCACATTCACTTCTAGTTGTCTTGCTGTTAATTTTAAATAAACGTAGAGCAAGTAGCTAATCAGTGTCTGCTCTTTTATTCAAACTAAGTTGTCCTATAACAGACAAAGGTCACAAGGCATTCACCCCCCCCCCCCCCCCTCTTTTGGCCCTTTTTTTACTATTTATTAACATTTTAAAAAATACAATATTATATTGTCCCTGATGATTTCACCCTTAACTTATATACAGTAATTAATTTTTTTTTTTTTTTTCAGATTTACTGAGGGTTCAGTTTTTTCTCCAGCTGCATTTTAAAGAGATTTCCATGTTGCCAGATTTGTTCTGGGATTAAGAACCGTATGTGTGCATACGTACATTTTTAAGTGAGAGAGATGGTGTTGTACAAGTAGATATATAATAACAAAGAACCGAAGATTGACAAAGGCAGGAAGAGATGGAATGAGAGAGGCCCCATAGCAAATTGCCTGTCTGAGATATTGCCAGTGTGAAAAGCTTGTGGTCCCAGTGTCCATCTGCTTCCTGTAATGAATTCACAAGCACTTTGAACAATAGGGACAATAAATGAGCCGAACAGGCTGTGGGGGATGGAGGAGAGAATGGAGAGAGGGAAAGGGTAGAGGAGGAGGGGAAATGTGCGAAGGAGAAGGGCACAGGAGAGAAAGAGGCAGGCAGAGACTGCATCCTGATTGGCTGGGAGCCTGGTCGATGGATAGGCACACTGACCAGAATGTAATAGATGTGCGTCACCAGTTTCAGGCAGCAGCCAGCAGCTCTGTTTTCAAATGACTCCAGGGGATCTCTGTATTCAGTTTACATCTGGAAAACATGAGTTCTTTGTTCAATTAGTCCGCATCTCCTGATCCCACACGATAACGGCGAATTATGCTCGAAGATTTTGTTTTATAAATGTGCAGAGATCTGCACAAGGCAATTTGATCAGGTTTATTTTTTGCCATTGTGTGAAATTCCAGTCCATTTAATTTCTTAAAGGAACACTCCACCGTTTTTTTGAAATAGGGCTTATTCACCGTCTCCACTACATTAAGATAGGTGGGCAAAAGCATTTTTGTCTCAGTGCATGCATTGTCTTAGTTTGGCAGCGCCGACGCTAGCTTAGCTTAGCATAATGAATGGAATCTTATGTTGTCAGGTAGCATGTCGTGAGTAAAAGTGATCAAAAAAAGAAAAGAAAAAAACCTAATTACTTCTTGCGGCCTGCGTATTCACAACGAGTACAAATAGCAATTCAGATTAAGACTAGGTGATTTCCTAGGCAGATATTGACTTGGGACTATATTAGGGTGAATCACAGGCGAAGCACTGCTACTTGGGCGCAGTCATTTCACGCAACACCTGAAATCCCCCAACTTCCGTCCACATAACGGCGTGAATAGTACCTGGCTATTTTTCCTACAGTAGACATAGTGAATGGCGATGAACATGACGGATTTTGTGAGAGGGTGACTTCTCAGACAGTCAAGATCCAGAACCATACCTCTACGAGCCAGAGTTTTCAAAAGAGGAGCTGCATGCTTTGGCTATAGAACGACAGGAGCGATCGCTCAACAGACTGAGGACGTGAGGATGAGAGCCAACATGAACTGCTGGTGTGAGTGTATGTCCTTTGCTTGTTCTCACAACCTTTTGCTATGCAGTCAATTACCATGTTTGCTGTAACTGTAGCTGTTACTTCTCAAACTCAGCACAATCCAAAAGCGAAGATACTCGGTGCAGGTCACGCCAGTATGTTGACGGATTTCAGGTGTTGCGTGATATCTCTGCGCCCAAGTAGCAGTGCTTTGTCTGTGCTTCCCCCCAATATAGTCCAAGTCAATATCTGCCTAGGAAATTGCCTAGTCTTCATCTGAATTGCTATTTGTACTCATTGTGAATACGCAGTCCACAAGAAGTAATTAGGGTTTTTGTTTTGTTTTGTTTTTTGTAGGGCTGAACGATTATGGAAAATAATCTAATTGCGATTTTTTTAACCAATATTTCGATTGCGATTTAATATGCGATTACTTTAAGTTCTTTACCTTCTGTATTAGTCGACAAAGAAAAGCAATAAATCATTGTACAGTAGGGATGGGAATCTTTAGGCAGCTCATGATCCGATCTAATTTTTTTCTTATTAATCTTAATAACACTTAAAATATGTATTTAATTACATGTGTAAATACATACTTTAAATTATATATATATATATATATATATATATATATATATATATATATATATATATATATATATATATATATATATAAACATTTAATTAAACCAATTACATGTTAAGAATTTTAAATGGGCTATAATCTAATATAGCTTCAAAATATAAAAGCTAGTAAATAAAGAGGAATAAAAAAAAAAAAACATTACAAGCAATAAACAAAGAGTGCTTTCAGTATTTAAAAGTAGGCTGTCTGAACGTTTTCCATTCAAGAGCTGGAGTGATTTTCCCCCTATACGATAAGCTGCATTCACACTAATGCACATATCTCTTTTGAAATTGTAAATGTGGTTTGGTTTAAGATATAACTGACCGTGTTTACATTAATTTCACGTCAAAAGCATTTTGAGATTTGCAAGTACATTTAACCAATGAGTAGCTCACAGCCGCATGCACGAGCACTCTTCACAAAGCGCGCGCAAGTATTTTAAAATGAAAGCAGCTTTCTCAGTGATTTTTATATTTTTAATATATAAGCCAACTGCATTCCAAAAGACATAAATAATGCCTTTGTGGAGCATTTGTAAGGAAAATTCCGGCGGCCAAGACCGCGCACAGCAAGAGTAACATTAAAGCGGCAAAACCTGTGCAATGAAGCCCGCGACTGTCCTTGTAATTCGCTTAAACCCCGAACTTTATGAAAGCTTATTTTTCGGAAGGTTAGAGAGGTGTCGTGTGTGTGTGTGTGTGTGTGAGAGAGAGAGAGAGAGAGAGAGAGAGAGAGAGAGAGAGAGAGAGAGAGAGAGAGAGAGAGAGAGAGAGAGAGAGAGAGAGAGAGAGAGAGAGAGAGAGAGAGAGAGAGAGAGAGAGAGAGAGAGAGAGAGAGAGAGAGAGAGAGAGAGAGAGAAATAAATAAATGTGTTTAAATACTAAGCTCAGACTCGATTCTGAAATTCTCTGAATTGATCCAGAATTGTTGGAGAGAGAATAAATAACACAATATCACATACATAAAAAATAAACTGTTCTTTCCTGTATGCCAGACCTATGCGTAGCGTGCCAAGTTGATGCTTGATCTGCAGACTGCTTTTCTCTCGCGTGTCACGTGACCAGTGTAATCGCAGCTTTTGCGGTTACAAAATCGCATTTCATCATATCGCGATATTATCGCAAATGCAATTAATCGTTCAGTCCTAGTTTTTTATCACATTTATTCACGACATGCTACCTGACAACATAGGGTTCCATTCATTATGCTAAGCTAAGCTAGCGTCTGCGCTGCCAAACTAAGACAATGCATGCACTGAGACAAAAATGCTTTTGCCCATCTATCTTAATGTAGGGGAGACCGTGAATTAGCCCCGTTTCAAAAAACGGTGGAGTGTCCCTTTAAGGCAAATCTGCCGTTCAGGCTGTTATAAATGGCTCATCTCAGCATGAAGCTTTTCTTCGAACTGTGTCTATCTTTAACCCAAATCCTTGGGTGAGTTACAGTAACTCTGCCTAGAGCTGCTCAGTGTGTGAGCCTGATGTTAATCCTGTTCTTTTCTCCTGAGCATTGTGTATAAACTTCCCAAAGAACCTGCCCCCAGATGGCCCTCCTGTGAAGAGTTTACCCAGGAAAACGTTCTGAGGCTTAGGCTGACAAAAATGACTTGATATTGTTGGTATCATTTAGTCACTGCAGCATATAGTTTTTCCAAATGTTTTTGTACAGGAATGTGATGCACTGCACCACAGAACTACTCTGGATGTCTTTTACAGTCTTAGACATTCCTTTTTTGCATTTTGCCCAAGCGGCAACCTTCCTGTCTCTCTCTTGAAATCAACGCGGAAGTGACTTAAACTGCAATTCATCGACTGGCCACTAGAGACTGGATGCAAAAGAGAGTCAATCCCATATACCCCCCATGTTAAAGGGGTGGTAAAACACATTTTTTCGAAGGCTTGATTGTGTTTGTGGGGTGCACTGTAACATGTGTTCATGCTTCGTTTTTAAAAAAAAATCATTATTTTTCATATATTTTACCTGTATTCTACACTGCTCTGTACCTCCTTGTAAAAAATTGTCTGATAGTTTCAGGGTTCAATGAAGCCAGTCCCTCAAAAAATACACAATGGGCTCAGATTGGTTAGCTGGCCCAGTGTGTTGTGATTCGCTTACCGCCTAGTGCACGTTTTTCGGAAACGTCACGCCCCTTACATTTACCGGTAGTTTGTGCTTTGGTGTATTATAAAAAGTGGCGTCAATAAAACCAATCGGACCCAGAGAATGTTAGTGAAGGTGATCGAGCAGAACCTGTTCAAGAACGGCTGTTAAACGACATTTTAGAAAGGTTAGTTTTTTTGTTGTTGTTTTTGTCTAATTACTTTTTAGATACGCTGTTATTTAATTGTACTAATTATTATAGTATTACAAAAAATAAGCTTCATAAACATGAATTTCATATAATCGTTCTAACAAATTATACTACAGTCCTCAAAGGGATTTTTTTTGAGTAAAGACTGCGGATCTATTGTGATCGTTACTGACTGTATGGCACCGTTACTTTTGTATTTTTAGAACGATTGTAGCCAGAACTATTAACCCAAAACAAACACTAAACATTGGCTTTACTAACGTTACAGTAGCCAAATCAAACACAGAACCTTGTTTAGCATGCCTGTAGATAAAAAAGCATGTAGATAAACAATACATAAAAGAATAATTTACACTAATTCCAAGTTCGCTGTTGAGATTAAAAAAAAACACTTTGTAACATTAGGTGTTTGTCGGATAACGTTAAGTATGAATGAGCTTTTAACAAACTGGTTTGCAGAGCCAAACTGTGTTGTCATTTGTTTACTTCCTTGCTACAACGCAGCGTACAATTAACAATACAAACTATTACAGGAAAACACATAGACGAAAAATAAATCATACTTACAGGTTGTGGCCCATAAACCACAGCTTCTGTTCTTAAAGTTGGAACTGCTCCATCTTTCAGGACAAGCCGTTGTGCGAATCCTGCATTGAACTCGCGAAGATGTGCAGCACAGAGAGCGAGATTTGGGTAATAATTATGAGGTACAGAGTTAAAAATAAATTTTAAACATTGATCCCTAACTCCCCCGACCCTAGGAAGGCTGAACAAAGTGGACCTGCGATCTGGATGAAAATAACAGTGTTTCAACGGCACTGCGGCAACAATAATCCAGCCTATACCACAACAACTCTTCTCCAAAGCAATATGGCCTCGCCCCCCTTATTTAGTATTCTCGGAGGAGGGGTTTAGGGGTTAGTGATGTCAGCAACCCTGGAGGAATGTCGTGTAGTCCCTACCGACCGTTTGCTGTACCTTTACCGTTTCCTTAGAAATTGATTTCTTTAAAAGCAAATATCTCCCTTTTCTTTGAACTTTGAGCGCTGTAACTTTGCAGATGTTGTTTATGCTCAAACAGCAACATTACACACTAGCTAAAGTTAGAAAAGTGAAATCGTGTTTTACCACCCCTTTAAAATCAGGGTTCGTACAAGGTGCTTAAAGTGCTTGAATTTGACTTTTTGTTTAAGTTTGAGTCCTGGAAAACCCTTGAAAACCGGCATATTGTTAATGAGGTACTTGAAAAGTGCTTTAATTATTAAAAATAGGGATGCACCGATACCGAGCTCATGTACTCATACTCGTAAAAATGCTCCGAAACCAACAACTGATATAGGCATACCAGTGTGTACAGTGTGCGTGTCCAGACAAAGAAAGACTCATGACAGAAAGTATAATGGGGATAAAAAAGAAGTCTGTATATGAAGTAAATTTATCTTATTAGTGGAATATTAAACGCAATATAGTAACACATTGCTGTGGTGTGCGAGCTGATTAGGGAAAAACGCGCAGTGGATTTAGTGCGCAGCTGCACAGACGTGCGAGCTGGTCGAGTACATCCCTTTAAACAGACATCAGTGGAAAGTTTGTAGTTCAGTCGGATGTCAATGGCAAAGAAAATTAAAACAAGTCATCTACAGTAGGTGGACAACCAGAATGCCTATTACCACCGCGGCAAAAATAAACCAGTCGCATTTCAAAGTCATTCGCGAAATGACCACCAGGTGGCGCAAAGGGACATTTAGAGAAAGCAAAACGTAATTATGTAAAAGTAGCCTACATTTTAAATAGAATATAGCAAACTTTTAGAGCAGAACATTTTATGAATCAAAAGTTAAAATAGGCCTATCTCGCAGTCAGTGAAAATAAATTGGGTGCAATCAATGATGCTAAACTATTGAGGAATGAGAAGATTTAAGAGCGCTTCTCTCGCGCCTGCGCACACTGACTGCTGAACAACCGAACTTCTGGGCATTTCTCAGTGAGAAAAGTTGTGGTCGAGTGGTAGAACTTAGTGTGATCAAAATGATTGAAACCTGTTTCAAATCACGAATAAACATGGTATTTATAAATTTACCATGCATTTCCATTACACTAAGTAACAAATCTCATCCAACAGAATGACAGAATTTACGTCTTCAAAAGCAGTTCTGTTAAAAAAATAGAAAATAAAACTTCATGGGGTTCCATGCAGAAAGAATTTTTAAAAACATAACCTAAGCTAAGTAAGGTGCGATTTGCCGGTGGGTGATTTCCCCCCTCCACAGTAATTAATACTATAATTAGCCTAAATAGACCATATCACATATATATATATATATATATATATATATATATATATATATATATATATATATATGCTATTTTTTTATTTATTTTTTTATATATGCAACACGCACGTTTAAACAACATACAATAAAATCTAAACCAGCGCTTCTGCTTCTGTTTTGAGAGATAACATGCACCGCGTTTCACTTACGATCCTGGTTCCAGTGGCCTTAATACATTGATTCACGGCTTTTTAAAATGTCACTAAGTGTTTTGAGGCGGTTTTGAACGAAATATTGAAGTTTATAATTAAGTATTTTGACACACCACGCCGAGTGCGTATTCTAAAATCGGGTTTTATTCTGGCATTGAATTAGGGTTCGAGGTAACACTTTACGGTAAGGGTACATGAATTATCATGAATTCATGTATAAATTCATGCATGAATTCTGCATTCATTCATGCATTAATATCTCATGAATCATCAGGAACTAACACGAGTTCAACGTTTTTCATTCATGATTTCATGGATGAACAACACCTTAATTAAAACATTAACTAAGATGAGCACATCATCATGAATTATGATTTATTAGACTTGATCATAGTTTTCTTTGTCTAGGTCAGTAACCTAGTCACCACTTTAGTTGAGGGGCCACACACATGATGAAGTCATTGGTAGATAATGCTTAGTTAATGATGACTACTCATAGCACACAAATTCTGTTGACATTCAAATACAGTTGTCATCATTAACTAAGCATTATCTATCAATGACTTCATCATGTGTGCGGCCCCTCAACTAAAGTGGTGACTAGTCCTTTGAAACACTGATGAACAATGTGCTATTAATGGTGGCATAACTGTGAACAAAGAAAACATCATGATCATGCGAAATAAATCATAACTCATGATGATGTGCTCATCTTAGTTAATGTTTTAATTAAGGTGTTGTTCATCCATGAAGTCATGAATGAAAAATGTTGAACTTGTGTTAGTTCCTGATGATTCATGAGATATTAATGCATGAATGAATGCAGAATTCATGCATGAATTTATGATAATTCATGTACCCTTACCTTAAAGTGTTACCGGGTTCGACAAACGCCGCGGCGCCTTTACTTGAATTTATATAACAGCTAAAATAAAATCATCTTTTAATACTGTAAAAGGTCTACTTTTTTCATGTAAAGCAGGCCTACACTCACAATAGGATAACGACAAAACGTTTTCTCGCTCATGTGAGCGAACACACACTGGAGAAATAAATGTTTGGGCATTTCTCAGTGAGTTAAGTCATGGCCGAGTGGTAGAACTTACGGTTCGAACATTGATATTGCACGGGTTCAAAGCCCGATCAAACATGGAGCACTGTAGTTAAATTTTATATTTAGGCTATTAATGCAGAGAGTTTTGTCTAGTTCTAAAACTCTGTTACAACATTTTGTTTTTTGCTTATATTTATAAAATAAAATTACCAAGGAACAAATAATATCCAACAGAACGACTTTACATCTGTATAATAATACCAATCGTAATTTCAAAAGCAGTTCTGTAAAAAATAAAAAATAAATAATATATATATATATATATATATATATATATATATATATATAGTGCGATTTGCCAGGGGGGGCGGGGATTTCCTTCTGGTCTAAACATCCTTGCTTCTGCTGAATTATTTTAATCCCCACACCCTTCCCTTCACAGTAATCAATGCTATAGGCTACTTCACCAATAGACAGTAAATATATAAAATAAAGATAGCCAATGCAACAGGCACGTTTAAACGACAAACAAAAAAACCAAAACCAGCGTTTCAGTTATTCATCAGTTCCAGTGGCCTTAATGCATGCATGGCTTTTTAAAATGTCACAAAGCGTTTTGAGATAATTTTGAATGAAATATTTAAGTTTATAATTAAGTGTTTTGGCACACCACGCCGAGTGGCCATATGCATTTTTCTAAAGTCGGGTTTTATTCTGGTATGTTGAAGTAGTGTTCGACAAACGCGGCGGCGCGTTTATATGGATTTGTTTTTCTCATAACAGTTAAAATAACTTAATAGGCTACTACGTGATTTTTTGGTCATACATATAAGAGTACAGTAGCCTACATCGTTCAAAACTGTAAACTTTTATTCATGTTAGGCTAACGACAAAAGTTTATCTGTCGTCTCTGTATCCGTGAACTGGGCGTAACAAATATGAACCACTTGCCTCAGCTCAGTCACGATAAGAAATCGGCTATGTCTAAAGCCTTTAAATGTCTAAATATTTAGGCTAATAAATGTTATCTGATTATGTAATCCATATGAAAACGAGAGGTACCAGTTTAGCCATCATGTAAGCACTTCCCAATGAGAAAATGACGAGGGTGAAAATCTTGCTCTAATTAAATGTAGGCTAAATCGAATTAAAATGTAAAAACAGATCAAATAGTTTATTTGTCAATGTTGCGATATTGTTTCATTTAAGTTATAAAAATGATTCTATAAATTTTATTTAGTTTAGCAGCAGTACCACGAAGCACCATGGTTCGAGATTTATTTGAATAATAATAATAATAATAAAAAAACTTTACAACAAATTGCATGCACCCTGGTTGTAAGGATCCAACGATCCCTGTAGAATTTAATATTGAGTTGAACATTTTGTTCATGACAACAAATGAGAATTCATGAGAACATGCGTTTGAAGATTATAGTTTTGCTTGGAAAAAGCTGGCCCAAACCAGTTTTATTTCTTAAATTATTGAAATAATTAAATATTTAGTAATAAACTTTTATGACACAAATATCACTACATGTAGCTTAACTCATTTAATTCCTTCATTATCAACACTAATGGCCTAATGCTAATGTCTAGAATAGCAAATTAAACGTGAATTGCGCTTAAAACTTTGTTTTAAGTCAATCTCAAACTCAGATAGCCTGTGGGGGGTTGGAGGGACAGTTCAGCGCTTTATCGTGTGTGCAGGACAGGTGTTAATGTTCATCTTTCATATGGAGAGTGTCGGATAGCCTGATGAGCAGGCAAAGGCAAAATTATTTTAAGGATAAATCTCTCGATGTGTCCAAATGTAGGCCCCATATCTTATTAAATTATAAATATTTTAGTTTATTTATTGTAGCATATTTAAAAAAAATTCACACAAATTTAAATTGAAGTGTTCAGTTGTTTCAACTGGTTTTGTAGAGTTTTAGAATGTTTGAGCAGTGTGTATGATTGTCAACAATCTGGCATTATCTAAACATGAACTGTTGATGACGCGTTCATGCCAAGAAACGAATGGGAGTGAGGAGCAGATACAGAGCTCTTTAATTTGCGATCAACCTCATTTTGTTGTTAGGTGAATTCCACAAGTCATGCTGTGTCTTTGAAGCAACAAAGGCTAAATAATTGGTCACTGTATTTTTTTCGCGATTTGTATGGATGGCACGCAGCGACATATACAGTCTTATCAGCTGTATGATGTATTTTTACCCTGAAATGTTTATGGCGCGCGCAGCAAGGGAGACTTAATAAACTTGCTAAAAAGAGATCCAGCGCGAGAGAGAGGCAAAGAAAAATGCATGTTTTTAATTTGTTGCTTTGGACTATTTTCTTTTTGTACTGTTTTAAATGTTTAATTTAGCTGCAATTTCTTTGGCAATACAAATTTAAAATGTCGTAAGAATAAGATTCTTTGTTTCTTATTTTGCATCGCAAAGGAAATAAACTCTAAACTCGATGCAGCTGTTTTAAATAAAAAAAATGTCCCGACACTTTATTTAAACCTTGAAATGTTCGATGGGGTTTCAAACTTAAGTATTGTAGTGTTTTCTTCATTTTCAATGATTGCCATTGCTAATTAAACAAAATGAGCCGCGGTGCGGCAGCAGATTACGCAATAGAGAGAATAAACGGACACTATTCAAAGTCTGTGATTGTAGCGCCTCTTAGCGGTAAAATGGAGCAAATACACCCCAATTTTTACCGCAGCGGCAGAACGGCGGCGGGAAAGGTATAATTGTGGTTGTCCACCTATAGTAGCTTATTATTAACGTTAACTGACGAGAGAGAGAGAGAGAGAGAGAGAGAGAGAGAGCGCGCACTTGAATGCTCTTGATTGCTTGCTGATCGTTCACTCAGCCCATGCTATTTGGATGAAAACTAAAACATGTAAGTTAAGTTAAACATGACCTGTTAACTGATTTATGTATAACGAGTGGTTCTCTACATTATTACTGGACGTTTGCAGGTCAAGAAGTTCCATAAAGGCAAACATCCAAAGCGAGCGCCCCGCAAACCAGCGTCTTAGAGCGCGAATACTGAATTAAATTGTCTTTCACGTCTTGCGCTTGTACTGAGGAATTCACATAAAATTATATAAAAACGCCCGTCTTGGCTAGTATCCTAGTAAACAAAGTCGGTTATATCTCAAGTGAACGTAGCCATGTTCAAATGGGGTCCGTGCTTTCGGTCTTAAAGGGGCAGCAGTTTAATACTGCTGCTGTGTTCTAATGTCAATCAAACAAAGGACAAAGAAATACTCACTGCTCTTGCCTAAATAGTATACCCTTTTCAACTTTACAAAAATATCCATCAATATTTAATTTATACAGTAATGAATGAGCAATTTTTTCAAATTTGATTTCTTTATTCAAATGTATGTACCGATCTACCCGAAAAACTCTAAAAACACTGCTTATTTCATTTGTAGAGTATTCTTTGTTCTATTGTATTTAATTGTCCTATTTGTAGGACAATTCGATTGATTGTTCTTATTTTGCTACTGACTGCTTACTTTATTCATGTTTTGAATTCACATTAATTGGGCTGGTAGTTCTTGTTGTAGTATCAAAATTGGATTAAATAATTGGTATTTCACTGGTGTCTAAACATTTGTACCACTGACCCAATCCTCAGCAATTAGCCCTGCTGGAGCAGCTCTAAATATGTTCTGTGCTATTAAATGAAAGATAAAATATGGTAGAGTGACAGTATTTAAAAATTACAAATGCAGTGACAATTCAGAGATCGATTACGGTATTGATATCGGCGAGTACCAAAAATGAAAGTATCGATATCGGACTCGTTCTGCAAAAAGTGGTATCGGTGCTTCCCTAATTGAAAATATTTCAAATTTTTTGTTGAAAAAATACAATCATTTCACGCAAAATTAACGCTGCAACCTGTCTGAGATATAGAGTTATTTTGCATGGCTATGAGCATGATGATAAGTATATAATACAAGTTTCATTCTTCAGGTCAATCATATAGGCTATTCATCGAAAAAATATTTCAATATCCTTTCAATGGTAAAGGGGATTTCCCATGCCTGAGAGTGCTAGTCAATGGATTGATCTCTATGTAGTGAAACATTAGATACGATATATATATATATATGTAATTTGAGTAAAAAAATAAAATAATAAAAATAATAAAGATATTGTTTGATAAGTGCTGATTGAAGTCCTTGAAATCCAAAAAAGTAGTACTTGAAAAGTCCTTAAGTCCTGGAATTTAATTTTACAGAATCTGTACAAACCCTGTAAAATGCCCAACTTTACAGCAAAAAAAAAAGTTTTTTACAGCATGGTGCAATTTTCTTGAAGTTTCATGCGAGCCGTACCCCGTTCCACTCTAAACTGCTAGTTATAACGGGAGGTTTTAAAAGAGTGCCATGAACTCGTTGAAGTGATGACAGCTCGTCATTGTAATTTTTTGCCTACTTTCTGTTTATAACCCATTGACAATTTGAATTTTAAGAGGACCATCGGCCAATTACACATTGCAGAGTAGAGATGCGCTCATCAGCTCTAAAGTCACCCGAATCAGCTGTTAAAAACAAACGCACCATCACCAATGATTTTCTCCGATTTAGATATCCGCACCCGATCATCCCATTACAATTAAAATTCTCAGTGTTAAGCGAGATGATATCGTAACATTTTATTGGCTATTACAGTGGAGTAGGCTGCATATTTGGCAAAATTACATTTCTTTAATATCCAGGGGTTGGCAACCTATGGCACACGGAGGAGTAGCCTATAATTGCTGGCAAGTGAGCAAAAGTGAGAGATGTGTAGGCTATGTATTTAATACAGATAGCCTAAAGTAGGCTACATCACACATACATCAACAGTTGAGGTAATCATTTGTCATATAGTAACACAGCTTGTTTTATTAAGTTATGAGCTATAAATAATTAAAGTGTAATATTTCAATTACGCAAGTGAAAATGCGCAGCTCTGAATGTACGAGCTCTGCGTAGCGTGCACACTAAAGTTGCTTTACAGCTTGCGTTGCGTTTCGCTAATTGTTGCGCTTAGCAAGTTAATGGTACATTTTGGAGATATCAAGTAGCTAGCTATATAGCCTAAAGTCCCATTAAACAATCCACACACATCACAATGACGATGATGAATGTTATTTTTTACTAATCGACCCACGGATTATCCAAAGCGTCCGCTGTATACATAGGCTACATATAGACTAAGTCACACTGTCTAATATTTGCACAACCTTTGAGCTCAAACTATAAAAAAAAAAAAGTGCTTTCATGTTTTGCATGACGCGGGCCATAAAATGTATGCCGATGGGCCGGATGCGGCCCACGGGCTGTCTGTTGAGTACGTCTGATTTAAATTATATTAAGCCTTAAAGTTCTGCATAGTTCGGCCACTTAAGTGACAGATGTATTGCCGCTGCTGTCAACCCTAGCCGTTTGTCCACTGTCTGTTAGTTATCACATCACCTCAGCTAATCCCCTCTTTGCCCATTTTCGTTTATCAGGGAGTGACGCGCTACCAAGATGGCGACGGCCGCTCCACCCACTTTGGGCTTCAAAAATGCTCTTCAGAAACCTATGAGTGACGTCAGGGGCACTACATCCTTTTTTTTCACAGTTTATAATTTTGCCACATCTTTAAGGTTCAATGGCCTTTAGTGATTTGTGGTCAGATGTCAAGAACTACCCTTCCCCACTTCCTCGTCAGCATTCATTGCAAACACTATTGAGGGAATCATCTGTCTGAATGTGTGCAATCCGGTGGCAGATGTTTGTTTATTTATTTAGTGTTTTTTATATGTATATTTTATACTCTATCTAGGTTTTTGTTGTTTAGTCTTAAAAAATTTATTCAACATCTTCATGGATTTGGTCTAACCCCACTGATCTACATAAATGACTAGATTGCTCATTGCGTTCTAAACTGCCAGCAGGCGGTGAAGCCACCGGAAGTGTCCAAGTTCTTACAATTTCCTTCCGACAGAGGACATCATTGACTTACAGCCAAAACATTGACCTCAAATCACCCGATTTGCAGCGTATCAGTCACACATGGATAGTTTTCATGTATACGTACATCAATTGATATTTATAACGTTATCTGTAATGTTTATGATCTTTTCATAGATGTCATATAATATTTTTAAATAGATTTCTTCTTGTACGTTAATATGCAGGAAATATTAAGAATGAACATATATCTAGGATTATAAGCAGAAATTGATTTGAATATACATTAAATATAACATTACAAATAATTCCCAATTACTAAATTGCACTATATTATATTAAAAAGGTTAACCATTCAGCATCTTGCTCAGAGTGACAAAATGCTTGGAAATAAAGCTCCATGTCTTTAAATCCATACGCAGTCAGCGTTTGAATAACTTGAACTTGTTATGAATAAGTTGTAAAGCGTGTATATTTCCTGATGTCTTTTTGTTGAACAACATCAACTTCAGACTGCATGTATTAAGTATTAATTTAACCAACAGTTAAGTCATTATCTTTACAGCTTCGAAATACATGCTGTTAACAAAACACTGTTTAATCATTTACACTTACTGTACGAATAAAGCAGTATTATACTGTTTACATAATTACATTACCAGTGAATAACTGTACATGGCGTATTAAGTTATGCACATGCCTTACAAAGCATAAATCTGTAAAATTTCATAAGAATCATTTTGACATTTGTAATGCTGAGGTGTCTCGTCCATCAGCTGATCTGATATTTGCTATTGTAATGAAGATGAACATAACTTTTAATAAGCAGGGGAAATTTCCATCTTTAAACAAATAATCAATCAATGTTTAGGACGTTTGTGTTTTAAGAATGTACAGAGAGACTTGTTAGGTAATGTTTTCTCATTAAAATCAGAGGATCTCCTATTAATTCAATAGAATGTGAGGGAATTGTAGGGAATACCAATATAGAGGCGCAATGGCTTCACTTTTTTGATGTCATCAGAAACCCAGTCATTTGTATAGATCAGTGTCTCATCCTAAAATAAAATAAAATTTAAGCAATTATTCACCTTTCCAGTACATTAAATTTTTTTTATTATCACACAAAACCACATTAACTTACAATATGGACAAAATCAGCTAACACACACGCATACAAAACAAACAAACAAAAAACAGGATTAGAACGACATGAGGGTTAGTTAATGATGACAGAATTTTCATTTTTGGTGAACTATCCCTTTTCAAATGTTGCAACTAGATCATTGAGTCGGTCAGTTGAAATTAAGAACAATAATCAGTTGCAAAAATCAAAATTGTTTGTTCATGAAATAGACATTGACGTGTCTTTCATGAATACTCTTAGGGAAGCTAATTATTTAATATACTGTATAACACATATGATAAATACATTTGAGTGAATAGGGGTTTTGGTCCGTTTTTAACCCAAGGGGCTGTGTAGATCATTTTTATGGTGCTTTTTTCACATGCATCACACACAATTGATTAGCCTTTATCATCACATTCAAACTGAATTAATAAAGGAACATTTGTGAAGTCAGAATGTGTAACTTCTGTTGTGGGTGCGCTCTTTCCATAACAATGTGCATAAACACATAAAGCAACTAAACCCAGTGAATTCACAAAGTTTTATTACAATGGTGTTCTCATTATAATGGCATCTCAATCATAATTATTAATGTCATGCAATGCTGTTTAAGCTGCATGCACTGAAGCTAAAGATGATCACCGGTAAGTGATTTACTACCATGTTAATTAACTTAACCGAACACATCCTATATGAGAAAAATCAGATGTATATACACAAAATAAATATAATATTACAACATACAATTGCACAAAACTAAAGGCTACAAATGCACAAGTGAAGTGTGCTAGTCATTAAGGTGTAACTCTGTGGATGTTCTGATCCTATATACAAATCCGCCGCGAACTCTATGGGCGCCGCCATCTTGCCTGCCGCCATTACTGCGTGCCTGCTAAGGGTGACTGTGTGACACTTGCCAGTGCCCTCTAATGACATTTAACGTTATGTTGCTAATATGTTCACAAGCTTCACAAGTTGCAAATAACTCAGTGTTTCCCCTACCATTGTTTTGTAATAGTACTATACCCCGCAATAATACTATTTAAATACGAATCCTACGTGTTCTTTGTTAATGAATGGTGCAGTCAACTAGGGGTGTGCCATATCATACCGTCCACGATAATACCGGTATACATTTTTACATGATAAAAAAGTGTCATATCGCGATATCAATGATATAGCGACGCGATGACGTATGGCGCATTTACGTTCCCTAGCACGCACAACAACAGCACCTGTGTGAGCGCGAGAGCAGCCTGTCAGCCTCCGATGACGATTCAGCAATTTCACAAACAGCTTGAGTGTTCAGCGGGGCTGCCGACGCGCGTCTTCTCTCGCGCGCGTTTAGGAGTCGGGACATGACTGAATGGTCTCTTGCACAATCAGGCCATCAGTGCATCGTAACTAAAGTTTATAATTTTCAAGTCTTCTTAATTCTTATCAGTTTAAACATTCAAGCGGTTTTAAACTATCCAGTAAGCTACTCGCGCACTCTCTGAGAAAGTTGCACTGCGTGCATACATAGAGTAGCCTACAGCTCGCGAGAAACTAAAGTTATTTTTCGCGGATTATATTGCTTTAATGGGGGGAAAACGCAAAATTGTGTAAAACTTCCGGTCATGGTAAGTATACTCATAAACACAGTCGGTTATGTATAAAACGCATGTGACAGTGTGACCGACAGTATAATGGAAACAGCAATGGATCCGTGCACTAGCTGTAAAAGTGACAGCAGCCATAGGCTATGCGTCTGTCATTAATGTTGTCGTCAAAACAACAAAAGATAGCTTTAATTGTAATGAATGAGAATTATTAGCCTATGTATTTAATTTAATCAGGAAACAGAATTAAAAGACTATCTGTTATTTTACATTTGATTACTTTATTATGTTTCTGTAGCATTTCTGAATACTGGTGTTAGACCTACACACATTTAACATTTAATTCAAAGATTGGTAATTTTGTTGTTAAGAGTTTACACAACACAAGGAAGCTTGATTTCACATTGTAAAAACGCAATGAGTGAGCAAACATTTAGGCGAGACAAACAGAATAAGAAAATTTTCAACAACAACAACAAAAAAATGTCTATATCGTCATAAATATCATTATCGCAAATATTCTTGAAATATCGTGATAGAATTTTGAGGCTATATCGCCCACCCCTACAGTCAGCGCGCAGTTTCATTTAGCACACACAGCTGAAGCACGTGCGAGCTGTTTATTTGCCTATATGAGGATACGACTGCATGAACTTCCTCGAGACGCGCTTGATTCCTGCCGGTTCCATAGTGAGAGCGGCGCGGCCAGAGAAATTTTGGGCGCTGCGGCATATTACATATTATAAATAGTTTTTCAGCTTGAGAAATACAATGTGTGGCGGGAGACATCAATGCGTGACTCTTGAGAGCTCTGCAACTACTTTAGATGTTACTTTGATCCCGCCCGCAAATATACTTTTTTTCTGTAACTCCAAATAGTTTCAAGTTAGCCTACATGTCGGCACCATACACTTCAGCATAAATGCTCCTGATTAATTATTTGTTATTAAAGCATTAACACACAAACACACAAACCACACTGTTATAACATAAAAGCAAGGGTGCGTGCATGGTATGACTGAATGCGCGCAAAGTGTGCGCTTTGTAATTCCTCCCCCTTAATAATTCCTAAAAAGTTGCTTTACTGCAACAGATAAATAAAAATGTATTAGTTTTTATGTTTTCTTCATAGATATTTCTAGTTTGCGGGAGTCCCGCGAATCGTTTTATTCTCCCGCAAGCACAGAGTGAGTGCATTACCGCCCGCACCAGGAACTCTGTGTAATCCGAATGGCCGTAAACATGGGCAGTCAATGCACAACAAAGGTTTGTGAATTTCACAAACGGTTCCCTATCAAGGCTACGGAACTTCGACATTACGAATGTCGTATATGGGAACTCCTCTCATCCTTCACTTCCGCTGAAATCTTATAGGTTAACGCCAGCAGAGCTGGCAAATTGACGCGAATATGCAAATACTGACACCTCGTAGCCGTATAAAGCAAGTGTAGCGTCAATTCCCTTCAGAATCTCTCTCTTCACGCTCAAATCGTGTGCTAGAAAGCTGATACTACTCTACAAAATTGGATTATTCGCTGTCGTTGAAGGTGCGCCGGAGATACCTGAACTGTCTCCTGCATCCGATGGCGACAGCTTGCAACCTGTGCTCGGGCCCCATAGTGCCCCCCGACATGCACCTGTTTTGTGTTGCGTGCATGGGGCTGGCCCATGCTGAGTCAGCCCTCAGGGAAGGAGGGTCCTGTGACTTCTGTGCGGACATGTCCCTCCGAGCCCTCAAGGCCAGGCGGGACGAAGCTTGTGCTGCTGCGGGGATTGGGCCCCACCTCAGAGCAAACTGGATACGTGGTTCCTCCAATCGAGCCGCCGTCAGGCCGCTTCGAAAAGGGGAACACCGTTCTTTCCTGACGTGCATGAGCACGTGGTGAAGTCGTGGGCGGCCCCGCAATCGGCGCGCACCCTCACTTCAACCCAGGCCATGTTTGCACCCGAGGACGAGGCGGGGGGCCATGGCTACCTCCGCATCCCCCCTGTTGAGGAGACCGTCGCCGCACATCTCTGCCCATCGGCTCCCACCCTGGGCTCGGACCGCAGCCTGCCGTCCCGAGCTTGAAGGTTTACGGCTCACCAGGCTAACAAGGCCTACGGCGCCGTGGGGGAGGCGGTTTCTGCACTACACGCCATGGCTGTTCTTCATGTGCTACAGGCCAAGCAGTTGAAGTCTCTGGATGGTGCCGCCTCTGTCGACGCTGACGCCATCCGGGATCTCCGTTCGGCCACGGACCTCGCGCTCCTGGCCAAGAAGTGCTTGGCCCAGGCAATTGGCCGTTCGATGGGGTATCTGGTGGTCCTCCACAGACACCTGTGCCTCACCCTGTCGGACGTGCAGGAGGCTGACACTGTTAAATGCACCAATCTCCCCTGCAGGCCTGTTCGGAGACGCCGTGGAGAAGGTAACCGAGCGGTACTCCGAGACACAGAAGAAGGCGAAGGCGATGAGCCACTTGATTCCTCGGAGGGCGCCGATGCCGCCGCAGCCCCGCTCTCGCTCTTCTTCTGCCTCGGGTCGTCAACCCCAAGCTGCGGCCAGGCATCAGTCAGCACCCCGCCGGGGACCGGATGCCCGTAAGGGCCGAAGCGGACAGTGGCATGGAGCCGGAAACAAGAGGCCGGCTCAGAGTAGCCCGCGCAGGAAGACCACCGCGTCCCCGGCGAGACCCAAGCAGTCGTCGTGACCGCTCGGGCAAGAGGAGAGAAGAGCGCCAGGATGGCCCCGCTTCCAAGCGACGCGCTCGAGAGCACGTGGTCCCTCAGCGTTCTGCGAGCGACACGTGCAGTTATGTTGTGAATGTTGTATGTTGTTCAAAAATTAAGCAAATTACTTCTTCACAAACAGAGCTTTTTTTCTCCTCTGGCACCACACACTGTGTTACCCGCCCTGCCTTCGAGCAGCGCAGAGTCACGGTCATTAACTATAAAGGCACCTCGCGGGAAGCGGTTTAGTTCGGCCCACACTCAGTCATTCCCTGACAGCGTGGGAAGCTATTCCGGGCATTTCGTCGTGGGTGTTGAATGTAATTCGGCACGGGTACATACTTCAGTTCAAACGCAGGCCACCTCGCTTTCGCGGCGTAATTCAGTCATTAACTTTGCCCTAAAGTGCTCACGTACTGAGGCAGGAAGTGTGCAGCCTGCTCGAGAAAGAAGCGATAGAACCGGTTCCCCCGAGCGAGCGGGAGAGCGGGTTCTACAGCCGCTACTTCATAGTGCCGAAGAAAGGAGGGGGTCTCCGCCCTATACTGGATCTGAGACCCGTCAACAGAGTGCTTCACAAGCGCGCCTTCAGGATGACTACTCTGAAGCAAATCCTGGCGCAAATTCGCCCCGGGGATTGGTTCGCTTCGGTGGATTTAAAGGATGCTCACTTTCATATCCAGATAGTAAAGCGTCACAGGCGATTCCTGAGGTTTGCGTTCGAGAATTCGGTGTACCAATACACGGTGCTCCCGTTTGGGCAAGCCCTCGCTCCTCAAACATTTTCAAAATGCATAGACGCGGCACTTTCACCCTTCAGATCGAGCGGGATGCGCGTTTTGAATTATCTGGATGACTGGCTGGTTCTCGCGCAGTCAAAAGAAACGCTGGTCAGCCATGTGGAAGTCCTCCTTCGTCACTTGGAGACGCTCGGTTTGAGGGCGAACTTCCAGAAAAGTGTGCTCACACCGAGGCAGACTTCCACTTTCCTGGGAGTATGCTTGGATTGGTGAGAATGAGAGCGCGCCTCTCCCCTGACTCGGGGTGCAACGGAAAAACTCAGGGTTCCGATCGTTTCTCGGATCAGAGTCACGGATCGGATCATTTTTCGGATCAGCAAAAAAAAAAAAGGCCTCATGTCTGCACCTATAAACACAAATGATAGCTAGGCCTGTCACGATAACACATTTTGCTGGACTATAAATTGTCCAAGAAATTATTGCGCTAAACTATAATATTGATGATAAACGATAATATTGTCGTTCTGAGACCATTTTCATCTAAAATAATGATAATGGCATAATAATGCAGGTACACCTTTTCAAAGATCAATAAACTTTTATTTCTAAAGACTATTTAACACTGAAAACATTTTAAATATATGAACAAAACAACCAAAAACCAAAGCAATGGACTCTCATTCTCTGTTAACAAAAAATGCACTTACCAATGTGTTCACACTGAGAATCATATGCATCATGTAGGCTACTGTGTGAGCATGCGTCTCATATGAGTGTGTGCGCGGAGTTTGTGTGTACTCGTGTCTCATTGAGTTTGTGCGCGAGTTTGTGTGTGTGTGTGTGTGCTCGCGTCTCATATGAGTAGGTGCGTGGAGTTTGTGTGTGCGCGCGCGCGTCTCATATGAGTAGGTGCGTGGACTTTGTGTGTGTGCGCGCGTGTCTCATATGAGTATGTGCATGGAGAGTTTGTTTGTGCGCGCATCTCGTGTGTGTAGAGTTTGCGTGTAACGTTATGTGCGAGAGCGACTTTAGGTGTGTCTTTGTGCAATTCATATGCATTTGTTTGAGCATTCAGCAGTATACATGTATGTTTGACTACTTAATATATGTGTATGCAAGTGTTTTATGTGTGCGTGAATGAAGTTTGATTTTTTTTAAGCCCTAGACTGCGCCTCATATGAGGGAGAGAGAGCGCGCACGCGAGAGAGAGAGGGACGAGCGAGAGCCTGGTAGTGCTGCGCGAATGTTTTCTCTCCTGTCAGTGAAACATCGGGGCGATGTCGCTTCAAATGCGTGGCCATGCTGCCACAGTGCCTACACACGGTTTTATCCACTAACCTCTTTCCTTCATCATTATATTTGACAGGGAAGCCAAAATGCTCCCATACAGGGGACGCGGGGCGTTCAAGCTCCTCTATTCCTCCGCTCGCCATGACCACGCTGCGTGTGGACTGAACATGCCGCATGCGCACAACTTTTTTTTTTTTTTCATAAATCAATCCGCGGATCACTTGTGTGCCGAACCTAAGATATAGATCCGAACGGATCACGGATCAATGATGATCCGTTGCACCACTACCCCCGAGCGAGCGGAGGCTCTGAGCTCTTCTCTCGGTCTCTTCAGACCTGGCAAGCTCGTCTAGGGCTGGGCGATTTTCCCCCCCAAAAAAATCTGCGATTTTTTTTATAAAAAACTCGATTTACGATTTTCGATTCGATTTCCCCCCCCCCCCCCCCCTTCCATTTAAAACAAAATAACTGCAAACTGTAAATATATTTTGAAAATATATATTTATTGTATTTAATTAGTGCATCAACATAAACAAAATTGCACTGTCACTGTGCAACAAAGATTGTGCAAGATCCAAATTATTTGTAGCGTATTTGGATTGAGCTAATAAAACAACAAAAAATCATAATGATTTATTGTATTTAATTAAAGTGCATCAACATGAACAACATTGCACTGTCACTGTTCAGTGTGCAACAAAGATTGTGCAACATCCAAATTATTTGTAATGTATTTGGATTGAGCTAATAAAACAACAAAAAATCATGAGGTAACTCTTAATGGAATTGAACATGTACAGTTGAACAGTAACACCACTCTCCATAAAAAATGCATTTTAAACATGCATTTTAAACAACATAAAATGCATTTTAATTGCATTTTAAACATTCTTTGCGAGGAAAATTAGCCTATCAACTACAGCAGGCTTGAGGCAAGCTCGGTTACAGGTGACAATACCCCCACCCACACTAAAGACCCTCTCCGATGGGGCGCTAGTTGCTGGAATGGCCAGGTATTTTTTTGCCAGATGACTGAGTCTTGTGAAGTTGGGCTGATGCTGCTTCCACCACTCAAGTGGGTTAGTGTCAGGATCCACCTCAGGACCCAGTAAGTAGGAGGTGAGCTCTGCTTCTTTTTTCTCCTTTGTTGACTGGTGGGACAGTGATGCAGCAGGTGCTGCTTTCTTGAAGAAGGCAGCTAAAGTTTTCTTCTTAGGTGGGCTCTCTTCTTGACACATTTGTACAGTAGGACCTTCTTCCTCTGAGCAGAGGTCAGAAAGCTCAGTGACCGCTCTTTTCTTAACAATGTCCAACTTGTCCAGGGTAATGTAGGTGGTACGGAACCGTGGATCCATTAGAGAAGCCATGTCCAGGAGCTCGTCATTCTCAGGGTCACTGTATTTCTGTTCAAGGTAGCACATAATGTTTCTTTTTATTGTAGCGGTGAGATCTACATCTTTCTCTCCTCGCTGAAGGAGACTTGTTTTGAACAGATGCAGCACAGGTTTAATGTATGAAACGCTTACATAAGATTCTCCGGACAACGCGTCAGTAAAGTCCTGAAGGGGTTTGATCGCTTTATTTGTGGCATCTAAAACCTCCAGATCTTGCCATGTAGGAACAAGATGGCGGGTCTTTTTATCAGCACCCAGAACACGGACGATGGCTCTCTCTTGTTCGAGAAGACGATCAATCATTTTTTGGCGCGAACCCCATCTTGTCAGTGACTCGGTTACCAGTTGATGAGGAGGAAGACCCAGCTCTGCCTGAACCTCTGCCATGTCCCGTCTTTTTTTCCAACTGTATGAAAAAGCAGAAACTGCCTTTTTACACACTCCAATGGCACGGTCAATCCGTTCATCTTTCACACCATTCACTATAATAAAAAAAAACAAAAAAACAAAAACAATATTTAGTTTTAGTAAGTGTACATTTTTTAAACATTCCCTACACACACAGCTAAGGTACAAAATACAAATTATTTGTATCTTTATTTTAGAAATGTATTTTTCCCCATATTTATTGTAACACCATACTTATACCATATAGTCTTAAATGGTAATAGATAAATCAGTGTAGTACTAGTAGTATTGACCAAAAAACTACCTTTTAAAATAGTCAGGGGAAATGCATATAACAATGTTGAGTTGAAAAAATATAAACTTATTTTCACACAAACTTACCGACAGCATTGTGCAGTCGATGTCCAAAGCACTTGAGGTTTGGCCAATTATTGTCCTTCATAGCCCTGATTACATTGGAGCCACTGTCGGTCGTCATACAGGAAAGGCGCTCCTCTGAAAGGCCCCAGGAGTTCAGAGCATCCTTTAACTCTTGTGCAATAGTTTGGCCCGTATGGTCCTGAGGGAAATATGACGTTTGGAGACAGACGCTTCGCATCTCCCAGCTCTCGCTGACATAATGAACCGTAAGACACATGTAAGGCTGCATGGTTCGGCTCGACCACAGGTCAGTAGTGGCAGCGTAAAAGTCAATTCCCTTCAACTCGCTTATTATCTTTTGCCGAGTGTTGTTATACAGCTGAGGAAGAGCAACATCAGAGAAATACTTGCGGCTGGGTACTGTATATCGAGCGTCCAAAACTTTCAGCAAGTTGTTAAACCCTCTCTTCTCAACAGAGTAAACTGGCAGCATATCCGTAGCTATGTAGAGGGTAATTGCCTCCGTTATGGCTTTCCACCTTGCCCCGCTCTTCTCATATGGTACACTGCTTGAAAAGCTTTGTTGAAGAGTTGTTTGCTTTGCTAACGGGGTGCTAGCGCTAACGCCACTAGAGTCGTTTTCTGATCGAAGGCGGCGACACTTCTCCCACTCAGCCGCATGTTTTCGCTTTAAATGCTGAAACAGATTTGTCGTACTGCTACCAGCAACAACAACAGCCTTTAGACAAAGTTTGCATCGAGGTATTTTCTGTTCCTCATCAGATTCTGTAAATCCATACCAACTCCACACTACTGACGTCGATGAGCATTTCTTCGGAAGGAGCTGCTCTCTTTCTGCCATGTTGTTGTTTGTATATGAATACGCTGCCGTCGGGGGAGTGGCAGAGGGTTGCGCCGTAGGGAGCGTGCTACGGAAACTCTGAAGGAAGATTTGGCGAATGCAAAATGTATATGCTATACTGATGAGGGAGAGAAAAAAAATCTAAAAAATCGATTTTTTTGAAAATGTGAATCGATTTGACCTACCAACTCGATTTTTATTTCAAATCGATTTTTTTCCCAGCCCTAAGCTCGTCCCACTGAAGGAATTTCAGAGGCTATTGGGACGGATGGCAGCGGCTTCTTCAGTGTGTCATCTGGGGCTGCTGCATATAAGACCGCTTCAACACTGGCTGAAAACGCGCGTTCCCCCGAGTGCGTGGTATTCCGGCCACAAGCGCATTATGGTCACCCGTGGATGCGCCTGCACCATGGGCCCATGGAAGAACCCAGATCTCTTCAATTCAGGCGTCCCTATGGGTTTAGTGACGCGGCGCGTGGAGATCCTGACGGATGCTTCGTCCACCGGATGGGGAGCGATCTGCTTGGGCAAGCCCGCCTCGGGTCGGTGGTCAGAGAGGCAGATGGAGTGGCACATAAATAGCTTGAAGCTAGAAGCGGTCTCTCTAGCTCTCTTCAAGCAGGCAGAATCCCTTCTGCTGTGGGCGGACCGGTTTTTCCTCTCGGTGAGAGCGGCGCACATCCCCGGTGTTCTAAATCGCGGGGCGGATATGCTCTCGAGGAGCGGGATTCCTCAAGGGGAATGGAGGCTTCACCCCGGGATGGTTCAGCTGATATGGAATCGTTTCGGCAGGGCGGAGGTCGACCTCTTTGCGACGAGCGAGAACACGCATTGTCAGATGTTCTTTTCGCTGTCCCGTTCCCCTCAGGAGATGGACGCGCTAACTGCGTGGTGGCCGAAAGGATGTCTCTATGCTTTTCCTCCGGTGAAAATCTTGCCCATGGTGTTGTGAAAAATCAGGGAGGAGAAGGCGTTGGTGACTCTGGTAGCCCCGAACTGGCCGAATCAGCCTTGGTTCGCGGATTTGGTGGAGTTACTGGCAGGGCAGCCATGGGAGATTCCGCTCAGGAAGGACCTGCTGTCTCAGGCGAGCGGAACGATCTGGCATCACAGCCCCGGACTGTGGAGCCTTCATGTGTGGCCGCTGCAGGGTCGCTGAGCGGGCGGGATGCGCTACACTCGCGAGTTTTGAATTGCAAAATGAATCTCAAAATGGTGTCAGGATGACGGTATAGACCCAACGAACTGCTCTGTGTCGGTTATTCTGCGCGTTCTTCAGCACAGGATGGATGAAGGGAGCCTTCCATCCACTCTAAAGGTATATGTGGCCGCTATTGCAACGTTTCACCCCCATGTTGACGGACAGTCTATCGGCAGACATGCGTCGGTGACACAGTTCCTCAATGGAGCTAGGAGATTACGCCCTGCACGGCCGCCTTCGGTGCCGCCGTGGGATTTAGCTTTGGTCTTGGAGGCATTGTCACGACCGCCTTTTGAGCCCTATTCGCTTCTATTGCCATTAAGGAGCTTTCGGTTAAAACGGCGCTGCTTCTCGCTCTCGCTTCGGCGAAGCGGGTTGGGGATTTACAGGCTTTCTCTGTAAGTGAAGATTGTATTCGCTTTGGGCCGGGAAACTGTAATGTAACTCTCAGACCGAGGCCGGGCTATGTCCCTAAGTCGCTCAATACCCCGTTCAGAGCGCAGATAGTTTCTCTGCCGGCACTGTCTGCTGAGCCATCAACCTCTCAGGGTTCGGATGCTCAGAGTGCTATTTGCCCAGTCAGAGCAATTCGGGAATACATTTCGCGCTCGGCTGTTTTTCGGGATTCGGACCAGCTGTTTGTGTGCTTTGGCGGGTGCAACAAGGGACGGGGAGTCTCTAAACAGAGGCTTGCTCACTGGATTGTGGACGCTATTGTTTTGGCTTATGACTGCCTGGGGCAGGAATGTCCCCTTAACGTCAAGGCTCATTCGACTAGGGCGGTGGCCTCCTCGTGGGCCTGGACTGAAGGGATGTCTATTCAGGATTTATGTCTTGCGGCTGGCTGGTCTTCTCAGAACACGTTTGCCAGGTTTTATAAGTTGGATTTGCCCTCTGTAGCGTCTCGAGTGCTTTCGGTGAGTTGATTGTGTACACAGCATTTAGAGCTGCTCTGCGCTTTGCTCATGAGTTGTTCTGTGCTTTTGTGTGTTTTAATCTGTTGCCACCGCTAGGCGTTGGCCTTCTCTTACTGTTGTTGTTGCCCTGTTGATCGTCAGTGCAAACTTTCCCCCGGTTATACTGCTCGGGATATGCAAATTCTGGCAGTGTTTTGTAAGCTTGTGATTGGTCCCTTTGGGCCTTTCAGAGGTTAGAGGTTCGCTATTGGCCAATCTCAGCCTATCGGAGGCTTGCATACTGGGAGGGCGGTCTTGGGTTTTTGGATCTGTGTCAGTGGTTTGTTTTGGCTGCCACGGCGGGATTCTATACTGTTCCCATAAGTAACCGGAAACGTTTTATTTCTTGTTAAAACAGCCAACTACACGCTCTTACCGGCATCACTGGACCGCATACGTACTAAAAAAAATCTACATAGAAATAACATTTCGTACAGTTAACATCTGCTACAGCCGTCTATGGGACCAACGCTACTTCCTTAGCAGCCATAGAGCAGCAAGGCACGCAGTAATGGCGGCGCTGCTTTACTTCCGTATTTCGCCGGATTTGTGTATAACAATGCGTTAACACACAGACATACAAAGAATTCACAACATTCTTATACAGTAGTGTTTTTGGCCAATATTTGGCATTTTTACAATTTCGGCATCGACCGATAAGTTTTCCTTTTTTGATTTGCCGATGTGTTGGAAGCGGGACTTTTATTTTAACGGCTCTCTGGACTTTTACTTTGACGGGCGGCGCTGAGGACACCAGCGCCTGAGAAGAGAACGGCAGCGTCTGATCACACAGAGACAGCGCTCACTCACATTCTCCGTCTTCATTACTGTACGTAGACACAACCTCTGACTTGAGCGGCAAAGAAACTCTGGACGCCCTGTCAAGGACGCTTGTCAAAAAGTACGGGGAAGCTTGTTGACACTTTGGCCACTCTGACGTAGCAGCATTCTATGTTCGAGAGAAGGAAAGTGTCACAACATGAAATGTAAACAGAAAAAACAAGCAATACATTGACACTAGAAACCATTTATAATGACAGCATTTTTATAACCGTTTTGGTCACATTTGGTCGGGGAAAAAAATAAAATAAATAATTATTATTATTATTATTACCGTGAGCAAATTAATTGCATTCCCGCTTATAACGAGCGTTCGTAAATATGTCCTATAAAAGTTGCGCTCATCCTCAAATGTGTATTACTGGATCATTATGGATCATCGCAAAGTTGTTGTGTTTGGTGCTGTTGTATTGTATTTGCGGAAAAGACGTCGGTTTCGGAGATTTTGGGTTCATGACACCCTCTAGGACTGTTATCTATATGCAAACAACGTCATATCATAAATGATAGGAAACCCAGGAACGGTGATGATTAGCTTCTCCTCCATTTTCTCGGAACTGTTTCGGTAGGACAGAAAGTTTACATCGTATGTTTCTCCCAGAATCAGCCACCGCGAAGGACGTCTATATTCCGATTGGTTGCTGCCGTTTTGCCGCTGCTTGCCGCTGAACCGCGTCATAGCTCATTACCATAAAGTTGAGCTACTTTCAACTTTCTGATTGATGCTCAAAACGCGACGCCGATGGATTTGACGCTCCTTGCAGCTGAGAGAAGCCAGCTTCCATTGAAAAATGAATGACTTCCAGTAGCTTTGGAAGCTCAAGTCGGCGGCGGTGTGAACGTACAGTTATACTTTGTTAGACAGAACTGGTAAACAAAGAAAGTAAATAGTATGCGAAAAAGTAAAGCGTTTGCTTTTAAATTATTTGTTACAGAAAAGGCAAACAATCAGGCTAAAATACTTTCTCATTTACGTCTTACTTCAGCAAATGCCCATTTACATCATTTAAACAAATCTCTGAATATCTAATAAATATTTAATTTCACAAACCTTGCAGATTTTATCGAATCCAGCTGTGATATCTTGTGAAGTGTGCATTTGTAGCCTGCATAAACGTGTTACTGCGAGTGACGGTCGGTTCGTGCGAAGTGTGGGAATGTGAACAGAAGATCAGCTTCACAGGAGACACGATAAAAAAACTTGAAATCCTTCAATTTTAAAATATGCTGTGCTATATCCAGTTGCCCACTGTGTCATATTCATATTGTCTTCACTCTCCTATATGTAAAATTAGCGTTACCTTGTCTTTTATTTGAAAAAATATGATTACCAGTGTCCATGAAATTACTAGATTACTGATGTTGTGTAGATTGACAACCCTGTTGGGTTTACTTCCTTTTTATTTACATATTCATATATTTGTAAACAATTTCTTTATTTGTGAAAAATAGTGTTATAGGATTGCAGATAAGTTGCCATCTAAAGTATAATCATGTTTATTTTAAAGATTTGTTTCCCAATTTATTTATAATTATTAAATATTGATTAATTAAAATACAAATAAAGTGTGTGTGTATATACAGGTCCTTCTCAAAAAATTAGCATATTGTGATAAAGTTCATTATTTTCCATAATGTAATGATAAAAATTAAACTTTCATATATTTTAGATTCATTGCACACCAACTGAACTATTTCAGGTCTTTTATTGTTTTAATACTGATGATTTTGGCATACAGCTCATGAAAACCCAAAATTCCTATCTCAAAAAATTAGCATATTTCATCCGATCAATAAAAGAAGTGTTTTTAATACAAAAAAAAAGTCAACCTTCAAATAATTATGTTCAGTGATGCACTCAATAGTCAATACTTGGTCGGGAATCCTTTTGCAGAAATGACTGCTTCAATGCGGCGTGGCATGGAGGCAATCAGCCTGTGGCACTGCTGAGGTGATATGGAGGCCCAGGATGCTTCGATAGCGGCCTTAAGCTCATCCAGAGTGTTGGGTCTTGCGTCTCTCAACTTTCTCTTCACAATATCCCACAGATGCTCTATGGGGTTCAGGTCAGGAGAGTTGGCAGGCCAATTGAGCACAGTAATACCATGGTCAGTAAACCATTTACCAGTGGTTTTGGCACTGTGAGCAGGTGCCAGGTCGTGCTGAAAAATGAAATCTTCATCTCCATAAAGCTTTTCAGCAGATGGAAGCATGAAGTGCTCCAACATCTCCTGATAGCTAGCTGCATTGACCCTGCCCTTGATAAAACACAGTGGACCAACACCAGCAGCTGACATGGCACCCCAGACCATCACTGACTGTGTGTACTTGACACTGGACTTCAAGCATTTTGGCATTTCCTTCTCCCCAGTCTTCCTCCAGACTCTGGCACCTTGATTTCCGAATGACATGCAAAACTGAGCAACAGTCCAGTGCTGCTTCTCTGTAGCCCAGGTCAGGCGCTTCTGCCGCTGTTTCTGGTTCAAAAGTGGCTTGACCTGGGGAATGCGGCACCTGTAGCCCATTTCCTGCACACGCCTGTGCACGGTGGCTCTGGATGTTTCTACTCCAGACTCAGTCCACTGCTTCCGCAGGTCCCCAAGGTCTGGAATCGGTCCTTCTCCACAATCTTCCTCAGGGTCCGGTCACCTCTTCTCGTTGTGCAGCGTTTTTTGCCACACTTTTCCTTCCCACAGACTTCCCACTGAGGTGCCTTGATACAGCACTCTGGGAACAGCCTATTTGTTCAGAAATTTCTTTCTGTGTCTTACCCTCTTGCTTGAGGGTGTCAATGATGGCCTTCTGGACAGCAGTCAGGTCGGCAGTCTTACCCATGATTGCGGTTTTGAGTAATGAAACAGGCTGGGAGTTTTTAAAAGCCTCAGGAATCTTTTGCAGGTGTTTAGAGTTAATTAGTTGATTCAGATGATTAGGTTATTAGCTTGTTTAGAGACCCTTTTCATGATATGCTAATTTTTTGAGACAGGAATTTTGGGTTTTCATGAGCTGTATGCCAAAATCATCAGTATTAAAACAATAAAAGACCTGAAATATTTCAGTTGGTGTGCAATGAATCTAAAATATATGAAAGTTTAATTTTTATCATTACATAATGGAAAATAATGAACTTTATCACAATATGCTAATTTTTTGAGAAGGACCTGTATATATATATATATATATATATATATATATATATATTGCTCTCTAAGATATCGGCATCGGCCATCAAAAAAACAACAACACCCGACCACTAGTATATGATTCCAATCATATTTCAAGCAATTCAAAACCATCATGGCTAAGTGTCTCAGCTGCAGGACATAATCTATTATTTATCTGCTTTAATATATCCGTCTAATTGTCTTATCGATGCAACAACAAATTTGAAAATGAACATCGCCGATATGGGGGCTGATTTATTATGCATTGATATTAATATTTTAGACTTACTGTAGTGAATCAGGATAAGGCGAAATATGAATTTCAAAATGGATTTTGTAATGTACTCGCTTAATTTGTTTTTATTCAGTGAATCTTCTCTAGTGCAGCTTTACAATCTGACACAGACTATTAATAAGATGTTTCCAGTTTTATTGTATTCAAGTTTTTTTGTTTTTTTTGTGCAAATTTACAAAACAGTAACACATACAGGGTAAGAAGTCAGTGACACATTTATACAATACAGAAGAGAGAAGAGAGAAAAAGCACAAAAACAAAACAAAAACAACGAAATACAAAGCAGCCCAACACAGTCATCGACAAAGTGGTGTATGTAGCCACACAAGATCCTTTCTGTGACGCAAGTATAGATAGTGGCATTCCGGTAGTATCAGTATATTGAAGGTAATAAACATCCCAACAATCACAACAACAACAACAACAATATATTAATATTAGTGGTGATAGTATCAATGATAACATTCACAATGATATTCATGACATATATTCATGACAACAATAGTAGCATTAGCTCTAGCAATCTGCAACAATAGTAACAATAGTACTAATAACAATATAAATATTTATTTTAAAAAAGAGTCAGTCAATAATATCACCGTACATTTGCTCTAAACTCTAGGTCAGGGGGTTGATCCACAACTGCCAGTGAGCACAACCAACAGTGCCAACAACCAAAGGGAAGAGTAATAATTCTATAATAATAATAATAATACCAATATCATCATCCCTACTATCAGCATCTTTAATAAAAATAAGTAGTAATGGTAATAATATGCAGATTTTAAATAAAATAAAAGTAAAGTTTATTGAACATTATACATATATGTATAAGTATATATGCATCTACACACACATACACAAACACATATATAAAAAAATACATATACATACACATATACATACATGCATATAAAGGACATTCATACTGAATAATTGTAGTACTGTACGGTAAAACGGAAAAAGATTATTCATTATTATGTGGTTGGGAGACTGCGTTGGTTCGGTTCCAGGTCACTGATTTATATGAAGATGATGCAGGAATGGTTTTCAAATGTCAAGAAATACAGTGCTCATTCAGTAAATGCACAGCTAAACAGATGTGTTTTGATTCTGGATCTGAATGTGACTACTGTAGGAGCACATCTGATCTCTTCTGGAACCTGGTTCCAGCTGTGGCTGGCATAATAGCTAAAAGCGGACTCGCCATGCTTAGAGTGAACCCTTGGTATTTCAAGCTGATGTGATCCTAGTGATCTGAGTGATATGTTTATATTCAGTGAGCATATCTGCAATGTATTGAGGTACCAGTAATAATACTTTATTAGAATATTAGTCCAGTGATTGATATTTATACAGTTTTTGGACTTTTGCAAAATTACTTTCTTGGCGAAAGTTAGAGAAATGAGGAGTGGGTTTTTGTATTTGATTGGGAGATTATCAACTTCCATGCCGTTATTAAGTAAACAGAGTGATGGAGGGATTCCACAAACCATGATAACGGAGAGTTTTGTGGTCACTGAAAATAGTCGTCTGTGCTCCCCAGTGTGCACTGTGAACAAATGTCTGTGTCCCTCAAGCCCATTATAAACATCTTTTTTTCGGTGATGTGAATCCTGTGAATAATCTTGAACTGAATGAGCTAGGGGTTGGTATTAATAGTCATTGAAAATGTGTTGTTACAGATTTCCTTCCAGAGTATATTGTATTCAAGTTAACTGTCAATGTCCAGGTAGCAGGACAATTGGCACCCTTTTTTATATTCCCGCATCTTATATTTAACTAATCATAATAAATTAGGTATCACATTGTGTTACCATGGAAACAGTAAAAAAAATGTATCTCCTTTTTTGTGATATCACCTTAAAATTTAAAACATAACTGGTTAGACATGTATTTGATTTTATACCAATTTTAGAGTTCAAATTATTTTCTAAAATATTTTTTTGTATAAAATAAAAATATTAAGTTCTATACAATTGCTTTACAGTAAACTTAAACTTCTTTAACTTTTGTACACTTTAATTTTTTAAGTGCTTTTTCTGCAATAATCTCCTGAGTGTCTTTAAAAAAGACCGACCTCAGGCCTATATTCCAAAGCATTCATGAATTACAACCATTTAATTGCAATCATTGATCTATGCTCCAAAGGGGGGAGACAGTTAACAGGTTAATACATTATTATTTCATCACTTCATTTATCTCAATTAAACTTCGTCTTTATATTTCCCCATCTCTTGCAGTGCCAGACTCTGTTAAACCCAATCCCAGCATCCCTTCAAGTCTTATTCTGACCCTGAACCTGCCTGTACCCTCTGCCTCCACCACCAGCAATGGCAAGCGTAACCCTAGTAATGCCCTACAACAGCAGTTACCTCCATTGCAGCAGTCCAGTCCCCGATATGTGCACAAAGAGGTTCCTCCACGCTTCCGACAGCAGGAGCAGAGGCAGCTATTGAAGAGGGGTCAACCTTTACCTACAGCCGCTCTGACCCCGACCTCTCCTTGCACTCAGACCGGAGTCATCTCCCCTCCTGGGACGCCCACCAGCAAACGGCAAACGGGTGAGAATAATGTTTTGTTTTTGATGGAGAGACTAAGATATTTATTTTGACAGGCTTTTCACTTGACCAATATCAGGTACGATTAGAGATACATTGTGGTGTTTTTTTGACATTGGTTGTCTTACTAGATTGAAATTTCCTTCCTCCTCATGGCCCAGCTGGAATGTAGAAGTCCACGGGGACTATGATTTAAATGGCAGTGGGTTGTGTCTCCCACCCTGCTATGCCTTAACAAAGCCTGGTATTGACCTCTTAAGTGTCATTCTTTGCCTGAGGTCATGGGAGCGGCAAGGTTGTGGGACTCTGTCTCTAGTGTTTTTTTTTCAATTATTGTTTACTGACCCCCTCCTCTACACCCCTCTGGTTGATGCTTGAGAGTGTTTGCGATTCACTCCAATCTGGTTTAACGGCAGGTGGAAGAGCAGTGCTTGAGCAGAAGGGACTCGGCATCCCTGGGAACGTGCTCACCAGCTGTTTCATAGCTCCTAATAGCTTTGTCAAATCGTGGATCATTATTGTCTTCACTGATGCATATACATTTGATTTTCTGCTTATAAATATTTTAAATACGTGTTTCTGGGATTCAAATGCCTTTAAAAATGTAGTTTAAGCAGAGAACAAGGTTTATTTGTTTTAAATTGGTATTTGTAAATATAAAAACTGATTTAAAGGTGCTCAAAGCGATGTCACGCGTTTTTTAGGCCAAAACATTTTTTGTCACATACAACAAACATCTCCTCACTATCCGCTAGCTGCCTGTCCCCCGGACACACTGTAAAAAAACACGGTCTCTGCAGACACCCCAGGCTTCACAAATGGCAACAAAAACAAACTGGGCTTACCTGCACCACGAAACATAACAAACTGTTCCAGCCAATAACCGATAAGAAGGGTTTGGGGGGTTAGTGCGCGGATGAGGAGGAGGGAGTGTCTAGCTAGCCTTTGTTTTGTTTGACAATACTTTAAACGTCAACAAGAAGTGATGAGCACCTTTAATATTGGGTTGTGCAAAACTGCTTATTTTCATAATTGACCTCTTAAATGGTTTTACTCTAATAACTAGAAATTAGTCTGTATGGTTTCGGCTTTACCTTACTCTGATCGGACACATTGCTTTGGAGCATTTTCAAGCAAATATCTTGCAACAGGTTCTTAATTTTTTTATTTTTCACATGTCATCTTAATCCAGCAATGCCACCTTCCTGTACCTTAAACAGTGGAGCATAGTGCTAGCAATGCAAAGATTTTGGGTTAGATTCCTAGGGAAGGTAGCTATAAAGGCAAGGACATCCTGAAATTGATGCTAAAGTTATGTTACAGATTTGATCTCATACATGTAGGGCTGCAACAACTAATCGATAAAATCGATTATAATCGATTATGAAAATCGTTGTCAACGAATGTCATTATCGATTAGTTGGTCTGCTTACGTCACGGGGAGCGTTTACTGGTACGCACACACACGCAAGGTCTCTCTCCCTCAGGGGCTCTGCCGAGCGCGCGCGCTACACGGTTTGGAGCAGTCTCTTCTGTCTCGCATGCGCGCTCTTGCTTGCGCGCTCTAGATTTCGGGAGTTTGAACTAATTCGCGGGCATCAGGGAGCCGCAATCAATATGCGGGAGACTCCCGGGACTTCCGGGATCTTGGGATGTCTGTATTTTGTCTCGAGCATCAGGTTG
The DNA here is from genome assembly GCF_051911475.1 of Siphateles boraxobius. Taxonomy (NCBI): domain Eukaryota; kingdom Metazoa; phylum Chordata; class Actinopteri; order Cypriniformes; family Leuciscidae; genus Siphateles; species Siphateles boraxobius. The sequence continues at coordinate 24,307,949 of NW_027509042.1, forward strand.
CGCAATCAGTTCGCTCGCAACGTAAGTGATGGATTAAAATAGCGCTACCGCAGAAATAGGTTAAATTAAAACGGTCTTTACAAAGAGAAGCACTAAATATAAAGGCAGTTAATAACAGCAGCAGTAAAATATTGTTTTTTAGTCACTGTACTCAGTGGTTTTCAGCGAATGCTTGTGCACTACTCAAGCCTGTTAGCTTGCTGGGTAACGTTACCTCCATTCCGTTCTCTTTTTATAGCATTTGTCTACTAAGTTTTAATTGTTTTTCAAACGCGATCTACTGCGGCTCTACGTTCACACAATTGTTTTCAGTCTTTCTATATTTATTTAATCAATTTATATATTATATTCTTTATCCTTATATTCCTTATATATAATTAATTTTAAATAAAAATTAAATTAATTATATATTTTAGATGTTTTTAGTTTGTTTTTAGTTCAGATATTCACATCTGAACAACATGTCTGTGTAAATTTGTTTTAACAAAAATTGTGTTAAAACATAATATGTTGGATATCATTTTTTTAACAATAATCATGTTTGTCAACTTGCCATCAGCAATTATCATTAAAAACAATGCAAATATTGATATTAGTAAAACTCAATGTGTGGCTTTTGCACTTTTTAAAGTACACTTTTACACATAAATACCCTGATTTACGGTTTTATTTAGTTATAATAAAAAAAATCTAATTTAATTTCTATCCGATTAATCGATTAATCGGAAAAATAATCGTCCGATTAATCGATTATCAAAATAATCGTTAGTTGCAGCCCTACATACATGTCAAAACTAGAGGTGGTCTCGTCTCACATGCTTCATCAGCACGGTGTCTCCCCAGCTGATACCTGTCTGGGTCGGTCTTTCAATGTTCTTCGGTCCTCTGTGTTCTTCTGTCTCCACCTCTCTCTGAGAGCACAGCGAACACAGTCTCTGCTCTCTCGGCTGCCATCTCTGCCTGTGCCGTCCTCTATTTACAGCCAGACAGTGCTCACTCAGCCTCTATCTGGTTAGGCTCTCTATCACTTTATGCTCTTTCACACAGCTCAGGTATTCTGCTGGTTTATAATCTCGTTTCAGGTGTAAATAGAGTTCCATCTTCTTGTATAATTGTATAATTTGGTTGGGCCAGATAGTGCTGTGCTGGTCTGGCTGTAGTTTCAGCATCAGCTGTGAGAATGCGCTCCGGTGCCGGTTCTGCTGGTGTAATTTTCCAAAGTCTGGAAATTCTCCTTTCTGGGCTTTCACCAGGTGAAATGGTCACAGCATTTATCTCGCTGGCTTTTTGAGACTAGTTATGTGGAGCCACTCTTTAGGTGTACAAACTCCCATTTCCTGCCTTTTATGTTTTGTTTTGTCCAGGATGTTTGAGTAACAAGGTAAAGGGAAAAAGCCTTATGTGTTATGAATTTATCATGCAGTCTTTATTTTCTCTCTCTTTTCTCACCGTGGGGAGAATGAATGTGACTAAAAGTGAGAGCAAGCAGAGGAGGGTGTGTGAGAAGAAAGTGAAAAAGGGAATAAAAGCAAGAGAAACAGAATTGTAGACAGCAGCGTTGTTCTCTTGGCTGGCTGCATTTCAGCTCTGATAAAATGGTGTCCCTGAGAGTGCCTGTCTGCAGGAGAATGGGTTGCTGGATTGCCTGAACTCCATAAAAAAAATATGGCGTTTTTTTTTACGCTATTTCTGTTTTTCTGTTTTTGACATTTTTGTAGCAAGCATTAGCAGTTGTGCAGTAGTAACAGTAGGAACTTACTGGTATCATTACAGAATTTGTGTTATAGGTTCTTATTAAATCAAATATGGTCTAACATTTATTTATATGTGACTTAAAGTCCCTGGTAATCTGTATTTGATAACTACCTAAGATATCATATTATACATTTCAACTCAATTGTTTCTTCTTTGATAATACTAAATCAAGCAATCTTTTAAACTCAGTGATAGTATGCCTTGTTAATTTCTGCTACAGATAACAGCAACTTCTTTTGCATGTAATGTAACAAACACATCTTTAATTTTCAATTAGTCCTTTTATATTAGGCTTTGTATGTAATGTTGTGTTATATAATAAACTTTCAGTCAACAGTCTAGGCAGTAAAAACTAAACAAGCAATAAAAATAGAAAGCCAATATAATAACAAACACAGTAATCACACGAATCACATAAAAGCCACCCTAAAAAAGTAAGTTTTAAGAGACGATTTAAAAACACTAAGGGATTCTGCATTCCTAATCTCTGAGGGCAGGGAATTCCACAATTTAGGAGCCAAAGAAGAAAAAGCCCGATCACCCATAGTTTTTAGCCGTGGTGTTTGGACAGTTAAAAGATCAGCTTCAGAAGTTCGTAAAGCACGTGTAGGAGTGTAGGGGGTTAAGAGCTCACACAAATATTGAGGGGCCAAGTTATTCAAGGCCTTATAGGTGAGCATGAGAATTTTAAAATCAATACGAAAAACTAACAGGAAGCCAGTGCAATTTTCCCAGGATAGGTGTGATGTGCTCCCTTGCAGTGGTCCCATTCAGAACCCTTGCAGCCGAATTTTGTACCAACTGTAATTTACCTAGGGTAACTTTAGAAGCTCCAGCCAGCAAAGCATTACAATAATCAATACGTGAAAAAACAAAAGTTTTGATTAACTTTTCAGCCACAGAGAAAGTCAACATAGAGCGTAATTTGGCAATGTTTCTGAGATGAAAAAATGATGTTTTTACTGTGTTACGAACATGATGGTCAAATGTTAAATTGGCGTCAAATATCACCCCCAGATTTTTTAGTTTAGTTTGCAATTTCAAAGCAGAGCCATCCACACTTAAGGTTATGGACTCTGCTTTACACAACTGATGAGGTGAACCAATAAGCATCACTTCAGTCTTATCACTGTTTAGACAGAGAAGATTTTCAGACATCCATTTCTTAATCTCAGTAAAACATTGAGAAAGAAAAGACACAGGCATTTTGACATCAGGTTTTGAATGTATATAGAACTGAGTGTCATCGGCATAAAAGTGAAAGTTAAGACCAAGTGTTCTTAAAAGTTGGCCAAATGGAAAAATGTAAATACTAAAAAGTAACGGGCCCAAAACTGATCCCTGGGGAACCCCAGAGTGCACCACACCGACCTCAGACTTGCAATCACCCATCACAACAAACTGCTTACGACCAGAGAGGTAGGACTTAAACCACTCTAATGCAGAATCAGAAACTCCAAAGATGGTCTCTAAGCGGTTGATTAAAATAGAGTGATCTATAGTGTCAAAAGCGGCACTAAGATCAAACAGAATCAGTATAGATAGACGGCCAGAATCAGAAGCCATTAACAAATCATTAGTCACTTTGACCAGCGCTGTCTCAGTGCTGTGTCGTTTCCGAAATCCAGACTGAAGTGGCTCAAAAAGATCATTAGAGGAAAGATGAGAAAGTAGTTGAGAAGCCACTGTTTGTTCCAAAATTTGGCGAGGAATGGAAGATTAGAGATGGGACGAAAATCATTCAGATTATCAAAGTCCATGTTGTTAGTTTTTGGTACAGGGGTGACAGCAGCAATTTTAAGTGCTGCTGGCACAACTCCAGTGCACAGAGAGTTATTGATAATTCTCAAAACAACAGGAGAGAGGGAATCAAAACATGATTTAAAAAGACAAGATGGTATCGGATCAACTCTAGAAGTTGAGGCTTTCAGTTTTGAAACCGTATTACACAGAGACTGGGAGTCATGAATTGCAAAGTTAGAGAGAGAGACACCAGAAAATGCAAAAGTATTTGAGGAGGAGGCAGCAATGGTATGAGTGGCAACAATGTGGTTACGTATATTGTCTATTTTGGTGGTAAAAAACTCCAAAAACATATTACAAAGGTGAGTTGAAGTAGGAACATTAGAGAGGCTGTGATTTTTAAGCAGCTTGTTGATTGAGTGAAACAGTTTTTTAGGGTTTCTCTGATTGCTGACAATTATCTGAGAAAGATAAACAGATCTAGCTGACACAATTTCGGCCTTGTATTTGAGTAAGCTGTCTTTCCAGGCCTTTATATATATATATATATATATATATATATATATATATATATTGTGTCTACCATGACTGTGCACTCATATTAATATGAATTAGAGCAGTGGTTCTCAAACCCCCCCCCTTGGGGTCCGCGACCCTTTGCCAGGGGGTCCGTGAAGTTTATATAAACTTTTTAAAATTAATATTGTTTAAGACGTTTAGTAGCTTGCCTATGTCATTTGTAATGGATGCCCGTTTCCGCCACTGAATACAAAAAAGAAAAGAAAAGGTAATTGTGACTTTAAAGTCAGAATTGTGAGATTAAAAAGTCTTTCATCCTCTTTGATAGGCGGCATAGGCCTACATGAGTAAAATGTATGAGCCTTTTGCCTTTACACAAGAGCGTCATCTCCAGAGCTGCAATGAGTCACTTTGAGAACGTTTCAGCATTTAATTTGATACAAAAATAGGGGCGGTTCTAGGGTCAGTGGATATTCGGGGCTTTAGCCCAAACTAAAATTGGGTATTTTTATTTAAATTAATGAATTGATTATAAAAGTGATTTAAGGGAATAAAGAAAAAGAAAGGTTTATTGTATTAGTGAAATAATTACAGTTGTAAAATATTAAATCTTATCTACTTACATTTTACCAGGCGTTCGTTCATGTTAACATCCTTCTGTGGACGGTAAGCCCCGCATTCTTTAATCATTTTGACATTGATGAGCTAGACCGCTGAACTTTTTGTCATCCAACAAACGCGGTGCGTAAATTAGAGCAGAGCAGCATCAAGAATTCAATTCAATTCAATTCAAATTTATTTGTATAGCGCTTTTCACAATACACATTGTCTCAAAGCAGATTTACAGAAAGTGCATTTCGGAAATGTACATAGAAAAATACAGTTAGTTAATCATGTATTAATTTATGGCATAACATATCGCCGGCTTTGAGTCGTCTCTTCACAGGCGTCGAGTCGTCTCTTCACAGGCGTTGGGGCATCTAAAGTCTCCGTGAGAGGCTGGATACAAACTGGAGCTGACGAACGCTATTTACCTCGGGACTAGCGTCCCGAGATAACAGCAGAAAGGCAGATGGGAAATAATTAGCATAGCTGATGTTCATAATGTTAATGCATTCGAACTGATTCAGCAGTAGTATTAAAGGTTAAGCATTAAGTGAATGCTTGGTTAAAGAGATGCGTCTTTAATCTAGTTTTAAACTGGGACAGCGAGTCTGAGTCTCGGACAATATCAGGAAGGCTATTCCAGAGTTTAGGAGCTAAATGCGAGAACGCCCTCCCTCCTTTAGTGGACTTAGATATCCTAGGAATGACCAGAAGCCTCGAATTTAGTGATCTTAAAGAGCGCGATGGATTGTATGGCGATAGAAGGTCTGTTAAATACACAGGAGCTAAACCATTTAGGGCTTTATAGGTCAGTAGGAATACTTTGTAATTGATACGTAACTTAATAGGTAACCAGTGTAGAGATGATAAAATAGAATATCAAATACATTGCAGTGAATCTCTTATTTGCATCTTAAGGTTATTGCCAATAATAATGACAGGTTTGCGAAAAGTGTATAACTCGGTGAGCTCGCGCAAAACACATCTTCAGCACGCGACTTGTTTAAACGCCTCTGATTGGCCGATGCGTTCAACAGACATGTCTGTAATTGGCTACAATGCTCAACGCTGCAAAAGCACGTTGTAAGTACCTTTAATGCAAAGGGAAAAATATAAACTGTAATATGCACTTTTCATGATTAGGTAATCACGGCAGCTGTAATCTTATTCACATTTGTTTTTCTGATTAATTGTTTTGCTCTATGAGAAAGACAAGGTAGCAAAATCTTTTATTCACTACAACCCACCAAAATAAAAGTTTGGTTTAACTTAATTACTAGGATGTGTTCTGCAACAGTGTTAATTCTGTTATGATTTGTTGATTGTTCTACCATTGATATAAGGTGCAATTAGTTCATTAATTTAAAGCTGATGCACATAAAGTCACATTAGATAATTTAAATGTTATTTTAAATGGAAGTTCACCGAAAAAAATTAAAAGTGTGTCACCATTTGCTCACCCTCAAGTTGTTCCAAACCTGAATGAGTTTCTTTCTCCTGCTGAACACAAAAGAAGATATTTTGAAGAATGTGGGTAACCAAACAGTTTCTGGTACTTTTTAAAAAAAACATATGGAAGTCAATGGGGTCCATCAACTGTTTGGTTACTGAAATTCTTCAAAATATCTTCTTTTGTGTTCAGCAGCAGAAAGAAACTCATTCAGGTTTGGAAAAACTTGAGGGTGAGTAAATGATGACAGAATTTTTAATTTGGGTGAACTATTATTTTAATGTAAAATATTAATGTTTTAATTTTAATCTAGGGAATTTTAATGTTTGGTTTTATTAGAACAAGCCTGTGCTTGCTGTTTTGCTGTTGATTTTAAGAAAACTTTTAAGATAAATTACTTAATGTAAATGCTATTAAGTCCAAATGCAATTTTAATAAAAGACCCACCGTTTACAAGTATGTAAGTGGTATTAACATGATTTAAACTGACATGTGTTTCTGTTCTATAAAACAGGTCTTAAGTTTTTAGGGTGAAAAAGATTACAATGCAATTAATTCCAATGGCATTTAAGAGTACAAATAGTTTTAAGCATATTAATCACAGACAGTTATTGTTATGAGAGGGGGTCCTTGGAAATTTTTCTCTGCTCTAAGGGGTCCCTGGTCCCAAAAAGTTTGAGAACCCCTGAATTAGAGCAACGAGTAATATGGCGGAATGAGTCACGCCTTCTAAATAAAAGAGCCATTCGCCAATTGGTAAAGTCATCGCGTCACTGCAGCTGCCGTTAGAAACTCTGGTTGCCATAGAAACATTCTGTGTCCTGAGACGCAAGTACTGCACATGCACATTGGCTGTTCCAGCCTGAAATATAAGCTTTTTAACACTTTAAGCAGTTTTTGAGATTTTAAGATTTCCCCCGTTATAGTAAATAGGACTTAGTCTTGAATGTCCAAAATAGCTGCCCGGAGGTGTTGCCAATATAGCCTCAGATTGAACAGACTTTCCTTGAAAGGGACTTTGATGCGTGGTGCAGAAATGCACTGTAGTATTCATAGCCCTGTGTGATAAGGCTGCCTGGAAAGATGAGATAAGTGTATAGATGGAAGAACTGTGTTCTGAGGGAATGGGCACTATTGTGGTCAGGAGGTATTATAAGCCGCACATTAATTTGAGCTGACACAAATGGATTCCTTCTATTTGACAGACAATCTTCTTCACTCATTGTCTAAATTAACCGACCCAGTGCAGTCAAACACTAAAGGAAAGTGAAAAGACGTGTACAATGATATTTAGAAATTGTTGCTGTATACCACAATCAAAAACAGCTCATACAAAAAAAAGTAAATGAACATCTGCAGAGAGCACAGTCAAAATGTAACTTTTTGTGATTGGCATTGCACTGATACACACTGTGACTGTGGAGGGCAGTACAGTAAACCTACGTATAGCGTACGTATAGGAGATCTGTTTACAGCATATTGATGTGAAAAAAAAACAATACAGAAAGCAGCTCTCATAGAAAAAAGGCCACGATGAAATTATGCCAATTTTCCATATGTTAGCTTTTACGAAGAGGGTGCCGTTCGGATTTCGCACTCTGCCATCATGTGTCTCTGTTATGTGCACGCCACAGACTGTCCGGTCACTGCACTTCCGCGCTTCAGAGTTCCGCCTTTTGCATTCCGTCAATATATTACGTTATTAGAAGAAAAAAAAGAAAAAAAAATATTTTTGACATTTGTGAATCGATTCAGAATTGTCCGCATCGCGATGCATCTAAGAATCGATTTTTTCCCCCATCCCTATGAGGCAGTCATATCTAAATGTATTTGCCTGTGTTGCGTCACAGATCCCACAATATCAAAACAAGACATTTTTAGAGCTTGGTTAATTTAAATACTTTTTTATAATGAGGATGACATTTCAAACTATGAACGTATGAAACAAAAACCTCTTATATGTCAAGACCCCTTTAACTAAACCTTAGGTTAGTCATGGGTACTATGTTTGATTTATTCAGTGAATCATATATTTGCCACATAACCCTTTAAGGGTATGGATAATACAGAGGTGGGAGTAAGTCACACATGTGCAAGTCACAAGCAAGTCTCAAGTCTTAACCTTCGAGTCTCAAGCAAGTCCAAGTAAATTTTTTATAAAGGCAAGTCAAGTCAAGTCAAGTCACTGCCTTATGTCAAGCAAGTCAAGTCAAGTCGTAACTTGGGTCACAAGTCACTGGCAAGTCATACAAACGTTTAACGATTTCACTGAATTTATATTTTAAAATAAGATAAAACTACAGAAGTTGTGGACTATGGTTTTATTTGCAACTTTATTTTTTTTAATATATGCATTTCCACATATAGCTGAGTGGTTACTACAATAAAAATCTAAATGTAACTGAAATTAGGCCAACATTAATGCAAGAAAAAATAAATATGCCTCAAACATTGCAGAAGACCATTAAAAGGTATTAAACAATTCACAATTCAAGTATAATTCCTATGCGACCAAAGACATTCTTCAAACTGGCATCCCCTTAATACAAGTTATATATTTTTAATTATGAAGTTAAAACCGCCAATAGGTGGCGCCAAATTACCATATTAATGTACGAGTCATAGAAGCATTCGTTTAACTTATGTTCAAAACGGCAGATTCGTTCTGGAACTGAGCAACTAGGTCACTGAATCACAAATACGCATAACTCTTTCTGTGGCTTGTTTGGAACTATTGTCATTGGAGAAATCGAGCAAAAACAGAAAATATTTGGAATATTAGGCTATGTCTAAATGTCACATCACAATATTCACTCTTTGTTTACTGAACTGTTTTATAAAATCATTATCACATTTGCAATCGCGTCAAAATTCTGGAAATATTTTTTTTAATATCATATGTTATAATTATGAAAATAACTCATACTAGGGCATTTTTTTCCACCACATTTTGAATTTTGGGTGCAATATTAATTCTGCTGGCATTTTTGATAACATCTAATAGATGTAACCCCTGATAACATCTAACCCTGCTTTAAGAGAAACATAAAACACGACAAAACATTAACAGTTCTCTTACGAGAGGTTCTCTCGTATTGCGTAAGTTTAGCTTACGCTACGGAAAGATTCATCTTCTCGAGATACTGAAGCCAAAAATTATCCTTAATTTTGTATAACTTGTCAACGCAGTGCAGCAGCTAGCAGACCTAGAGCAGGCCATCTCGCGTGCTCATTGGCTGCCCTGCGGGCAACTGCTGCAGCCTACCAGTGCGCCCGGCGTGACGTCACGCCCAATGAGGGGCGCCCGCGCCTTTATAGCGTCACAGCCCGCCAGATAGGCGTGGCTTAGCATATAAAATAGGGGCTGTAGGCTGAATTCTCAGATTTTTCGACTCTTCAGCGTGCTCTTCGCATCGCTGGATTTGAGAGAAGCCACCGCCGCCGTCGAACAGCGAACAGCCAGCCTAGGACAGCGCTGAGGAAGCCGGCCGTCTTCGCCACCTTCAGCCATCCGTGCGAGCTACGCTATCCGGCGACGTATCCTTTTGCTATTATTCTAAAAGAGCAGCGAGCGTCTTTTTAAAGATGCCTCGCACTTCCTGCGGCTCGTGTAAAGCCCCGCTCAGCGCCGGAGACCGCAACCTTATCTGAGCTCTCTGCCTGGGCCTGGAACACGCAGAGCTCGCCCTCGCGTCCGGGGGCTGCGAGCTCTGTGAGGAGCTTCCGCTGTCGACCCTGCGGGCTCGACTCGAAGCATTCAACACCACAGCGGTCACTCCGCCTCCTGTGGGACCGCGCAGAAAGAAGCGCCGTTCCCTGAGACAGCCGGAACCTGTGGCCACAGCGACGCGCTCGCCGGAGAACCTCCCTCGAGCCTCGCTCTCGCCTTCCCCACCTCTCCTCACCGACGCGCAGCTGCCGCTTACGAGCCTCACTGCCGTCACTTCGGAGGATGAGTCAGTGGGACATGTCACAAAAGACTGCTGCTCTATCCTGGCATCAGACAGCGAGGAATGGTCGCTTCACTCCGCCTTCTCGTCAATCCAGGAATCCGCCCGTACCCGCGCTGGAGCTGACGCGGAACTTATGCGCCTGCTGACGCAAGCGGTTGACCGTCTCGGGCTCGAGTGGTCGCTGCCGAAGGAACCCGCGCCGAACAGGCTCGACGGCTGCTTCCTTCAAAGTCGCCACCGCGCAGTTTCAGAAACCAGGCCCGCTCCATTCCTGCCGGAACTTCATGCGGAGCTGACGAAGTCGTGGAATTCACCGTTTTCTGCTAGACTTCAGTCACAGGCCTCCGCGTCGCTCTCCCGAGTGGACGGCGCCGCCGAGAAAGGGTACACAGCGATTCCCCCTGTGGAAGAGGCGGTCGCAGCGCACCTTTGCCCGCCCTCCGCGAGATGGCGGTCACGGTCAGCCCTCCCGTCTAAAGCCTGCAGAGCCACTTCCGCCTTGGTCGGCCGCGCTTATGCCGCCTCCGGCCAGGCCGCGTCTGCTCTACACTTGATGGCTGTGCTTCAGATCCTGCAAGCCGACCTCCTCCGTGAATGGGATGAGAAGGGCCGGGACCCAGCTGCGGTTACGGATTTGAGAAGCGCTACGGATCTCTCTCTCCGCGCAACCAAAGCCGCAGCCCAAGCCATCGGACGAGCCATGGCCGCGTTAACCGTGACGGAGAGGCACCTCTGGTTAACGCTCGCGGATATGAGGGAAACTGAGCGAGCCACCTTTCTAAACGCGCCGCTTTCCCCCCGTCTCTTCGGCCCAGCGGTGAACGGGATCGTTGATCGCTTCTCTATGGTGCAAAAGACCACGCAGGCCATGAACCTCTTCCTGCCGCGACGCTCGAGTTCCGCTACAGGCCGCTCTCGCGAGAGACAAAGCCAGCCTCCTGTGCGAACCAGCACCCAGCGTCCAGCACAGCCTCAGCATCAGCCTTCGCAGCGACGTCAGGGCGGCCGCCCTAGATCGCGCTCAGACAGCCGTCGCAGACCGCCGCCCCCCAGAGGGCCTCGGCAGAGACTCACGCTGAAGTCTGAGCACGCGAAGCCCTCCTAACAGCGAGAGAGAAAAGACGTGTGTCCCGCTGCGGCCGGACTGCCGTCAAAGTTCATTTCCCTGTCAGTCCCCTTCGAACAGGCTACTGCAGTGGTTCAACTAGCAGCCAACGAGCCGGTTTATTCACCCTCTCGCCTGCACACAAATGCCGTTTTCACGGCGACCCAGAGAGTTCTCAAAAAGAGTATAATGTCTTGTCCGGCTCACGCCGTCAGTGTTTTAAGTGTAGTGAATGTGCCCACGCCCCAGTGTTCACCCCTACACATAAGCACTCCAAACCCCGTGTCACTCACAGAGCACACTCTCATAAAGCGCAGAAAAGCCGCTCGAGTGTTGAATGTAAGAAATGTGTCCACAGGTCTGTGCCCATTATCTGCCCGCTCTGTTACACGATCAAAGAAGCAGGTTATGAACGTAAGTCTCGTGCCCGCCAGAGAGCGCTCACGCTTGCTAACACAAACCTCCCCCCGGGCTCCGCCTGTGCGTTTAAGTGTTATCACAAAACACAGGGCGTTAATAAAGCGCTCCCCATATACTATGATCGGGGCGTCAGATACAGTTGTAAGTCTCGTGCCCGCATGCGCGCGCTCACGCTTACAGAGAGCTCTGCCGCCCAGAGCGCTGCTCGCGCGTCAAAGTGTGGTAAAAGTATGTTCCCCATCCCTTATGATCGGGACATCTCACATAAGTCAGCCGGTCTCGGCGGTCAGCGAGCGGCCATTGCTCCGCATCAGTTTCACAAGCCCACAAATGGCGGCGGTCTGAACCCGGAGGCCATTCGCCCCCTGGCGGCTCACATAGCTGCGTGGGAAACTATCCCAGGGATTTCAGAATGGGTGTTGAGCACAATAAAGCAGGGCTATGCACTTCAATTCATTCGCCGTCCCCCGCGCTTTCAAGCCCGGACCGCGACGACGGTGAATGCGGAAGTAGCACACCTACTTCACACAGAAATAGCAAAGCTGCTGTGCAAAGGGGCTATAGAAAAGGTGCCGCCTTCTCTGAGCGAGTCAGGCTTTTACAGCCGATATTTTCTTGTACCCAAGAAGGACGGAGCCTTCAGACCTATCCTAGATCTGAGATATTTGAACAAAGTGCTTGCAAAAAGACCGTTCAAAATGCTTACGACCAGGAAAATCCTCGCGCACGTTCGCCCGAGGGACTGGTTTATCTCTCTAGATCTGAAGGATGCCTATTTACAGATTCAGATAGTACCCCTTCACAGGCAATTTTTGAGATTCGCCTTCGACGGTCAGGCATATCAATACACCGTCCTGCCGTTCGGCCTGTCCCTGGCACCCCGTACATTTACAAAGTGCATGGACGCGGCGCTCGCCTCCCTGAGAAGTCAGGGGCTGCGCATAATGAACTATCTGGACGATTGGCTGATATTAGCACAAATAGAGACAGAACTACTATCTCACAGAACAGTGCTTCTCAGTCATCTGGAAAGCTTGGGTCTCACGGTCAACTGGACCAAGAGCTCATTACTGCCCAGCCAGTCAATTTCCTTTTTAGGAATAGAACTGGACTCGGTGACCATGACGGCTCGTTTATCGACACAGCGCGCGCGCCGTGTTCGCCACATAGCCGCATCTTTCCAGAAGGGCAGCTTTCTCCCTTTAAAAACATTTCAAAGGATGTTGGGCTTTATGGCATCAGCTGCAGTGGTGCTCCAGCTGGGCCTACTGCGCATGCGCCCGCTCCAACGCTGGTTGAACGCTCGCGCGCCTCGCCGAGCCTGGGTGTCTGGCGGCCAGAAAATCAGAGTGACTCAGACCTGCATAACAGCTCTGCAGCCCTGGTTAGTGGCCGACTGGTACCAGCAGGGAGTAATGATGGGAACCATCTCTTATCGGAAGGTCATCTCGACAGACTCGGGTTGGGGCGCGCTGTTCGAGGGCAGACCGGCCTTTGGCCAGTGGTCAGACCAGGAGAAGGGTTTTCACATAAACTGTCTGGAAATGATAGCGGTCGAGAACGCGCTGAAGTGCTTCCTCCCGTTCATACACGGCCAGCATGTTCTTGTCCGCTCGGACAACACATCTGTGGTATCCTATGTAAACCGTCAGGGCGGTGTCAGATCCAGAAATCTCTGCGATCTGGCGGAACGCCTCCTTATTTGGTCACAGACGAACCTGCGCTCGCTGAGGGCGGCGTATGTGCCTGGCCATTTGAACGACGGCCCAGACAGACTGTCCAGGGACAATGTTCCCCCAGGGGAATGGTCCCTGCACCCCCAAACGGTCCAGAAACTGTGGCGCCTATTCGGCAGAGCGGAAGTCGACCTGTTTGCGTCAAAAGACAACGCTCAGTGCCCGACGTTCTTCTCGAAGGACGAGGACGCGCTGGCCCAGGTTTGGCCCAGCCTCCCGCTATATGCTTTCCCTCCGGTCTCTCTGTTGCCACAGGTGATCAAGAGGATCAGGGAAACGCACCACTCGGTGCTCCTCATAGCCCCGCGTTGGGAGAATCAGACTTGGTTCCCGGAACTGGCACGGCTGTCACATACAGCTCCGTGGCCGATTCCGGTGAGGGCAGATCTCCTCTCTCAAGCTTGCGGCACGATCTGGCATCCCCATCCAGAGCGCTGGTCTCTGCATGCATGGTTGATCAACGGGTACTCGTTGCCCTGCCAGAAGGAGTGATGAACACGATCATGCAGTCTAGAGCCCTTTCCACGATAAGGCTCTACGCGTCTAAATGGTCGGTGTTCTCTGGATGGTGCACCGACAGAGGTCTGGACCCGCGGACATGCGGGGTGGCGCATCTGCTCACCTTCCTACAAGAGCTGTTGGATAAGGGAAGATCCCCATCCACGCTCAAAGTATACGTGGCGGCCGTAGCAGCATTCGCGGAATCGACGCACGGCCAGTCACTGGGAAGACATGAGTTGGTCATCCGCTTCCTTAGAGGAGCTGGAAGGATGAATCCGCCGCTCCCCCCGTCGGTTCCCATGTGGGATCTTTCACTGGTCCTCGAGGCCCTGAAAGCTTTTCCATTTGAACCACTAGACTCCGTGGAGTTGAAATATCTATCACTAAAGACCGTTTTTCTGACTGCACTGTCGTCAGTAAAACGTGTAGGGGATCTGCACGCGCTGTCTGTCAGCGCATCGTGTCTTGAGTTCGGACCAAATGACTCTAAAGTCATCCTCAGACCTAGACATGGTTATGTCCCTAAAGTGATGGGCACTCCATTCAGAGCGCAAGTTATTTCGCTGTCAGCTCTCCTAACATCTGACAGCGAAAGTGATGTGAATCTCCTCTGCCCTGTCAGAGCGCTGAGGTTTTACATTACGCGCTCCGCCTCCTTCAGGCGTTCGGAACAGCTTTTCGTTTCATTTGGTGGGCGCGCCAAGGGGCTTGCCTCCTCGAAACAGGGCCTGTCCAGATGGATAGTGGACGCTATAGCGGCAGCTTACGCGTCAAAAGGTCTGCAATGCCCTCTGGGCATCAGGGCTTATTCCACGAGAGGTGTGGCCTCGTCGTGGGCTTGGTCCAGTGGAATTTCTATCCATGACATATGTGTAACGGCGGGCGGGGGATCCCCGTCTACATTTGTCAGGTTTTATAACCTAGAAGTTCCTGCCTTGCAGGCTAAACTATTGTCAGTTTGAAAAAGAGGTGTATTCTGCCCAGATCTCCTGCTCAGATCACGTTCATGACTCAGCTCTCCTGGTTGAGCTGCACTAGTAGGGTATGTGCCATATGACTATACAGACCGGCGCGCTGCTCTGTATTCCCTATGTGTGCTTATGTACAAGTGATGGCCCGCGTGGCTGGCCACCTTATTTTTTCCACTTATGGGGTTCCCCTCAAGCTCGGGGTTCTCATGTGGATGCTTGGCGCGCACGGCGTTGACAAAGTGTTCCCGTAGCGTAAGCTAAACTTACGCAATACGAGAGAACCTCTCGTAAGAGAACGATACTCGGTTACTAACGTAACCTCGGTTCTCTCTAGAGAGGGAACGAGTATTGTGTAACCGGCCGTGCTCGCGCCACGAGCGTCTTCGCTTCAGTCGTCGAAAAACCAGAGAATTCAGCCTACAGCCCCTATTTTATATGCTAAGCCACGCCTATCTGGCGGGCTGTGACGCTATAAAGGCGCGGGCGCCCCTCATTGGGCGTGACGTCACGCCGGGCGCACTGGTAGGCTGCAGCAGTTGCCCGCAGGGCAGCCAATGAGCACGCGAGATGGCCTGCTCTAGGTCTGCTAGCTGCTGCACTGCGTTGACAGGTTATACAAAATTAAGGATAATTTTTGGCTTCAGTATCTCGAGAAGATGAATCTTTCCGTAGCGTAAGCTAAACTTACGCAATACTCGTTCCCTCTCTAGAGAGAACCGAGGTTACGTTAGTAACCGAGTATCGTTTTCTATGTTGTTTTTTGTCATTGGAAAGAACGACATATTTGGCTTTAAAGCATGATTTAAAAAGAAATGTGGCAAATGTTATACAAAACATATGACATCATTAATTATCATTTGAATATTGACAACATTAAGCTACATTTGAAAACATAATTGTGTATAAAGAGGCATGCTGTTTTGACCAATATTCTCGATTTAAAGATAGTCAAATTAACTATAACAAACAGCTTAAACAAGCCATAGCTTACTTTTAGACGTGGTGAATGAAGTTCGACTGTTCGAGGTTGTGATGGTCGTCCGATATCCCTTGCCAGTTATTATGCGTACAGCAAATCTTCTTGTATGAATATAGTCAATTTCTAGTGTTTATATCCAAAAAGAAACGATGCTGGGATATGTTTTTGTATTTAGCGCGCTCACCGCGATGTATGTTTTTTCTGGGCTTGTGCAGTGTCACGCAATCGCGCAGAATCTGATGACTGGCGTCAATGGTTCCGTTGCTTTCATTTTGTTCATCAATTGATGTTGCGATGATAAATGTATATCAAGTCATTCTCGAGTCATACAGTTCAAGTCAAGTCAAGTCTCAAGCCATTGGATCTCAAGTCAAAGTCAAGTCGAGTCATTTTCTTAATTTAGTCAAGCAAGTCTCAAGTCCTTAAATTTGCGACTCATGTGACTCGAGTCCCCCACCTCTGGGATAATACATATGCGTACTGTTTAGGATGCATATTGTCAGTGGTTGTGGAGAGTTGCAGTTGCCCTCTTTCTGCTCTCATGCCATAATTTACACACCATCGATTACCTGCTGGCTCATGTTTGATGAGAGAGAGAGAGAGAGAGGGAGAGAGAGAGAGAGAGAGAGAGAGAGAGAGAGAGAGAGAGAGAGAGAGAGAGAGAGAGAGAGACACGAGGGATTGTATACCACAGACAGTTACACCTCCAATATCTTTCTTTTTCTTTTTTGTGAGAGAGATTTTGTATATGTCTTCTGAGTATCTGTGGAGCATGTTGATGAAGCTTTCTTTTCGTGGGGACCTTGCAGACCGAATACATCTAGGTTTAGTGTGTCTTCTGAGTATCTGTGGAGCATGTTGATGAAGCTTTATTTTTTGGGGGACCTTGCAGACTGAATACATCTAGGTTTAGTATGTGTCTTCTGAGTATCTATGGAGCATGTTGATGAAGCTTTATTTTTTGGGGACCTTGAGTGCATCTAGGTTTAGTATGTGTCTTCTGAGTATCTTTGGAGCATGTTGATGAAGCTTTATTTTTTGGGGACCTTGAGTGCATCTAGGTTTAGTATGTGTCTTCTGAGTATCTGTGGAGCATGTTGATGAAGCTTTATTTTTGTGGGGACCTTGCAGACCACATTAAAATGAAAATAAAATCTAAAATTAATATCCCTTGCTAATAGTTTTATTTTACGATACATAATGATGTACTGAACATTTTTTAATCAATTTTTGCAATAAAAAAATTGGATTGTGTATTTGTTTTACAGGACTTCCCTGTCAAAGTGGCCTGGGACCCCAGCATGAGAATTGTCATTGGAATATCCCAGTTACCAAAAGCAGCAGCGGCAACCAGGATAAAGTGATTATTAACCGTAACGACACAGACACTTGGCCTTCCATTACATTCGGCAAGAGCCAGCAGACATCAGAATGCACCTTGGACGCTGAACGCACATCAGAGGTCATCAGCAACAGTAGTAGCACTATTATGGCTACAGGAGCTAGCCAGCAGGGTCATTACCCAATCAGCAAAGCCAGCGTTAATCTCACTTCTAGTATGGTCTCTAGTCAAGGTGGCCCTACCAAGGGGTGGGTCTCAGAAGGAAAGGTTGACTTGCCAATGGGCAGTAGAGGGCAGTCCAGCTGGGGTGCTTCTAATCTGAACCTCAACCCCAGTGCCAACCCTGCTGCTTGGCCAGCTCTTGGACATGAGGGGCCTGGGGTAGGGTCAGGCCCTAGTAGCACAGTTTGCTCAAATTCACTTTCACTTAGTAGGTGTGGCCAAGGAGGAGTGGCACCACCTCACAGCACCATTGGAAATGGTAGCATTGGTTGTGTCAATGGAAACCTTGTAGGGGACTGTGCATGGGGCAACCCGGATATCCCAGAACAGCACCAGTCACCCACAAATGTATCTTTCAACATGAAACCTCCTAACCATAAAACTGATGGACCAAATAACACTAAACCAGAGCCAATGAGTCCAGTGAACAGATGGAGAGGAAACCTCAGTCAGTCACCTACTGAGCCTGCCAGCGAAGATGGAACTGCTTTTTGGGGCAACGGAGATGCCAAAAATGGAGAATCAAAGGACTCAGGCTGGGATTCTGCAGGCGTCTCTTCTTGGGGGCAGGGAGGAGCTAGCAGTGGTGGCGGCTGGGGCAAACAGCCAAGCACTGAAAGTACAAGATGGGGCAAACAGCCAAGTACTGACGGTACAGGATGGGATGCTAATGATGATCCTGTCCAAGAACATATGAGTTCCTGGGGCCTGGATACTCCAGCAAGTGAGGGCAGCAGGGATAGTAGTGAGGGCCACCCAGGAAGAAGAGAGAGGTCCTCAAGTGATGATTTGGCCCCTTTGCTGCCAAGGCAGGACTTGGACCCACGTGTCCTATGTAACTCAGGCTGGGGACAGACTCCAGTTCGTCAACACACTGTTTGGGAAATGGAACAAAGTCCAGACAAAAAGAATGATGCAGGTGGCGAGGTCTGGGGGTCTTCATCCAACACACCTTTAACTGGACCTGCACCATCTCCTCCTGGATGTGCCAATCCCAACCTCAATGCACCTCTTAGAATGGACACAAGCAAGAGCGAGGAACCTCGCAGAGCCACGCCAAACACAGGCTGGGGAGGATCAGTCCCAGCCTCTGCTCAACCTAATGGTGGATGGGGGGAACCTCCTGCAAATAAAAAGGTTCCCAACGGATCAGTATGTGGCTGGCGTGATCCCATTGCTGAGGGTCTTAACACAAATGGCTGTAACCACCAATCTTGGGCTTCTGAAGAAAAGTCTCCTAGCTGGGATGATGGTACTTCTCAGAAGAAAATACAAGGTTGGAGTGATGGACCCAATACCTCCTCAGGCTGGGGAAGTAGTGGCAGTGGTAATAGTGGAGAGTGGGGTGACCCTTCAGAAATGCGGAAATGTGGCTCTGGAAGTTCCTCTAGGGACCCTGAAAACAGAAACTGGAAGGAAACCCAGAGAGGCTGGGGTAAATCAGCACCAGCACAGGGTGGTGGTTGGGGTGATTCTCAACATTCCAATGGTTCTGCCCAAGGTTGGGGTGGAAAACTTCAGGAATCCAAATGTGGCAACAGTGGAGCTGGAGGCATAGGGTCATGGTGTGGCCCAAATTCTGTAAAACAGAGCAACTCTGGGTGGGCATCAGGAGGCCACCAGGATCCAGGAGATGAGGCCACAGGCTGGGATGAACCATCTCCATCTTCTATTCGTCGCAAAATGGAAATTGATGATGGGACCTCGTCCTGGGGTGACCCCAGTGCTTATTGCAAGAGTGTGAACATGTGGGACAGGAATAACTCCCAAAATCATCTAGGAACCGGCAAGAATGGCAGCAGTCATAGCATCACTGGGCCAAACAACAACAACAACAGCAACCGTCACCAACACCACAGCCAAGGTCCCACTCAGAACCATGTCAATGGCAAAATTAACAATGGCTCACCCAGTCAAGGTGAATCTCCTCTTAACAGGATGTCCATGGGAAATCCAGGTGAGAGAATGCATATATTTCTCCCTTTCTAATGCCCATTCTAGTCCTCTGTACATCTGACAAACATTAATAAAATTGCTTAAATTATTAAAGTCGTGGTTAGCTCCATCTGTTGTCTACAGTGTGCATTCTGCTGCCCCAACTAGTTTAGATTTGAACCAGGAATGACATGCCCATGACTGTTGTGTACTTGGCCTAGATGTGCTGTTATCATCCTCAAAAATGTTTTTTTTCAGTGTCAGTGCTGAGGGATAACTTAGGATATAGATATTTATAATCTTCCTTTTCCATATTTCTGAGAGCTTTTTCTGTATTTTCTCTAATATATTGGTTCAGAGTGTCTGTTTTTATTAAATAAAAAGTGCACTTACTTTTTTGTATTATATTTACAAATTAATAAGACAACAACTAACAGTTATTTTCATAATCGATCTATTAATTATTTATTTGATTAAACAAATTGTAAAATATTATTTTCTGTATTTTAAATACTTCATTTTAAGTTATTATTCTGATAATGTTTGATTCAGGCTGGGGAGAGCTCCCTAATGTCCAGTCAAATACAGAACCCTCTTCATGGGGCGAGCCAGCCAATTCCAACCCTTCTCTGGACAATGGCACTTCAGCTTGGGGCCAAGGCCAACCCACTAAGAGCTGTGGAGGATGGGGTGAAAGTGCTTATGACTCCAGTGGACCTTATGGCAGAGGAAATGCACCTGCTGGATCAGGCCCCTGTCAGGAAGGTAATTAAATCAAATAAACCTCTTTACATTAAAGCACTTGCTATAACAAAATGGAAAGTCATTGCTCAAACTGAAATGTTATTATTATTATTATTTATTTTTTAAATATGATGATAAAATTAAACTACACTGACCTCTGGTGGTTGAATAAAACTCCTGTACTGATTGCATTACTATACTTTAAAGTTTAACTTTGCTTTTTGATTTTTGTGTTTTAGTGTTAAATAGTTTATACTATCCCAGCTTAACATGCTGAGACAAGTAAATTAGTTGTATTATAAAGTATAAATGCTGTGCCAGTGGCTCTCTGGGAGTTTCAAATAGTTGCTCTAACAACCCAACCAGCCTGAGCTGCCTGACATAGAAACACTGACTCAACCAGTGGTGTGGGTTTGGGGCAGAACTATCCATCTATCTGACCAATGACAGAAAGGGGCAGTGTTTTGGAAGCCATTCACTGTGTCTGTCATTCGCTGCATCCAAAATCCCATACTGTACAGTAGGTTCTACATTTGGTTTGAAACTTGCTTTGAAAACTGTTTTAAAAAAGTATGTTCTATATAGTATGAATGTATGAAGTATTAATAAAATTTCGAACATACTATATCTGCCATGTTGTCATTGTCATGTGACCTATGACATCACTTGTGTCGTTTCACTGCCATTCTCAACTCCTCTCCCGTGGCCTCATAGGGGATAGTAAAGTGTCCATTGAATGCGCCTTTCAGTATTTTGGCGGACGTAGTAGGTCATCTGGATGCTTTTCACCTAATGTTTTTCTAATACTATGTATTCGGACATACTACTCTGTTTGCGTACTGTTTTTTCCATATTATAGTAGGGGTATTTGAATTCGAATGCAGCAATTATGTATGCAATTCTGTTTGGTGACTCTGTTGCAGCAGATATTACACACTTCACATTAAAGGTTTTTCTGTGGATCCTGTTATATTGGCAACATGTAACCATATTTTTAGTATTGGGCAGACCAAATTTAATAATTTAGTCAACCATTCACATATCTAAACATAGATAAAAATATATGGTGTTATATGGCCCTGATTATGAGCAGTCTTGACCAATTATGTTTTTCCAGGTCCCAAACCTATGCAAGATGGCTGGGGATCTGGAGGGGAAGAGACTGGCATGAACACCAGCCAGTGGGATGCTGATGATGGTGACATGTGGAACAGTCCCACATCCCAAGATTCCTCTTGTAACTCATGGGGTCAATCCAAGAAGGGCCCACAAAGGGTAATTGAGGCTATTCAAAGCCATTAGTACTCTGTCCTGTAATGTATACTCAGTGTCACATATTCATTGTGTGGTTAAGAAATAGTTTGTAATTTATTATTTATTATAATTACTGTGAATCAAAGACGAGACTTAAATGTATTAAAGTGATTTTATATACATAAAAAAAAATATTAAATGCAAGTAAAGTGTCTACCGTCATGTTTCAGCTAAGGTTTATGAAAATTTAATGTCAAAATATGGGTGAAATAATGTTCTAAAGTGTAAAATTGTTATTCACCCTAATAGTCCAGACTTTGATTTTGATTCCCATTAAATATTTAAATAAACATAAAATACCAAGTTAAAAAATATATATTTGTTTTCTTGGCATTTTCAAATAAGTGTTGTCTATTATATTAAAAGGACTATGTCATTCTTGTTGTTGTTTTTTTTAAATATATTGAAAAGTATTGAAATAACCAGAGGACTTTTGTCCCAATTATGCAGTTTGTTAGAGGTCATTCAGTGTAAAAGGAAAAGAAGCCAGTCTGAAATCATATATAAAAACTGATAGTCATTTGACAGTCTGTGACATCATCAAAAGGCACCCTGAAGATCGTGTGGTGCTGCAGCAAAGTGAGTTTATTGCTCTTAAATATTTAATAATTTCACCTTTTAATGGTGTAGTAACCTAAGTTACAAAAACACACTACATTGAAATTTGAAAAATAAGTACATTTTGTGAATAATTGTGATTAACTTTACTGGTCAAGCTTACTGTTTGACATAGGTGTCCAGTTGATTGCCTGCAATAAGCTGAAGTAGAAGTTTCATCATTGAGAAAGAGTAATGTTTTTGTCATTCAGTGTAATGCAAATTATTACACCACAGTATCATCCATTACACTGAATGACAGTATCACATATAGATAACAATTTTAGCATCTTATTTATATTACAGATAAATTAGGAATGTTTAGCACTGACAAATTTGTGTTAAACTTAATAAATATGACTATTTAAATGCATTTTGGTATAGTTTTATTTATTTTTGTTTATATATATTTTAGATGCACATGAACAGAGAGTTGCTAGGCACTGTAAAAAGTAAAAAAGCTACAAAGTAAATGCATACCCCGTGGCACTCTTAAGGTCTGTTCACACCAGGAATGATAAATATAAAGATAACCATAACGATAACTGGATTAGCGTCCACACCAGTGAACAATAACGTTCTGTTTATTCTAAGCATGCACTGCAGTTTTGTCGTCTCTGCTGCTTTAAATTCTGTAGCTCTTTGAAGTGGAATGGACTCTGATTGGCTGTCAATGTTTTTATCAGTCATCAGCTGGAAAAAAATCTTTCTGAAAGTTCCTCTGTGCCAGTGTTCCGTTGATGCTTGAAAACCCCTTTTTTTCGTCTTTGACCCAAAGAACATGGTATGTGGTATGTTTTTGCCTTATGGAGTGCTGTTTGTTCATTATAGGGCAAGGTTCCCACCAAGCAGGATGACGTTGGGATCATGACCAGACTTATCAAGCAGCTTACAGACATGGGTTTTCCAGTATGTCAAAACCTATTTATTCTGAAAAGTTGTCGATTCCATAATTAACAAAACATGTCAAAAATATATGTTTTCTTTTACCTGGTACAGAAGGATCCTGCAGAAGAAGCCCTAAAGAGCAACAATATGAATCTAGATCAGGCCATGAGTATGTAGTTCCTTTTGAAGTTAACCCATAACAGTAGACAGACATGCAGTGAGTCATATGATCTTGGTCTGGAACACTAATTTTGTACTTGCCTTTCCCTAGGTGCTTTGTTGGAGAAAAAAACTGAACTGGACAAACGGGGGATGTGCATGTCAGACTACAGTAATGGAATGAATAGGCCCATGGTGTGCCGACCCACAAACCTCTCAAAAGACCCCTCACTGGATCGTGCCCCCTTCCTGGACAAGGTATAGCCTTGTCTCAAACTTTTTTGAGAATTTATTTGATTGGATAAATTGGAGAAAGTCCAATACATTTTTCTGGATTGAAGTGTCGAGAAATTTGTGCTGGGTACATTTTTAAACATATTTTCTGGTCTCAGGATGGTAGGCTGTCAGATGATGCTTCAACCTCACCATTTATGCCTTCTCCTGGCCTCAAGCACTCATTGGCCAATAGCAGCCTCCCTAGCCACGGATTGGGTGGGGTCTCTTCTTGCCTGTCCATGCAAAACTTGAACAATAGACAGGTGAGTGTTTTGAAATATCTGCATGGGCATCGCACACAGTAGTTTTAAGTTTAGATGCATGCATTTAACCGTCTGGGGTCGGCAAACGTGCCGGCACGTTTTGCTCGATTTTTTTTACATAGCAGGAAAATAGACTTAAAATACTCTTATAGTTCTTAAGTCTGTATGACCAAAAATGACAAAGAATAAACTGTTGAATGTCTACTTTTTTATGTGTCCACTTACAATCGAAATAAAACATTGTACTTTTGTAAAATAAAGAAAATAAACATGGTGTGCTTTCTGTCTCTCCGTAACAGTGAGCTTTTTTTCCGGAGCACGTCTCTAAACTTAAACAAAGTTCAGCGAATACTATTCACCCAGGCATGAGCAATATATCTTTATAATCATTTAAGTTTGTAATTTTAAAATATCTAATTCAAAACTAAAATAAATATTTTTCCCTGTTTATGTAATCTATAAAAGAAGAGAGAGGTGTCAGTCGTTCTCATTAAACGTCTCTCAGCTCATTATTCTGCTAATTTGACACGCCCACGGAGAGCGCGCGCTAATCAAACACAATTGATCTGAGGCAACTCATGCAAACGTGTCAACGCCCCTCATAAACTCGATAACACACCAAATTTAATCATCAGATTAATGTAATATTTCGTCTTGCGAGGCTGTGTGAGGAATAGTCCTGGGACATTTACCTCAGAACATGTGCTGGTTTATTTTCATTTCGAGGAGAAACGGATCTAGCTGAGAATTGTGAATACTACGTTTTTTATTCTTGTGCTTTGTTCTAATCGCGATATGGAATAGGGTGTGTAAACGCAAAAAGACTTTAAATTTTAATCACATTTCTGTGTGTGAATGAATTAAGGGCACATATGGGCGCTGTTGTTTATGTTACAGATGAAATATGAAAGACAACATTTTGTGGTTTTGGATAGATTATAATCTAGATTTTAATTCTAAAATAGACATCAAATAAGCTTTTGTTAGCCAGTTTCTGCTCATATGTTAAATATATAGTATGTTCTGTCAAAAATAAACTCACCAACTAAGATGTTATTATAGTGTTTGTTCCAATGCAAGGGTACTTTAACCCTCTGGGGTCTGAGGTGTTTTTGGGCCCTGGAGGTGTTCTGACATGCTCTGACATTTGTGCTTATTTCTGTTGCTTAAAACATTTTCATGGCTAAAGTCTGATTACACTGTATTCAGCACAAACTCTACTACAGTAATATGTCAGCAGCATATATGTAAAAGTTTGTAGTTTTAAGATAATGACGTTTATGCGTGGTTTGTGAAAAAAAAAAATGGTCACTGAAATAAGGTCAAGAAACCAATGCTGTAAACCAATACTTTAGACAATTGTATCGCGTAGCCTAGAATATTTGCTCCAAAACTATGTGAAAATCATCCTGCATACTCATTCGGATAAAACAATAAACTGATTTAAAATTTGCAAGACATGTTTTGTGTGAGAAAGCTGTATGCGAGGAGGCGTGAATCTCTCATTAATATGAATGCATTTTACACCTGAGAAAGACAAAGACCCTCCCCTAATGGCCCTATTAGGTGCTATCAGGTCCTATCATTATGAGAAGCCTTGCACAAAGAACGAGGAGAGTCTTAAAAAAGAATGGCTTTTTGATTGTTTGGATTTATTTACAAAACAACATAATCCAAAGATACACAACAAATAACAAAAAACATTATTCAACACACTTACTGAGACTTGAACAGTCACACACCTTTGTGCCATTCCTGAAACATAGTACCTGTCATTTCCAAGGTGTTTGATTTTTCATTTTACCATGTTCATGTACAGACTCTCATGTGAATGTTGAAGTCAGCAGGACACATTCATGGGGCATTTGGTCCCTTTAAAAAAAAAAAAAAAAAAAAATGTAAACATGCTGATATCAAGAGAAACGATATGGCTGCACAACTTTGGGCATACATTGTAGATTTTTCTGGTTAAAATTGTGATTTAATTTAACACACAGTGCCTAGAATAAGTGACCACAACCATGCTAAAGTTGACTAAAAAGAGGAATAAAAAAACATTGATGCCTTAATTAAAAAAATGAGGAAAACTCCAACCTTTAGGGACGACAATTTTCTTTGTGAATGAATAATGTATCGCAAATAAATAAAAGTTCTTCCTTAAAATACAGGGTGCATAAGTCAGGACACCCCTATGTTAATTTCCCATAGAGGCAGGCAGATTTTTATTTTTAAAGGCCAGTTATTTCATGGATCCAGGATATTATGCATCCTGATAAAGTTCTCTTTGCCTTTGGAATTAAAATATCCCACATCATCACATTCCCTTCACCATACCTAGAGAGTGGCTTGGTTTTATTTCAGTTAGCCTAATAGCTGGTTTGATTTGCATTGAGAGATGATCTTATGGAAAGTAGCCCATGCCAATCTCTAGGTATGGTGAAGGGTGTGTGATGATGTGGGATATTTTAATTCCAAATAATAATAACAATAGACAATAGCATGCGGCCTATAAATCGTTAAAAAAGAACACTTCAGTACATACACTAGAGAAAAATATATGGATATGTTACTTCAAATTTTTCCATTCGTTACAAACACAGTATTTAACAGTAAACATGGTTCTAAACATTAGCCATATTAGAGTAAACACTGATACTAGCCTAACATTACTTCTATATCATGCTGTGTTTTATTATCAAACATAAAAAACATCCTTGTGTCGTACATGTATATAAATTTCGCATTGAAAGGTAGCCTGCCTGTCTATAGTTCATATTTCAAAAATTTTCTGTTGATTTCATAAATTTTAGTCTAGCAACAGTTCAACTGCAATGTTAAGTTTATGCAACAATAACACTAACTAATATAATTCATAATACATTTCTTACCTTAAATCTTTCTTGTCTTCTCGTGTTCTTTTCTGAGGTAAATCCAATGTAAGCTCACAGCGTGTCTTCCAAACTCAATGAAAAGCAGAGGACTGGTGAAGTTTGGTGCTTTGTTTTTTAGGTAATGAGCGCGTTCGCATTCGTTCACGTGGAGATTTGCATATCAATCTATTTTGCTGATACTGGGCGTGGCCAAATCAAAACTAATGAGCAAGCGTTTGAGAAACTGGATATCTTGTTGTTTTTATACAAATGACTTAAACAGAGAAAATTTTTTTTCGTTTTGAATCAGATCATTTAAAAGTACACACTTAAACGATTATAAAGATATATAGCTCATGCCTGGGTGAATAGTATTCGCTGAGTTTTGTTTCAGTTTATAGACGTGCTCAAGAAAAAAAAGTTCACCGAGACGGAGAGGCAGAAAGCACACCCTGTTTATTTTCTTTATTTTACAAAAGCACAATGTTGTGTTTTGATTGTAAGTGGACATACACAAGTAGACATATCACAGATAATTTTTTCATATTTATTTTTTCTGTATGGCCATAAATGACGGAGTAATTTAAGTCTATTGTGCTACTATGTGAAGAAAATTCAGCAAAATGCACCGGTGCATTTTCAGACCCCAGAGGGTTAACCCTCTGAGGTCTGAGGTGTTTTCTGGGTCCTGGAGGTGTTCTGACATGCTCTGACATTTGTGCTTATTTCTGTTACTTGTGACATTTTCATGGCTAAAGTCTTATTACATTGTATTCAGCACAAACTCTGCTACAATAATATGTCAGCAGCATGTATGTAAAAGTTTGGAGTTTTAAGATAATAATGTTTATGCGTGGTTTGTGAAAAAACTAAAAACAAATGACACGGAAATAAGGTCATAAAACCCATAGTGATTATTTCTTCACAAGACTTTTTAAAATTGTATCGTGTAGCCAAGAATATTGCACCAAAACTATGTGAAAATCATCCTGCATACTCATTTAGATAAGACAATATATTGATTTAAAATTTGCATGGCGTGTTTTGTGTGAGAAAGCATTATGCGAGGAGGCGTGATCTCTCATTAATATGAATGCATTTTACACCTGAGAAAGACAGAGACCCTCCCCTAATGGCCCTATCAGGTGCTATCAGCCCCGAATCATTATGAGAAGCCTTGCACAAAGAATGAGGAGAAATTAAAAAAAGAATGGCTTTTTGATTGTCTGGATTTATTTACAACACAACATAATCCAAAGATACACAACAAAGGACAGAAAGCACATTAGTAAACACACTGATCTAAAGAAAAAGACTTAAACAGTCACACACATTTGTGCCATTCCTGAAACATAGTAGCCTACATACCTGTCATGTCCAAGGTTTTTGACTTTTCATTTTACAATGTTCATGTACAGAGACTCATGTGAATATTGAAGTCAGCAGTAGAGGCTGACATTTTTTCGGGAATCCCACGGGTCACGGGATTCCCGTGGGATTCCTGCAGGATGGGAGTCATCTTTGCTATCAATCACGGGATTTGGACGGTACAGGATAAATGGTTAACGGGAGCAGACGGGAGCGGGAATCAACCAATAGCAAAGACAACAAAAAAAGAAAAAAGTAAATGCATCATTTTGTAGTTTCCTTTTAATACGCCTACAATGTAACGCAATTAAAAAATAACTACACGACCCAGCCGTCCCAGAAGCCATCAGTGCTTTTTGTCACGGCTTACCGCCGAAATTCAAAGAGCAGTGATGGAGGGAGCTAACAGCCGCGGAGAAGTCGATGTGGCAAAAAATGATTTACAGCGCAAAGTCAGAAGTAATGACATGTCTATTAAGTTCACAGAACTGGTCGGAAAGTCTGAAATATTAATTAAGTTTATGAGAGTAGAATGTGACGGTGATAGCACAATGTACGCTGCTTGTAAGACATGCTTAGTCTTAGTCAAGTACGCAAGTGATTCAGGGACGAGCGGTCTGAAGAAGCACACTTGCAAGGCAAATTCGGGAAAGAATCAGGCAAGCATCGCTTCGTTCATCAAGCGAAAATTGCCGTATATGGGAGCGGTACAGGAGCGGGAGTCAGTTTAAACAGGAGCGGGATGGGATTGGGAGTCAATTTACCAGGAGCGGGATGGGATGGGATTATTTTTTAAACTTTGGTCTGGGAGTGGGACGGGACAAGATTTCTTTCTATGGGAGTGGGACGGGACAGGAGTGAAAATCCACTCCCGTGTCATCCTCTAGTCAGCAGGACTCATCCAGTGGCATCTGGTCCCTTTCTAAAAAATAAATAAATAAACAGCTGTAAACATGTTGATATCAAGACAAACTATAGGGCTGCACGATTCTGGGAATACATTTTAGATTTTTCACTCACACACACACACACACACACACACACACACACACACACACACACACACACACACTCACACACACACACTCACACACACATATATACACACCCACTGCCGTTCAAAAGTTTGGGGTCGGTATGATTTTTAATGTTTTTAAAAGAAGTCACTTATGCTCACCAAGGCTGCATTTATTTGATTAAAAATACAAAACAAACCCAGTAATATTGTGAAATAATATTTCAATGTAAATCAGCTGTTTTCTATGTAAATATATAGTAAAGTGTAATTTATTCATGTGATCAAAGCTGAATTTTCAGCATCATTACTCCAGTCTTCAGTGTCACATAATTCTTCAGAAATCAGTATAATATGATGATTTGATGCTCAAGAAACATTTTTCATTATCATCAATGTTATTGAACATTGTTATCATCATTGTTATCATCAATGTTCACAGAACATTTAGGCTGTGAACATGCATCATGTTGTGCACCCTTGTGCATCATGTTTTTTTTCTTTATTTTACGAAAAACACAACTTTTTGTTTTTATTATTAGTGTACACAAAAAAAGAAGACATTTAACCATTTTTTATGATGTATAACACTTGCCTGTATGACAAAAATCGACGGAGCTATTTGAGTTTCTTTTGCACTGATAAGAAAATAAGCAGCCGACCCCAGGGGGTTAATGTTACAAAAGATTCTATTTCAGATCAATGGTGTTCTTTTGAACTTTCTATTTATCAAAGAATCCTGAAATAAAAATGTAAATAACTGTTTTCAACATTGATAATAATGAGAAATGTTTCTTGAGCATCAAATCATCATATTAGAATGATTTCTGAAGGATCATTTGACACTGAAGACTGGAGTAATGATGCTGAAAATTCAACTTTAAAATCACAGGAATAAATTATATTTATAAAAATATTAAAATCGAAATTTTAAATTGTAATAATATTTCACAATATTACAGATTTTTTGTTGTATTTTTAATTAAATAAATACAGCATTGAGCATAAGGCTGGGTAAAAATATCGATTCATCAATGCATTGCAATTATTTGTTTCTCAATTCAATATCGATTCATCAAATCCTATGAATCGATTCAGCCCACCGACCAGTGGCGGCACTGTGGGCAACACTCTAGTGAGCGTTCAGCGTTGTACAAGACGCACTTTACCAAAACAGCAAACTTTTGAACGGCAGTGTATATGTATGTATATGTGTATATGTATATATATATAATATAAAAAAAAATTCTCCTCACATTCCTTCTTGTGTGACACACCTGAATGAAAGGCTCATTATGCGAGTCATTGTCTTCTCAGGTGTGAATCACACAATTACTCATGAGAGGGGTTGGACCATTCACGCCCACACGCATTTTGCCTTTCCAAACAAAAAGTGTTTTACAAAATTTAAATCAATGTATTGTTTTATGTGAATGATTAGGCTGGGCGATTTTCAGATCATTTTGAAGCAAAAACTCTAGGCCACAACATCCATTAGTAAAAATTATTGTGGACACATATTTAGTATGTGTTTTGTGGCCTTATTTCAGATACTTTAATTTTTAGTTTTATCAATAACCATGCATAAACAATATTCTCTCAAAAATACAAACATGTACATACATGTTGCTCACATATTATGGTTGCCCTGTTTGTGCTAAATAGAGTGTAATTACACCTTTGCCATTAATATGTTTATAAGCAACTGAAAAAAGCACAAATGTCAAGGCATGTCAAAACATCTCAAGGACCCCAAAAACACCTTAGACCCCAGAGGGTTAACCTAGTCTATACATCTGCATTGTCTGGTATCATGCCCTACCGTTTGGTGTGATGTTTGCATAATATTTACTTATTTTTAGAAAAGTGTTTATGTATTTATTATTTATTTGTAATTATTTACTTTGAACCTGAAAGTGGTAGGACAATATGACATTGTGTTAAGGTAAATGTTAAAAGCACATTATTTTTTTTTTATAAAATTTTGAGCTGTCAAAAAATGTTGAGCTACCCAATCCTCCCTTTACTTTCTGTTTCCTAGATGCAGAATGGAATGTTCGGCACTAACGGAGCAGCACAAACTCGGGTCATGCAGCAGCAGGCCCCACCCCCTCAGCCACCAGTGCCACCTCTTAGCTCCGCCCAGCCTACTCTACGTGCTCAAGTGCCTCAGCTTCTCTCCCCTCAGGTAGTACAAATTTCACTTGTAAAAAAAGTTGTAAAAAAATTTATATAGAATATACAATTTTTAATTAATCGCTGCTTATTGAGTGAGACATTGAATCATTAATTCAACCAATTTGTTTAAAACGGCTAATTCCTTCAGGAACAGTGGGCAGGTCATTATTTCATTCACTACAGATTCTTTAGAAATTGCATCTGGCTCTGAGATGTACTACTGTCCTGCTGTGACTTTGTTTGGATTTATTTTCATGACAAAATATTCATAAAATTAAGTCTAAAATGTCACTTAATATTAACTTCATGTTTTTGAACTGTTGTGGAAAATCTAAATCACACTTACTATCTTATTGATGTTCTAGGAAAACATCTCTGGTTACCTGTGTAACCCATGTTCTCTGAATAGGGAACGAGATGCTGTGTAGCGATGTCGCAATGGGAAATGCCTTAGGGCAGTGCTGATTTTCTGAACCCACATAGAATCACGCCAATTAATTGGCTGATTGCGCGGGCACCTCCTCAGCGGAGCTACGTCTTTCACTCTTAATACAGTGAACACGCCATCTGCTCCTCAGATCTTTCACAGAAGAAGCTCCCCTCGGCAGCGAGAGGAGCTTGGCATCGAAAGCAGTGTCGTTCCCTATTCAGAGAACATGGGTTACACAGGTAACCCAATACATTCTCTTTCATAGGTTCACACAACAGTGCGTAATGATGGCGCAATGGGGACGATATACCACACACTCCAAGATAAGCGCTGCCAGATTTGGCCCAAGAGCTTTCTTGTCTCTCTTTTCTTCCTTTTTTTTTTTTTAGGACAGGCCAAACTGAACCAGGACAAAAGCCCCCAGTTCATTAAGAAATAACCCGGGAACCAGGGGCCGCATCCAAGTCTAGGTTATAAAACTTGATCAAAGTGTATGGAGAGGACCAACCTGCCGCCACACAAACATCCTCCATAGGAACTCCAAAAAGAGCCTGGGAAGACACGATACTCCTAGTAGAGTGAGCCCTAACACCCAGAGGTGAAGGGAGCTTCTGCACCTCATAGGCCAAAGAAATTGCGCCTATCGCCCAATAAGAGATTCTGTGCTTGGAGGCATCGAGCGCCCTCTGAGGCTGGCCCCAATGCATACAAACAACTGAGATGACTTGCGCCACTGGCCAGAGTGGTCCACATACACCTTTAAAGCCCAGAGAAGGCAAATCAAATGGAGTCTCTCTTCCTCCGCGGAGGAGAAAGGATGAGGACAGAAAGAATGAAGCATGACCATTTGAGAGCGAAAGGACGTGGACAAAACTTTGGGGACACAACCAGGCCTGGGTCACTAAACACCTTCACAAGACTCGGAGCACACTCCATGCAAAGCTCCAGAAAGAGCCTGCAGATCCCCCACACGTTTGAGAGAGGCTAATGCTAACAAGAGCGCCACCTTGAGTGTCAGAATCCGGTCAGGAGCTGACTCTAAAGGTTCGAAAGGGGGTTCCAATAAGCCCTCCAAAACAACCGATAAATCCCAGGTGGGGTCATTTAACAGGATGCGCAGGCCTCAAGCTTCTAGCTCCACGCATAAACAAAGACACTAGGTGGTGTCAACCTAACCGACTTAAAGACCTTCCAAATACAGCCGTCTAGTAGAAGGTACACAAGCTTTATCAATGGTCTCCTGAACATTAGCCGGAAGACCAGAAGCCATTAGCGACCGCCCCTGATCGGCCACACCCGCAGCCTCCATATCTCGGGTCGAGGATGCCAAATCCTGCCCTGTAGTTGAGACAACATCTTTCCTGTTTGGAATTTCCCATAGGGACCCCTCGACCAGGGAGCTCAGCTCCGAAAACCACGTCTGGGATGGCTAGAATGGGGCTACTAATAGGGGACAAATTCTGCACTCCCTCACCCTGCAAAGGACTGCAGGGATCCACTTCACACGAAGGGGATGCATATAGTCTCAAATCCGGCCATGGATGAGCAATGGCATCTATCCCCAGAGGCGTCGGATGAGACAGGGAGAACCATAGAGGACAGGAGCGCTCGTGCGAGAGGGGGAGAAACCGACTTGCTCACTCTCCTTAGCCTCAAGCTCAACATCCAATCCCCAGGCCACGGATTCATGAAGGGCCTCAGCCGCTTCATTGGTCACAGGGCGACGGGGGAGAGCAGGTGAATCCTTTTCAAAGCAAGCAAGCCTCCATCGCGGAGTTTTAAGCTTAAATTTCTCTCAAAACTTGCAGCTAGAAGCACCATAAATAGCCTTGCGTGCATGTGACAGGCCGAGGCATTTCACACACTTACCGTGCGGGTCATTACTTGCAATGAAGCGAGAGCACGGTGGCTTGCAACGATGCAGATCCATTGTGCTTCACAGAGAGGAGAAGGAAGCAAGTTCCACTATATTCGGTCGCTGAAGCACAAAAAGAGAATATCCAATCGAACAACGCTTAACTAGCAATGGCCAGATAAACCACTTCTTCCGAAGAAGCAAATCTGAGGAGCAGATGGCGCGTTCACTGTGTAAGAGTGAATGACGTACTGTAGCTCCACTGAGGAGGCATCCGCCCTATCAGCCAATAAATTGGCATGATTCTATATTGGCTCAGAAAATCAGCACCGCTCAAGGGCATTTCTCATTGCGTCATCGATACCCAGGGTTGAGTGAACCTATGAAGGAGAACAGCACTCTTCATGTTTGATATCACTGTTTCTTCAGTTATAAATGTTAGAAATATAACAAGAGCTCATACAGGGGCATTTTTGGTCTCCATGTCTTGAATTTTGGGGGCATTTTTATTATTGAATTTTAGGGTTAGAGTTTGGATTAGCATTTTTGCCCAAGACCCATTAATTTCCGACCCTGGCCTACATGTCCATGTATTATTATTAATATTAATATTATTATTATTATGCAAAATACAAAAAAAACTATTTAAAATTTCTATTATGCATTATGAATGTTCATGGTACAAGGCAATTTTTAAATTGAATGTCATTATTGGTTACTCTTGGAGGTATCATTGATGTAAAGTGAATAAGCAATATTTAAGATTTCGGAGGTCTCTAAAAGCAAATTTGTGACATTGACCATTTATATTTTATCAATATAATTTTAGTTAAATTATTAAATATGGGTTTTTTTTATTTTTTTTATTTTTTCAATAGGTTCAAGCACAGCTCTTACAGTTTGCGGCAAAAAACATTGGACTGAATCCTGCACTTTTAACCTCACCAATAAATCCTCAACAAATGACCCTGCTGTACCAACTACAACAACTGCAGGTGGTGAGTCACACAATTCATTTCCAATGAATACCAGCTATTTCTCGTCTACCCACTGGCCTATCTGCAGGGAGCGAGATGATACTTCTTTGTGTAAATGTCCACATCTGCCTTCTGTACACTATTTCTCTTTCTTTTTATTTGTTTTTCTCTATATTTCTATGTTCCTCTTTCTCACCTTTTGTCTTTTTCTCTCTCTGTCAGGCATATCAGCGTTTGCAGATTCAACAGCAAATGATGCAGGCTCAGCGTAATGTCTCTGGTCCCATCAAACAACAAGAGCAGCAAGTATGCACACTAATTTTCCCCCAAAAAATGGGGGATATTTTTTAGAGTTACAATGATTATAGTCCTGAAATATTAGTTAGTGCTTATCTTTTGATGACTATTACAAGTAATATTAATAATCTCGTTCTCTCACGCAGGTTGCACGTACAATCACAAACATGCAGCAGCAGATCCAGCAGCACCAGCGTCAGCTGGCCCAGACTCTGCTTATGAAACAGCAACAGCCTCCTCCTTCCTCTCACATCGGCCTGCACCCAAACCTTGGCAAGGCAAGCCTGGACACCTTCATGGGTCACCCTCAGAATTCAGGCCTCTCCGTGTCAGACCTGCAGACCAAAGATCAGCAGTCTTCTCCTAACTCCTTCAGCCCTTATACACTCTGTAAGAGAACAAGCCGCATATGGACACGCATTACTTATGCTTGCTGTGTGTTTAAACGCTATTTTACTGTGTCCATGTTATACATGTTACATATACTTAGTAAAGTAAATAACAATAAACTATGCATAATTACAACCAACTAACACTGAACCAAACCACTTCCCTATAGTAAGGAGACTGTATGTTGTTTATTAATATTTCTTAGTAAATTATTGTATAATTACACTGTAACAAGGACACCTAAAATTTAAATTGTATTTAAATTTAAAAACTCTTTTTAATAGTAGCTTCTGATAGGTGTTAGTTCTTTGTCGTAATAACAGCATTGTTTGTAATTGTTTTTTATTCTTTTTTTTCCTTTTTATTTAATTTTTGTATTCATAATTTTTTTATTTTTTTATTTGGATCTTGTCTTTTGTTTAGTCTTTGTGTGTGTTTGTGTGTGTATGTGTGTGTGTGCTTGTGTGTGAAAAAAGTGCATTAATCTGTCTTTCTGTCACCCCCCTGTAGCTGGTTTGAACCCGAACATGAATGTACACTGTATGGAGGGGGGAGGTCTATCTCTGAAAGACCCTCCTCAGCCTCAATCCCGACTCTCTCAATGGACTCATTCAAACTCCATAGATTCCATGACGGCTAGCGCTCAGCACATGGAGGCAAACCTCAATAAACATGGTATTAGTTGTTTCACTACTCCAAATATATTATGGGCTTGATTTTGTTAGTTTTTTAATGTAATCTAAAATGTCAAGACAATCATTTGCTAACCTCTAGGTTTAACATCCTTTTAAAGACATTGACTTCCACAAACAACATCCCACCCAATGAAAACACAGCAATATCTTTAATCAAACTCTAGACACTGAGTCACACTTCTGTCCCTGAGATTTGTGCATTTCAAAAGGCCAGACCAAACTGCCTGTCAAGTTAAGTACTTGCAGACATTCCAGAGTTATTTTTGCTCTGAGTCAGCAGGGACTTTTAAAATATTATCCTTCCTTGGCATTGATTCTCAGTAAAACTTGCCTGAACTGTAAATCCAGCCAAACCGCAGGAGTTTACTGGAGTGAGTTCAGCCGAGGACAAAAGCTCAAGCCTGTAATCTTGAATCCTATTATTCAGATCGTGTCTTTGAAGATGGAATATGTTTAGAGAGGCATAATAGCAGTTCAAATATTGGGCATCAAAGTATATATCTGAGTATGGGTTGCTTAGTCTCTGAATATTTTATTACATGATGTTTTTGGTTAGAACTTTTTGTGATTAAAGAGGCTGTTTTTTTGTTTCAGGTACAATTTCTGCTGCTCAGTCCCATATGCCTGTCGGAAAGAGCGCCATGGAAGATTCTTTCAGCCCATACAATCTGATGTCAAGATCTGAATCCCCTACCAGCACCTTGGTGTCTCCTGATAGCTGGACACAGGGCAAAAGTCCCAATGAGAAAATCTCTAGTGGCTCCAATATCAACTGGCCTCCAGGTGAGCTTCAGTGGCATATTATAATTAAAAAACAATGATATTGCTATTGATCACAGAGATTATAGGCACTGAGTCTTGAGTAAAATGTTATAGAATATTGTAATTATCATCAATATGCAGCCGAACTGTATTTACCAGATTCAGTGTAAGCCAATTTGTCCTTGCTTTCTCTCAGAATTCTGCCCTGGAGTGCCATGGAAAGGTCTGCAGAACATTGACCCTGAGAATGACCCCAACATGACCCCAGGAAGTGTTCCAAATGGCCCCACCATCAACACCAACATACAAGATGTGAATCGGTACCTGTTACGTGACAGGACTGGAGGTGAGGGATGATTGATAGCATATGACATAAAATATGACAGAGATTGTTAAATGGTAAATGAATGTTGAACTCTTTTGCTTTTTAATTAAAGTTATAACAAAATTCTGTATATTAAGGAGCGTTACATGGTAAATGAATTTCACTGTTTCTGCCACCTTTTGCTGTCCACTTGGGACAAACACCCATAATAGCCTTGTCCCCATCTCAGAGTGGGACTCTGTCATCCTCGAGTGAGTGGTCGGTCAATGCCTATAATTCATTTGGTCCGTCCTCTCAGAACGAAAGGGATGCTGACAACCCAGGTACAGCCCTAAACCCTAAACGGCCCACCCCCAAATCCTAGACCAGCTTACCTTTTTTTAACCCCGTCCTTACACCTGGAGAGGTCCCTCACAAAGTGTTCTCCTAAAACCCACATTCTCCCTTGTTCTATTATACTTTTACGGATTTAAATGTTGATGATGGCCAGAGACACTAAAGCATTTTTATGTAATCAAAAATATAGGAAACTGTACTATTGTAAAATAATACTGAAAGTCAAAATTACAGTTTTCTATTTTAATATTTTAAATAAAATATTAAAAGAGGAATTTATTCCTGTGATGGCAAAGCTGAATTTTCAGCAACCATTACTCAGTATTCAGTGTCACATGATCCTTTGAAAATCTTTCTAATATGTGGTGTTCAAGAAACAATTTGTATTATTATCAATGTTGAAAACAGTTGTGCTGACATCTGAAGGATCAAAGAATCATGACTGCTGAAAATTCAGCTTTGCCATCACAGTAATAAATGATATATTTAAATTATTTCCTCTCCTAGTCTAGGGGTAAATAGGGAACAACGAACAACATGGAGAGACTTTGAAGCTAGAATAACTTTTTTTGTAAGCAGAGACTCTGTTCTTTCTTTTGATATATTGCATACAGTATATATTGTTCAGATATTCATACGACAAAATATTCTGGGGGCCATGAAGGTTTTGCAAAAACAAAACGCTAGTGGGGAAAGTTAAAGGCAGTGACGGATGGTGACTATACAGTAGCTGCTGCTGTTATTAATTTGTCTCTCTCTTTCTTCCTCTCCTCCATTTTCCAGGTAAACTCTTGGAAATGAAGTCTACCTGGTCCCCTGGACCCATCTCCCACACACAGGCGTCTTTATCTCATGAGTTATGGAAGGTTTCCCCAGGGGCACGTAACTCCAGTGCTCCCTCTCGCCCCCCTCCAGGGCTGACGAACACCAGGCCTGAATCCCAGAACACCAGAACCTCCTCCACCTGGGGAGGAAACTCCCTTGGCCTCAGCCAGGGTTGGACCAGCTCTTACTCCTCAGGTAAATCCTCAGTCCACCAGTGTGGGACAAAGCAGAAAAATCAATTGCTTATGAGGTGCTTCTGTAGTGTGGTCTGAATAGTCACTCCCCTCTGTCTGTATGAAGTTGTGTGTTTAGAGTTGCAAATGGCCAGAAATCAAGAATTTAGTGGAAAATATGCTCAGCTGCAATGTGTTTTCAAGACTAATCTTTTCTTTTTATTATAGAAGGGGGAACGTGGAGCACTGACAGCCCCAACAGAGGAAGCAGCTGGCTGGTGCTGAGAAACCTCACTCCTCAGGTGCATAAACCAAACACTTTTTAATATTGTAAAAACTAGTAGATTCATTCAGATATCATACTAGTTTTTACAGTGCATCATACTCATTTTTTTCATATTACATGAAATTTCAGAAATTTAACATTTAAAAATCTAAATGTATTATTTATACTATTTTATGTTTATTTTAAGCTTCATGTTGCACTGCATTTGTTAATAATACTTCTATGTAAAGATGCACTAGACAGATATTTTTGACCACTGCAATGTCTAAATGTTTTTTGTTTTTTTTTAGCATCTCTCACATATGTACCACATTTTGTTAACAGAAGTTTTGATTTGCAGAGCACCTTATCAATGCGAGTATCGAAACCTTGGGCCAATTAGAAGTAGCTGTGGGCAGGCATATCATGAGCTTGTGTTTACAGTTGTCATTTGTCTGCAGTATGTAAAAAGAGTTGCTTAGCTCTAGTCAGGACACTTTCCAAATCTGCTGTTTGGCTATTTCTGTTATTAAAGGCTGTAATACACTACACGAGTTTTGTCAGGATTTTTGGTCCTATTTGCAGTATGGGGGTGCTAACAATAGTTACCGAAAGTCAGAACCAGTCTGCTGATATTGGTTCAGAATTGACAAATTTAACAGAAAGTTGCATTGTGTTTGATGGACAGAGACTATGAAAACAGCTTTGACTATGAATCCATCCAGCCTGAGAATATCAAACATATTTTGAGCTGATTTTAGAACACATATTGTTTTTATTTGTCATTCGCCTCCTTGCAACAAGGCTCAAAGATGTGTAGCGTATTCCAGCCATTGTGCTTATTTTTGCTAAGAAATTCTCCATAAAAGCACATTTAAAAGAAAATAGCATTCTGTGCGGCACATTTCATTTGTGTTTTTAAATGCAAGAACACATTCTGTCCGACAGGCCATTTAAAAAACACTTGCAACTGAATAACACCAAATGTAATAACATATCTATGTGTGTGCATCAGATTGACGGCTCCACCCTACGGACTCTGTGCATGCAGCACGGCCCTCTTATTACCTTCCATCTGAACCTGACGCAGGGCAATGCTGTTGTTCGTTACAACTCCAAGGAGGAGACTGCCAAAGCCCAGAAATCCCTGCACATGTAAGACTAAAGGCTCTAATACTTCATACTTATCTGAGTACTTTACTGAGTACTTGCCCCCCCCCCCCCCCCCCAAAATTCAAATACAAAATTTTCCCTACATCTACCCTCTAGATAAGTGTGTATGACAACGTCTTTCTTTCTTCAAACTGATTTTATGTGTTATCCAATAAATCTATTTAATACTTGAATCCATTCCAACTATTTTTCTTCCAAGGTGTGTGCTGGGTAACACTACCATCCTGGCAGAGTTTGCCGGTGAGGACGATGTGAACCGCTTCTTTGCACAGGGCCAGGCCCTTACCCCCACCACTAGCTGGCAGGCCAGCCCAGCACCAGGCTCCAATCAACCCCGGCTGGGCAACACTGCAGCCAGCCACCCCACAGGCCTCTGGAGCGGGGGTGGAGGAGGTACCAAGACAGTATGCAGTACCGGGAACAGTAGCAGCAGAAACGGTGGCGACATGCTTTGGGGCGGTGTGCCGCAGTACTCCAATTTATGGGCTCCCCCAAATGGAGACGATGCTAGGGTAATTGGCAGCCCTATCCCAATTAACACCTTGCTCCCGGGAGACCTGCTGAGTGGAGAGAGCATGTAGGATGTATCGGACATCATAAACCGACAAAGTCAAAAGAAGTACTGGATCTAAACCCAAGCAAATCAATGTGGCGATTATCACTTTTTGTGGAGCTGTAATGGAGATTTAGAGTGAGACAAAGCTGCAAACCTGGTTTTTACGTCATACTGTTTGTTGTGTTCGTGTATCTTGTTCTTGGTGTGCAAAGACATTGAGAAGCCAGAATCAATAGAAGCAGAAGCCTTTTGATGCTTTTTTTATTTCCAAAGGTTGTTTTTGCTCCAAAGTGTTGTTCAGGAGAAGCCATCAACGAGGCAGCCATCTGAAAGTGACCCAGGCACAGTGAGACCTCATGACACCTTTCCCTATAACGGCACTGTTCTGATGATTGGAATTATCCTGGTACTTTTTTGGTTTTAAACTTTGCATCTTTTCTTCAGAATCTTCTTATATTAGCCGTAAGTGCTCTCTCTCCAGGTCCTCCTTAAAAACCAGTATTTTATAAAACCAACAAAAAAAAATACTTTGTAACTTGCACAGTTCTGTTTCTGAGCCAGCGAATAGGCCAGAGCAAATGAGAAGAACACTCTTAGCAGTGGCCTGCCATCATGACTAATCACCAATGATATTTGTTCTTTAATTCTTTTAGTTTTACAAAAGGGAGCTGCACTGCTCTATGATTTCTATTTACTCATGGCAGTTTTTTTTTTTGTATGGTTAAAAAAAAAGTGGATGTTAAGCTTTGATTTAGATCAATGAATGTCAGAGTGTCTGCTGGAACTTGACCAAGCAACTGTATGCGAGTACAAAACCACTGTTAAAAACACTCAGTGGAGGCTTTTTTAATTATACCTAATGGACATCAGTGCTGAATCAATCAAAAGTTATTCAGTTACTGTGTGGTCGTCATTTTTATTGCGATACAACAAAGAGAAGAAACTCAGTTCTGATGCATTGTGCAATAGAAGCCAGAGACCCTTTCTTCTGTCCACACTGAAGCTTACTGAAACTTAAGACTGCTTTTTTTCTTCTTTTCTTGAAGACTTCTGAAGAATTTAACCTTTGGACTAATTTTCCCACAGCCTCTGTCTGTTTGTCTGTCTCGCTGGCTGTTCGGTATTTGTGTGGAAAGGAGAAACTGTTAATTGTGTTTGACGTCACTTCATGCGGTTTAAAACTGCATGTGTGGATCTCACAGTCTCCCGGCCACTTCTTCACCAAACAGAAACGGAATCCAGAGTGGAGACACATGGCACAGGAGTCAGGCACAATACCAAATACAATGCGTTTCTCTTAATGCAGTACAGAATAAGAGATCCTTGCATTTGGTACAAACTTAAAAGACATCCACGTTTTCTAAGTCTATTCTTAGAGGGGTATTATCATAGCACTTATTACAAGGTTGATGCTCCTTCTGTGAAGCCAATAAATCAGATAATGGAGCATATAGTAAATAACAAAAAAACAAAAAACTTCTTATGGCAACTTTTGGCTTTTTTTTTTCTTTTGCTTTTTTTTTTTTGGTACCAATGGTATTCAAAAAAGTCCATCTCTGGCCCAGAAGCTTGAGTCCAGAAAAAAAACATTTCAAAATGAAGGGAAGAACAAACTCTACAATCAAATTAAACTTGCAATGTATGTTTTTTTGTGTCTTTACTTGTTTTGTTTTTCTCCTCTCTATCAAAGTGAATGTTATTGTTACTGAAATAGTCAAAAGTCTTTACCCTGAAGGTAGAGAAGGTACCTTGATTGGATTGGATTTGAAAAGGAGGTGGTGTGCTAGTGCCTCGATGTGGAAACTGATCGGAGGATGTTCAATTCTCCATAGCAACTCTCTTTGTGCACTTCGTACAATGGAATGCAGGATAGTTATGATGCCATATGGATGTTGGCGGCATCTTTCATCATTGGCGTACTTGTAGTAGTACTTGGGTACGGATCTTCAAAAGTCCTCCCGTTCCTTCTATGGATGACATCACACTTCTCATGCATTCATCCCCACACAGTCCCTCACGTACAGTAGACTTGCATGATTTTTTTTAGACTGAATGGAATTGCTTTATGGATCTTTAACTGCCTGCAGTGCTCATATGCAGATACCTGTCCTGTGTAACGAATGCAAAAAAAGATTGATGATGTGGACCATATTTGTTTATTTCATGTCAAAGGTCATTTGTTTTTGTTGTTAACAGTGTTCTTATGTCATTTAGAATGTGTATATGTGTGCTTGACCTCACCCTGGGTGTCCCACCTCTAACTCAGCTGCTAACATCCTCTCTCTCCTGTGTGGCCTCGGTTAAGCCAACCATGTTATCGAGACAAGCCGTCCGTACTTGAAAAGCCCTGTCCGAGCAGTGTTTCTATGGACAGACTCTTTCTGCCACTGGCTCTATAACTACAGCACACGCGATGCTGTCACTATGCAAAGTTAGAGAAGATGGGCACGTAATGTCCGCCCTGTGCCAATCTGTGGCTTTGAAAGGAAGTTGAAAATATCTTGCAGTCCTCCCGTAATACTTTCTTACACACTCAAGGCCATTGTAATCCTAATAAATTTAGGATGTTTGACACTAAGCCTAATTCTGCTGAATTTGATTAATCTCATTTAAGTACAATCTCAGGACATGACAAGAAGAACTAAATGTATGTTTAGTGAAAGTTGATATTTTGAAGATTACTCGTCTGTAAGCGGTTTTACACGTTAACTGAAGTGTAAAAGGTTACGAAGCGTACATTAAAAGAAATGCATGAGGATATTTATCAGTGGGGCAGTACAATTAGGAGGCTGGCTAGTTTGGGTCTTCTCAATCCTTCTGAACAGGGACTGCTGCAGAGCCATCAGTTTGTTTATACAGTAAATGGGACCTGTGTATCTTACCTCTCTGCTGCTGGTTGTTGAATTCCCCTCATGGTCTCATGTGCCAATGTATACTTAAATATATATATACAGTACACTGTGGCATAGCTTACTTCACATTTGAAATTCCAATGTTGTTTTGTTGTAATGCACTTCTGTTTGGAGGCACTTTGACGATTCGTGTGTGTTTGAGGTGGGATTGGGTTTAAAAGTGGTTGAGGATATGCGTCAGATATATTTGTCACCTCATGCTGATTATTTGTGATAATCGTGTTGCTGTCATTGGAAGAATCCTTTATATCAAGCAAGAACTTTAACAGCATTGGGGATTATGGTGTGCCAATGGCGTACAGATAATGAGTTATCCCTGGTACTTTTTTTGAATACCAAAAATGAAATGGCATTTTAGTATCTTTAAAAAAAAAAAAAAAAAAAAAAAAAGTTTGACAGAAATACGTAAACAATGAAGAACAAAAAAGATCCATAACATTTAAAAATGCACTTCTTGCTGATATTATCTCCTGTTAGCTGGTCAGGTTCTGAAGGTTGACAGCTAGCTGGAGTGCCTTTTGTGTATGCTGTATTAACTGTTTGTGTGTAAAGTTGTGCCCTGAACTGTACATTTCCATCTCAGTCTCAGTTCATTCCGGGCCTTTATGCTGTATAAACCTTTTATCTTCTTTTTTGGGGGGGGGGGGGTGAAAGACATTTCAAAAGATGTCTTAAGATGCTAAAGTTGATCATTGATTTTTTTTCTTCTTTTTTTTTCAATTTCTGGGGGGTGGGGGGTCACAGTTGCCTGTGTGTAACTGCCTTGTTCCAAACTCAGTCTCAGCTGACTGACAGTGAACCACAATGTGGCTGTAATTCCAAGCAGTCAAAAATCACAGGAAGTCTCTGGTGACACCAGCATAGGTAGACTATGACTACAGTTAAACATTATCATGTTCATTATAAAGAAAAATGCTATCAGATCTCTGAATCCTTCTCTTTTAAAACTACTGGGAAAAATACAATTTGAAATAAGCAATAGACCTTGATCCTTACCGTGTGTCATCTGAGAGAAAGAAAAAAAGAGTGATCAATGATCTGAACCAAACAGTCTTACTAAAGTTGTTTTAAATGAAATGACACAGGATGTACATGCAGTGTTTTGTGTATACCTTCAATCGTTGTGATGAAACCCATGATTCTAAACAATGTTTATGTCTCTAGGCAAAGAATGAAAAATCATAAACATATCAAAAGAAATATCTTCAACAATACTTGAATTGAAGCGCGCCAATTGCAAAATGTGAATTTATTTTTTCTTACATTTTTGTTAGGGACTGACTT
Source organism: Siphateles boraxobius (assembly GCF_051911475.1). Classification (NCBI taxonomy): domain Eukaryota; kingdom Metazoa; phylum Chordata; class Actinopteri; order Cypriniformes; family Leuciscidae; genus Siphateles; species Siphateles boraxobius. The sequence continues at coordinate 24,352,113 of NW_027509042.1, forward strand.
TTTTTAGGTATTTGATAACATGCTCAAAAGGTTGAACATTCTTCATTAGAAAGAAAAAAAGCTGTTGAAAAATGTGTTTGAATGGTTCTGTATGTGAAATCTAATCACTTCTCCTTGTCACGTAGCGACTGCCTGCAATTATGATCCATTTAGTGTTGTACTGTCTCCGTTATTTGTGTGTTTGTGTTTTAAAAAATGTCCCAACATGGTTTCAATCCAGCGTTGCACTGATTGTCTTTTTCCCCTTGCTCAACTATACAAATAAAAAGGAAAATAAAAACAACTGAAAACCGCAGGGGAGATGAGGACAATTCATGTGTTAATGTTTACTCAAGGAATTTTATGGATTCATTTTCATCTTAAAATATTAAAAACCGGTAAAATTGTATCCTCATAGTGGCTTTTATTGTGGAATATTTCCTTATGATTTTGGAATTAAGAGTTTTGCATCATATCAGTTGCATTATTTAAAAAGAATACTTAACAATAATAATGAAAAAAAGAAGATAAAAAAAAATTAACTTTGGCCATAATGAGAAAGTTAGTAGAGAAGCAGTAACATTCATGAACAGTAAAGATAAACAGATGTGAGTTAGTGAGATTCTGACTCATTTCAAAAGGTGCCTATCTCTTCCATTCTGTGAAATTATTTTTTTCTTTTCAAAACTACCTGCCGTTTACATATGATGGAATTTTCAGAAATGTCAAAAACAAAAAAAGCAATGGAATTTACTACAAGAATGCAAGAAAAATAAAACTACAATTACAATCGCATCTTCCATCAAATAAATAAAATAAAAAATAAGAAAAAAAACTTTTTAAATGAAGACATATGCTACTTGCTGAACTCTGGGATTGTTTCAGTGTTGCGTTGAATTTTGCTTATGAATTACATTATTGTTCTTGTTGGTTGAACTTATGCCAAAATGTTTTTAAATTTTCGTTTCTGTAAAAGCAACATAATTCTGTCATTGTCTTGCACACTGACAATGGACTTGGATATTTTCTCAGGAAGATTAGAGGTCCAGAGTTCCAGTTCCACTGTTATGATGTTGAGTATACTGAGAATTTAACAAATCAGTTGATGAAAAGAGGACAAAAGATGTTGACAGAAATCAAGCTCGAAGCACTGAAGGTTATGGATTTAAAAAAATGTCTTTTTTTAATTTTAATCCGTAGCAGACACACATTTACCAAATATTAGAATGAACCTATGTGTTATATTTCTTGAAGTGGAGTGCTTACCATTTAAAATGTTTGTTTGTATCTATCGCTTTATGTACCAATACAGTTTTGTTTATTGGTTAGGTTGTGGAAAGACCTACCACTGTTTGATTTTACCTTGCTTGATGTATCTCAACGAGATATTCCATCCTCTTGTCTTTTCTTGTTTTAGAAATTAAGTAGAGGCCTGTATGCAAAGGCCTAAGAATTGTAGATCAACACATAGAACTTGAACTCCTACCAGATTTTCTTACTAGTTTTTTGAGTGTGGGTTGAAAATACTCCATCTAGGTTTAAGACTAAATTATGAAGAATTAAAATGTTGTGAAAGGATTAAGAATCTATGCACAAAAGTTTGAGGGGACAGTATGTCCGGTCATGCTATTCTCACAAGGATCTTATTGGTGGGGGGTTCATACGCTTGTTACAAGTTTTCTTTGTACGAGTTCTGATTTGAATGAGCAGATTTTATTGTGTCATCACCATGCTCTGTGTCTCTCAACCAAGGAGCATCATCAACCAAGCACTGTGGGTTTATGCCAATCCGTGACATTCTAGCGTTTAAATGGAATGATGTGTTGTGCAGGGTTTTGTGAGTGGGAATTTAATTGTTTCTCTTTATTGTTCAGATATTAAGAACATGACTGTACTGAGATTTAACAATGTTGCTGGCTCGTTGAGGACTTGCACCGAAAAAGTCTTTCCATGTGGTATGGAGATTATTTCAGCCTATATTAATAAACAGCATTTTTTTCTCTTGAACTGTTTATGTTTTATTTATGCTGTGGGCTACTATTCCATGTACACTCCATTTAGTCAACATTTGAGTAGAATTTTCTTGAAACTCTCTGTGGAGTTCCTTATAAACCTGTAAGAGGTTTATATGCTGGCCGATATGGTAGTCATGCTGACTAAAACTCAGTCAAACTTATACTGACATCTAGCGGTATGTCCAATTTTATTGCTGATTTTGAAATGTGAGATTAACAAGCCGCTTTTATATATTTTATTATTTAAATTAGATTCTAGCTGTACTTGAATGACCAAAAAAAAAAAAAGATGCCTTTTTGACTTGCCTTCACTGGGACTTTGTTAGCAGTCAGAAATTATTAATTCATTCTCTGGGAAAAGGGTACTGAGATAAAGCATGCCGTTTTTAAGAGTTTTTCTAAAAAATACTTGTCATGTTTTTGTGTAAAAACAAAAATTATGGGGAAAATATTACTAAGGGTAAATACTGAGAATAAATTATGTAGCTGAAAGGCACATGCAAACGCTAACGTGCTTCAGCCTTTGATTATTGTGGTTCGATTTTGCATTGCCTTAGGTATAGAACTTTTGAAAAATTACTATCATGTTAACTCTACCTGAACCTACTGCTAAGGGACAGGAATACAGAATTCAAAAATTAAACGCTAGTATTGGCTTTCTACAGTCTCTCTAAATAACAATTTAAAATATATTGGTGTAAATTGCTTTAAATAAAGCATTTCCCACATGACAAAATCATATAGGCCTACAGTAGAAGAGATTTTCTGGTTCTTCTATTGCACTTATAGCAACTATACACAAGAAGGCAGTATTGAGCTACATTAATTTCTATACTCTAGTCTCTCCTCACCACAGGCAGCATCAAGTATTTACAAGTACCCATCAGGCCCTTGAGACTCATTTTTGTAATCTTAATAGCATAAACATACAGGTGTTTGTCAATAATCTTTATACTTCATTTCAGCAACAGACATATATCATATTCACATACATGAGGGTGAATAATTATGTAGGTCTAATAATGTAATGGTGCATTTTTTACTCTCTTCTATCAGCTTTCACTTTTTTCCTTTTTTTTGGAATATGCTTGACAATTGTATAGAGAAAGTCACAAGTCTAAAATGTGTGTGTAGGTGTTATATGCTATAAATAACTACAGTCTATACGTTACCATGGAAATACATCCTCAGGACCAGTGCCAAGAGATACTGTGCACTGCATATTGTGCAAAATCATGCTTAGTAGCTACTGTAGAAAAAAAAAAGTGTTGGATTTCCATATTCATTTTAAAAGTGGTTAATTAGAGAAAATTATATAATTCTAGATAAGATTTTAGCTGACAGGCACAAGGCCACAGGTAGGCCTAATCCCAGCCCTGCAGATAGTCAGAACAACATTATGATGGTTAGTGTGGTATTACTTTAAAAATATCCAACACTTCTCCTTAAATTCGATTACTGAGAATCACTGGGACATTTCACTATATCACGGCTAGTCTGAAGTTTATTAAGTTCCAAGTTGTTGTCAATATGTATTAGTGGTGGGTATTTTTAACGTGACATTGTTTGCAGGTTCACTTATTAAACCAGTAGATGGCAACAAGTAACTTTTTGTGTATTATGAATGAGTCATTGAATCATTCACTCAGATGCACACTTCAGAATCTCACCGGAGACACCAGTGTAGTAATGGATATACCTCACACATAATTCACGTTCCAACAAGCTTTCTTTTGGACAACCCAGTGCTAAATCTGCTGGAAATCTCTTAATTAAAATGTTAATTTACACGGATTCCTATTACAAAGACTACATTTTTACTGCAAAAAATCACCAAACAAAGGTGTGACATCTTTAATTTACCGTTGAATAAAGATGTGGTGACATTTTCACGGTCGAGAATTCCACATGCAGATTTCGCAACGGGTTCAATCTGGTCACGCGAATTCTCCACGCCAATGGCCAACAGAAAGCTGCTTGGTTTGAAATTGTCTTCTGCTGAGCCTGCTTATATTCAGAACCACATGACTAGTCCGTTTGTTTTAAATTACTCTGGTCGCTATAAATAGATTTATTCATCCAGTAAACAAATCCAAGTGCAATAACCGCAAAAGACAAACTACACAACCGAACATGATGGAAGAAATCATTCCCCCAACATCATCCATGTTCACCTCTCATCATTTGAGACAACACTTGTAAAATCGACCACATGACGAGGATCATTAAAAGGAGGCGGGTGCCTTTCACTTACCTCCCCATGCTGGCTGTGCTCATCTCGGTCACAGTGAACTTTGGCAAAGCGCTCTGTGGATGCTGGCAGGAGTCTCTCCTCTCGGGCACTGCTGGCACGCGTAGAGGATGCGAAAGAACAGCAAGGTACATGACGCACCACAAATTAACACTTACGCATTTCACACTGTCTTGTTTTTAGTCTTGCGTGGTTTAACGTTGGTACGATAAACACAAGCCGCTGCTGACCTGAGCGTTTTGTTTATCGCATTCTGTTTGGTGCCAATACCTTTTGCTAGAGCAAAATCATGCCAGGCACGACACTGGATGGTAATAATCTAACACACAGGGTGCCAAGGTATTTGAGAAAGAATTACTATTTCTCTTGCAGGTGACTGTTTAAGGATGAAGCCCGACGCTACTGGGAAAGACAGACGTGTTTAAAAATCTAACGCGAACTTATGTGTGACGTGCTGTGGATTTAAAGTGTCTAAAACATCCTGTAATTAAAATATGGAAGCGAGGAAGAGTTCCACGTACCCACTTAGTTTGGGATAAACTCAATTGCCATAGGATATTCGTATGACAGATCTGGAATAGTGCCTATTTAGCTCTTCAGGAAGTTATGAGTTGTCAAAACCATATGGATATATGTAGAAGACATCGTGGCAGAACTTTATGAGAGGAGATAATTGTTTTTTGAAGGGAGCAGAGGGGCTATGGTGAACTCATCCCCAGCCGTCGCTGCTCACGCAGAGGGAGAAGAGATCGAGGTGCTGGAGAGCACTGATGTCCTTCCTGTAGCTCCAGAGGACGTAAGTGACAATGTGCAGATGTATGATTTATGTTTTTGAAAAACAGCAAAGAACAGAGATTAATTTAAGGTTGGTCATCTTTTTCTCAGTTATATCTCTGTTCATTCCTTTCTCCTCCCTCTTTCTCTGTCTTACACAAATGCTTCTCTCAGCAATGGAAGTCTCTTTTTGACAAGGTAGGATTTCTGCTCTTGTTTCTTGACTGTATTTGTCTGTTGGTTAGGTGTAACTCTGTACATGTGCAGTGCAGGCCATGTCCTGTTTAATAATATGACTATAATTGATAACATTGTTTAATAAAATGATATAAAGTAGTAGAATGAAGGGGGAGGGGGGTATATCTGAGGGTATATCTGATCTGGTAATGGTTGGCCAATATTGCTTTTTCAATTGCAAATAAAGTGCCAGTACTACTGTAATACAATTCAGTGATAGTAAATTAAATGTACACAGCATGATTGGATAAAATTCTGTGTAAGAATGAATTGGTTCTCTTTCAAGTCATGAGTTATAACTTATGTCTGTGTAAGGCCTAGAATGTAAATCATCAACCTATTTTAAAAATGTATATATGGCTTTGTCATGCTAACACAGATCTGTATCCTATTTCTTTTTCTTTTTATCTCAATTCAAGTGATTAATTTAATTGAAATGGAATTTAAAAGGTTCATAATCGTGGAACATTAAGTTGCTAAATAAAGAAAACAAAAACAAGCAAAAAAACAGAAAATGCTTTGACAAAATGGCCAATTTGGATCTGACAAAGTGTGGAAATGATCATTTCTGTTAATTGACAAAGTGGACATGTGTCATGAATCAAGTCCAATGATGAGAAAGGTCGATTAAGTGGTTCAAAATAACAACAATGTTTATTTAGAAAGGGCAAACACGAGTCAGATTTTAATGGCACAAACAATACCGGACACGGAAAGAAAGAAAATGAGGAACTTGAATAGACAAGGTGATGAACTAAATACAGACAGGTGTGCTCATTAATGAATGTCAATGACAACTAATGACTGTCAGGAAACTAGAACAAAGGAAACAAGTAACTGAAGAGAAACAAACTATGAAAGTGAAACTAAATAGAACATAACTTTGACAACACTGATATTGGTTGATGCGGAAAAATCTCAAAATATCGGTCTGCAATCATTTCCAAGGTACATATTCAGTATCCTGGTTAGAGTTGTGTAGTCTAGTCTACTCTGAATCTTGCATTGGGAGGGGGGGTAGTTAGTGAAACAGAGCTGGGTGACAGACGGAGAGCGGTCCACCGTCTGCCCCTTCTTTATCTTGCTTTCAGTCTCTCTCACTGGCTCTGCACCTGCCTAACCCTGACCCCCCACACATACTCCCCTGGGATAAAGACAGCAACATGAAGGATGAAGGGGGCCCAAATTCAGAAGAAGAGAGAGACAGATATCAATATGAAGGGAAAGGGAGATTTTAGGGTTAAGAAGGGTGGCAGACGTGAACAGAGAATGAGAGCTGTAAGGGTGCAGAAGGCTCCTGGCTGACCCTCTCCATCTCAGCTGGATAGGGGAGGGAGGGGGCTCCCTTACAAGTGGGCCTCTCACTTCGCTCCCTTTATTTAGCCGACAACAGTCTGAGTCCCTTAAGTGGCCTGCCTTCTGGGGTCTCATCCAGTTTTGGGGTCACTGCCCTGCAAGGCTGTAAATTGGAGGCATTGTGGGATCTAAAGGCCAAGAACACACTTCAGTGATCGCAGATGTAACAAACTAATGAAAAAGAGGAGGAGCTGGGCTGTTATATGCCACAATGTTAGGGTACAAACAATTGATAATTCACACATACATATTCATATGCTCAAACCTGACGATGAAAAGCTGTCAGCATCAGATGATTGCATTCTTAGAAAGGTTACCAGTGACAGAAAATGTCTTGTTTATTTCTGACAACTTATTAACTCACTGCATCCAAAAAACGAATCCATAAACATGGAAAGATGTTAAAAGACTCATTGCGGATCAATTACAAATCTCTTTTTATATCACTGAATGTTAGCTTATGTCCCAATTAATTAAGTTTCATGACTGCAAAGCAGTAAATAAATCAGTTCACTGACATATTTAGTTTATCAACTTAGTTACAATACTAATTATTTTATCGTTGTTTTCCATAAATTAGGCTCTGAGCTGGTTGATTAAATTTCACACACTGCATAATTAGTTTTTTTTTTTTTTAGGATATTTAAAAGGCGGCAGTGGCACTATGTACACTAAGTGAAAATAGCAGTATTTTCTTTGCACTGGTATTAGATGCTATTTGCACTAAGTGTAAATAGTTGTTAGATGTTATTTATACTTAGTGTAAATAGTGGCAGATATTATTTGCACCTCAGTGTATAATAGTATATTATAAAACAGTATGCGGTAATAACATATTGAGTATATTTAATAATATCATAAATGGATGCTATCTCTTTTGTCCCTATCCCTAAAGCTACACCTATTCCTAACACTACCCATTTTTCCACTTTATTCCCATAATTAAATAATCTTTTGCCAATTTATTTACACTTTCCAAATATTTTCCTCAATTTTTATTTAAAATAAATTTCTCTCCAAAATTAAATGCTATGGGAAAAGGGAGAAGAATGAGTTAGGAAAAAGGCGGATTCGAGTTCGGGTTGGTCGAGTCTAAAGCTAGCACTATAACTGCGTCCTTAATATCGCAAAAGAATTAGCTACAAATCTGTTTTTATAGGGTGGGAATCACTAACTATATGTTGTTTAAGGTACTCTGGAAGTGTTTATTACCAACCTTAACAAGTGTGTGACATGCAGAAAACAATAAATAAATACTTTTCATTCATTGCATTTTTTTATCTTTCAAAATTCCTTTCATAGACACACAAAAGATCTTACATGTTTAACCACTCAAGAACCAACAACATAGAAATGAAAGTCTAAGAAAAGAAAATATAAGAAAATAAACAAAGCTTACTAACGATTGAGCTTCACACTCAAAGTTTCCCAATCAGGACAATTGCTTCATAGTCAGTCATAAGCCATGTAAACTCCTCCATTACAAATCTACTACTTCTACTCTTTACATCTGTTTTATACCTGAGAGTATTACTCCTTGTTGCCCCCTCAAAGTGTGTAGTATAATTACAACAAAGGCATTACATGTTAACAGGTTTGACTGTTACAGCACCACCCACCTTACCATGCTACTCCAGTTATCAGCAGGAGTTCTTTTGTAATTTTGCCTGGCTCAATCAAGTGTGCTAGCTTGGGAAAAGGAAAACCCTGACAGACTACAAGTCCATCTGGCCAAGAGCCCATTCAAGCCTATTTCCAATTTTTCCAAATCGAAGGCACACATCACAAACGTTGAGGCAAGCTTTACATGGTGACTATACCAGAGCAATGTTGAAGCGTCATCTCCTTCATCGTTCTGGTTGGTTTTAGGTCTATCCAATTGTATATAGCAACCAAAAGTGGTTTAAATTACGATTTGTCATGAGTGCAGGATTTAACGTTTAATGAAGATCGCAAAATAAAGTCTTGAATTTGGGTCTGTTCCTTACAAACGTTTGGATTCTAAATATGTGGATTACATCGCACAAATAAAATTGATTACTTTTGTGAATTTATGTTACGGTTTTTTTGGTATTTTTAGTTATATTTTCAGTCACAGCATGACTAAGAAAGCTATTCATTTTAAGGGTTTGAAGTCTTGTTTAACAATATGTAATCTTTCGAAACGAGTTTGCAGCAGAAGTCACAGAACAGAACAAAATGTTATCGTTTCATATAAAGTAGATGAGTAAACTGCGTTTAATAAATCTCATAATGTCATTGATGACAATTGAACACAATAGAATCAAAATATTAATGCCACAATTAATGTTGATAAATAAGGATTCGTACTAATTTGTACGTCTAAAAGTTGTTCATACGTAAATAATTTACGTTTCAGTGCTTTCAATACGTCAATATTGTACTTTTCGATGTGTATGAAAACTTAAGTAAATGTATGTGTGGTAGAACCACATTTTAAATAAAAATACAAACGAATACTCATGAGATCACGTTACATTTTTGTCTTGACTAACATACTAAAGCACATATTTATACCTGATTGAAATTTGAAAAGTAATATTGAACTTTATTTAATATTACATTTAAAGTTTATATATTTTAAATGTACTAAATTGCTACTTCATCATTACAAATGTGTAATTACAAAAATATTTGAAAACATGATATACAAGTTTCAATAGAAATTTTATTAAAGTATATTTTAGTTTACCATAAGTACTTGTCAGTACATTCGGCAGTACACTTTAACCATATTTCCAAAACAATAGATGTAATTTCACATAAATATGCACTTAAGTCTTACGTATGTTGGTTGAAAAAAGCCTTCTCACATTGAACTAACTGAATTTAATATACATTTATAATACATAATAAATTACATAATTGAATTGCAGTTAACATTGTTAAGAGTCCGAAAACTTTACATTCATTTCGCACAAGTACATTCTTTTAACGGTTTAAATGTTTTAACATCTTTTATTTCTGTAATAAGTACCCTTTTTTAAAGGGATGCTAAAGGGTACTTCTTTTTCACTAGGGGCATCTAAAATCTAACATCAAATGTATAGTCTGTCTTCTTTCTCTGGTATTGTTTTGAAGAGGCGGCCCATTATTGTTCTGTTGCTCACCACCTGCTCCCTATCTCTTATTCTACAAGCTGAGAAGAGAGTCTGACAGTGAAGGGGACCATTTGCATATACGCAACCCTATGTGTCCCAGTGGGCAATTGACAAATAAGAATCAAATACATTGTGTGCGTCCCTGAGCTCTTTGTGTTTCTGCGACATTTAGTGATAAAAGTTTGCCAAATATCTCTACATGTGGCCTTGTTTCTGTTTTCAGACACATGTAGCAAGTGATTGTCCAATATCTCCTTCACATTCTATTTTCAGTACTTTCCTCGTCTCTCCCTCGCTCAAGTCTTTCTTCACAGCCCACTCTTTCTCTGACACTACTCTTCTTTAAAAAAAGACTGTGATAATAAGTGGAATCTCCCACTTACAAAGTGTGAAAAAAAAATCCTAGAGTGTTTGAACAAAAAAAAATAGACAGTTGCTAGAAATATCAGTTCAGTAGTACTCTCTGAAGCGTGAAAGTGTAGAATGTGGTAGCATCCAGTTCAGATGCCTGTGTAAATCGATTGTCAAGAAGCAAGGGCATGCTTTGTCTCCTGAGGAGAAGGTAGTAGGTTCTCTCTTTATAACCAATTCTACTTTTCTGGGAGGGCTTTCTTCTAGAACATGGATTCACAGAACTGCTCTCTTTCAGACATCTTAGTAATGTTAGGCACGCTGGCAGTGGGGCCTGGGTCAACGTCAGCATTCCAACTCATCTTAAAAGGTGTTCAGAGGGGTTCTGTTCTGGTCTTTGTGCAGGCCAATCAATTTGGACCAGATAAACCTTTACTTTTTGGACCTCTTTTTGTACATGGGCATATTCATGCTGGGAAAGAAATGTATACCCCTAAAAAATGTTCTTCTAGGGAGATTGGTTTGTCTTAAGATGCACATCAATAATGTTTTTTTTTTTCTTCTAAGGCACGTTTATAAAAGCTACTTAAATTTCCTAACTGACCTAAGGCCTAATCCTGGTTTATTCTAAGCCCTGTCTGTGAAACCAGGCCATAGTGTCCCCATTTTTTAATTCATGGATAATAACAAGTGAAATTTTAATGATATTTTTACTATTGAACTGCCCCTGGTTTCCATTTCAGAAATCTGGTCACCTTAAGATAGACATGTAGTGTAATGAGTGTTGATATATCAGAATTGAGAAGTGGGATCACTGGGCCAAGGGAACTGCATAAATTCGAAAATTAATCTTTGATGTTTTAATTGAGGCGCAAGGAGGGTACTGTGTAATCTCTGGTACTTCATACTTGAATCCAGAATGAAGAAAGGGTGAATGATAAAGAGAAACTGTGAGAAACGTTTGGACAGCCGTGTGTCCAAAATAAAGAACTTTGTTTGCTTTCATGCTCTACTCTTCTCATCACTTTGGCTGTAAATTGTGCTCACAGCTATCTCTCACACACACACACACATATGCACAGTGTGTGTAATCAGAATCTGCTCATCAGTGGGGGAAGAGGCAGTCCAGTGGTCAGAGATGGTGGTTGCAAGTTAAATCTCAAGATAGGGGCAACCCATGAGTAACTGTGATTCCTCATTATTATCATTGAGTCATTCAATAAAACACTCCAGGATAACTGTCCCCACAGTTAATAGCCTACATTGTGCTTTGGATAAAAACATTAATGACAGTGGAAGTAAGCGAGTCAGTCGTAAAAAAAAAAATTCTGTTCCTTTTGTTGTCAGATCAATGCAAATGTTCTCAAATTCAGATTATTGATAGGCATAACTTGTATTTACATATTGCTGACATGACACACAAGTGTGTTGCAGATCACAGCTGTTTTTCCTCCTCCCGTGCTGCATGCACAAACATACAGCACGACTCGTGTAGTCCAATTCATGAACACGTGACTTGTGCTTTGGCTCTTTTTAAAGGGTCACTCCACCCATTTCAACATTAATCTTTATTGAAAGTGGGTTATATATGTAGTCGAAATGTAAAAGAAATTTTGAATTTGGTGCCCTCTTGACCGAGAAAAGACAGAAAATAACTTTGGGGCGCATTTGTATGTAAGACAACAACTCCCACAATGCAGCTCCGCAAGCCACTCCCACTAATCCAGAACAGCGCAAACATCAGAGAAATCACTCTTCCGTCTACAAGAAGGCTAGCTGCCAAATGAGTTTGAAATTCATTTCACAAAAAATGTCTAGTCAGTTGGCTGTGGCGAGCAGGACGAGGGCGAGGGACGTGAGAGGACGACGCGAGTGATAATGAATGACACCTGTGCAGCGGTCTCATATCTCTCACGGAGGAGCGGAAGCACAAAAGGAACAGGCCTGATTTTATGTTTTGTTTCTGTTGTGTGTGGCCAGCTGGCTTATACTTTTGTTTTGTATTTGTTTATTTTACTATTAAAACGTTCAAATGTTCGCCGGTTCCAGCCTCCTTCTTCCCACAACAACGAACCCCGTTACATTGGCAAACTGATTAGTGAATTACTCGTTTGTATTTCTTTCTATATGGTGAATTATTGCATGATACCTGGATGTTCAGTCAGGCGAAACTAGGATGGTTCACATCACAACACAAACGTCCGTGTGGTCGTCTGATTCAGAGATTTCGTCCAGGAGAAATTGCGATCGTTGAAATTCTCTGCAGCAGACGGACTCTATCTGTGTCCGTAGCGACAGCGAGAGCACACACACCAGCAGCCCGCCTCAGCTCGACCCAGTCCGGGCTCCTCGTCCGCGACAGGCAGCCGCCTCCTGATCCTCCATCAGCCTCAGCTGCTCTTCACTATATTGCGGCTCGTAAAGATAGCCACGAACAGCGGATTCGAGCAGCAGAATTTCAAAATCCTCTATTCCATATCATGTTTAGTTTCTTCCGTCATTGTCGTAACTTCCTATATCCACAGCGCTTGTTAGCTTAGCTTATAAACAAGATGGCTGATATTGCTTTCAGTATCTGCACGTGAAGTCCCACCCACTGATCTGTGATAGCTCTGTTAGCGCATTAGGCACAACCCCCTATGGGCGGGTTTGAAAGGGTGGGAATTTGTGCTTGTAGTCTATACAGAAATCCCCCCTTTTTACACTTCCTCCTACAATGACGTCAAATGACGATTTTTGCGTCATTGTAGGAGGAAGTGAAAAAGGTAAATAGTAGATTTCTCTCGTCTCAGGGGAAAATGAAAGAATGTTGCACGACCATTCAATAGTATGACTGGTTGTCTAACAATGGACCTCTTAATGCAAATGGGTGGAGTGACCCTTTAATGAATCATTCAGAAAGACTCACAACCGCAACAGTTATGAATCCTTCACAAATCCTTCTGACATATCTTTAATTGGCTTCTGAATCAACATAATGTATGACTCACTCACTGAACTACAAGTTCCATGTCAATGCATCTTTACTTCAATATAGCCATTAGGCTGCTCTTACTTGCGTGCCACCTAGAACACAACAATATATTCACAATATATTCTCTCTTTATCCTCATTTTTTATTGCTTACTATAAACCTTGTGGTAATGCATTGAAATTGGTAAATAATTTAATAATATGAGAAGAATTTAAAAAAAAGTTTTGTTAACAAAAATAAATGCCATTTATTCTTATAAACTTTTTATTCATCAAAGCATCCTGAAAGAAAATGCAGCTCTTAACTTTTTTCATCATTGATAATAATAAGAAATGTCACTTGAGCATCAGATTATCATATTAGAATGGTTTTGAAGGATCATGTGACACTGAAGACTGAAGTAATGGTTGATGAATATTCAACTTTGCATCACAGGAATAAACAAATGCAACCTGGGTGAGAATGAGACTTCTTTGAAAAACATTAACCCCTGGGGCCAGTTGCATAAACATCGCCATTATGTTAAGACTGTGTCTTAAGAACTAGTACGAACAACTAGCAGTTAGTTTGGGGTACTCCGTCTTACTTTTGGGTATCAAATTAGTCCAATCTACATTGCAACTGACTTAAAAAAGTCTTGATGACTAACTTAAAAATTGATGTAAGGCTAGTCTTAGCAGTTTATGCAACCGGCCTGGTTTTCACAGTCGCAGACTAAATGCATGTTTTGAGCTGTTTAAGGCAGGTTTATAAAAAGTACTTGAATCTCTTAATTAAACTAAGGCCTAATCCTGGCTTAATCTAAACCCTGTCTGTGAAATCAGGCCTAAATATCTTACTGAGTCCAACTTTTGAACTGTAGTGTAACTTAATTGTTTAGCTTTTGCTGGGATTTGCTTACGATTGATTATAAATCTCTAGTCCTAGCAAATGGATAAAATGGGTTGGGAAACCCTACTGTAACAAACAGCATGTAAATCTCAAAAAGAAAAAGGAAAGCATAAAATCCTCCTTCACAAAGACTTTTGTTCTGTGCTAATCCGTTGAAACAGTCTTTGATGTTGTATGACATGTGAGTCATGACTGTAGGTACTGTAGATCACTGGAGCAGGTTCAGTGTGTTTGACAGGTGATACTCAGATTTCAGAGCGTCTCTGGTTTATGCGATTAGAGAAGCCATTCACATCTTTGACACCTTCCCATAGGTAACAGTTTCAGCCATGAAAACACTGCCACCACTGGTGCAGGATTTTCTGTTAGTTTCATTATAAGTCTTATGTGTCTGAATTTATTAACTGTGAGTATGGCAGTATGGCACATTCCAGCATGGCAGAACATACAGCTTTTCTCAAGAGACGTCTTGTCTAACAGGTTGATAAAGGCTTACTACTCCTCTATCCAGTCAGTCAGTCCATATCAGATTTTCAGTTGAGAAAATCTTACAAGGCCTGCTTACTATCATTTAATCTAACTCCATTTGGCCTTTTGCTGACTGGTTCATTCCTGGGACAGATGTTTTTCTTTGACTTGCCTTTGTCCCACACCTTTTCAAAAGGTGTTTTGTGTACTTTAAGTTGCTATCAAAAACAGGGTCCAACATTTTTCGCCAAAAAATATACTAAAAATATACTATATTTTTGTAACAACCAGCGCAGACCATTGTATCTCACACAGTTTTATCCATGACAGCACCTGTCATAAAAACATGAGGAACACATATATTGTTTTGATGGTTGAATGCGAGGAATATTCCGTACCACGTGAAATTCTGGAGAAAATTTTTTGGCATTATGAATAAATAAATAGTGGCATGTATATATAACATGTTTTCTTTAGTTGATGGTTTAGACCAGGGATTTCAAACTCAGGGTACATTTACACAACAACGATGTACTAAACACGTTTTTTGCGTACATGTGACAACGTTTGCCAAAACTTGTAAAGAAACACTACGTGCCTATAGACTGAACTGTAATATGCATACGCACAACGTCACAGTTATTACAAATTAATTAATTTTTTTTAGTTTGTAGGGAAATGATGACAGTATCGTATTCAAAAACTTGCACTTTGAAACCGTTTTCAAAAGTTTCTGTGTAAATTAATGCCCAAAACTCATGAAAAGTTTTCAGTTTTTTAGTTGAAAACGGTGTTGTGTAAACACCCCCTTAGTTCCTGGAGGGCCAATGTCCTACAGAGGTTAGCTCCAGTCCTGATTGAACACACCTGAACCAGCTAAACAAGGTCTTCAGGATTACTTTATGCTACCAGGCAGGTGTTTTGGAGCTGGTTGGAGCTAAACTCTGCAGGACAGTGGCATTCCTGGAACTGAGTTTCACAACCCTGTATTAAACAGTGTATTTAATTTGAATCTCTCAGTGAAGGTCAGATTGTATTCTTATACAGTTCTAATTGAACCATGTATTATAAAGTTAGTAACTTTAAAGCAAAATATAATGATTTTGTTAGGATTTCGTGATTTATAATGATTTTAGTAAAAATGAATTTATTCCTTCTGGTTTCGTGAAGATGAAAGATGAAGGTGGTAGCATCACTATGAACTTCAAGGCTCCTAGCAAAGTAAATGATAGTACTTTACGAAAAATAACTTTGTTCAGCAGAGCTAATGTGAACTGATAGTCTGCATCACTTATTTACTCTGAAGGGAGTAGCAAATCCCCGAATGCTTCAGGAAAATGTTCACTGTCCCTTAAAAGTGCAGTTAATTGGCTTTGGATGATCATGCCTTCAAAAGTAAAATCTACTATAATATCTATTTTTATGTTGGTGCTCTCTAGCCGCTTTTCCACTGAAATTACCCGGAACAATTGGTCCAAGGAATTTTTTCTCCCCCTGACCTGTTGCTGCTGTCTGAGTTTCCATCCCAGTATAAAGTACCGTGAAGATTGGGAAAATTAGTCTGGTGACGTAGGACTGCGAAAACACCTTTGTTGATTCGAATAGCAAAACAACTCTTACTGCACGCACTGCAACAGACTTTTAAAAATGGTGTTTGAGATAAAATGCTGTTTGTAGTCAACCAATCAAAGCAGCATGCGTGAACTCAACGAATCAGCATGTTCAGCGCCCAAGTCCCAGCCCCAAAACTTTGGAAAAGTACTACCTCGCAAGCAGGGACTTTCTGAGGGGGGAATTTTTACCCGGAACTTCATTTAGACCCTGGTCCCTGCGGTCGAAACACACCGAGTACCACCCCAAAGTCCCTAGTTCCTGGGGAAATTTCCTGCGGTGTAAACAGTTTAAGTCAGTGGTTTTCAGTCCTGGAACTGAGTGTGTCAGATAAGAGAGACATACAAAATGGGCGGTGGGTCCCCAGGACCAGGCCTGAAAACCACTGCTCTAAGTAAAACACGACTTTATTGAAGTCAATACTCCTACCAGTCTTTTTTATGGCTGGAGGAACATCCTTCATCTGTTTGCGGTCAAATATTGGTTTCCAGGCCTCTAAATGCAATATCTTAAACATTAGCTTTTTGTTTGACTTCTTATGGTAACAGCTGTTGTGTTGTGTCTGTCTGCCTGTGTGTGCATGTGCCTGAGTAACATGCACATGTAATTTGGATGTGTATTGATTTTATGATTTTATCTTTGAATATTTATGGGTGCCTTCCCTCTGTAAATGCATGTTTGAGGGAGTCTATCTCTAAGTGTGAGTGTCTCATTTGTGTTTATTCTTAATTACAGGTCGATAATGTGGATTCATAACTTAATTAGAAGACTTCAGCCTTTTGTGTGTTTAGTGTTGAGCCTTTCCATCGTCAGACAAATTAAAGGTAGAAATCCTGGGAATGTTCCGCAATGTGGTATAAGATTTGAATCGCTGTGGTGAGCTGCAGTATACTGTAGGATACAAGATTTGTTTTGGCTTTTGAGTATTTTGGCATCATCATATATATGCATGTAACTGAAAAGTCGAGTAGGCTTACCCTCCTGATCTGGTATAAAAGTCACTTCCTCATCTTCCTTTAGATGCAGTTGTACAATTGTAGTAAAACTATATAGGTGCAATTTCTGAAAAAGTGATGCTAGGTTGTTACTATGGTCTATAGTGAGTTGTTGTTATAACATCCACCACCACCTTTATTTGAGGTATCATTTATATCTCAAGTGTGTATGAGCACTGTAAATATATATATATATATATATATATATATATATATATATATATATTGTCACGGGGTGAAGAATCACAAGACAAGGGGAGCTCATGCAAAGTGCCCAAGAGTGGATTTATTTACAACATGAAGAAAAAAACAAAGAAAAACCCGGTGAAGTGTGTTGCCTCTTCCTCGTAGTGCAGCGAGTCTGAGCTGTGCTTCTTGGAGTCTGAGCTGTGCTTCTTGGAGGCTGAGCGGTCAACTGCTGCTTTCTGGAGAAAGATAGAGTACAGGCATTAACGTTCTGTCTCGTGCAGAGATCTCTCTCCCTTTGACAAAGTCCATGTGGCTTATATAGCTGTTTGCTTGATGGGGCACAGCTGGGGCCGATCAGCCTGTGACGAGGGCATGCAGGTGTTCCTCGTCTGTTTCCAGGGCGACGCTGACGAACCCTCTGGGTGCTCGTCACACTCCCCCCCCCAAGCGTCGTCTTAGTCCTGTGGATGATTTGAGACAGTAGGGGAGAAATAGGGGGTGGGTGGGGAGTTACCCCTGACAGACCTGCAAAAGCTGCCCAAATCCGAGAAAGGCCGTCAGCATTGGCGTTTGCAGCTCCCGCCCGATGGCGCACAACAAAGTGGAAGTCTTGGAGTGCGAGGAACCATCGGGTTACCCTGGCATTGGTGTCCTTGGCTCGGACCATCCACTGAAGGGGAGCGTGATCCGTGACCAGTGTGAACTTTCGGCCGAGGAGGTAATACCGCAGCTCCAAGACAGCCCACTTGACAGCCAGGGCCTCCTTCTCCACCGTGGCGTAGTTTTTCTCGGCTGGGGTCAGCTTTCTGCTGATATACAAAACAGGGTGTTCCTCACCTTCCTTGATCTGTGACAGGACGGCTCCCAATCCCGTATCGGATGCATCTGTCTGTAACAGGAAGGGGCAGCTAAAGTCCGGTGCTCGGAGTACCGGTTCCGAGGTGAGGGCCGTCTTAATGTTTCGGAACGCTTCCTCCTTTTCTGCCGTCCAGTGAACCTTCTCCGGCTGTCCCTTTCTAGTCAGATCTGTCAGAGGGGCGGCTAAGGAGGAGAAGTTAGGGATGAAGCAGCGATAATACCCCGCCAACCCCAAGAACGCTCGTACCTGGGTCTTTGTTTCGGGTCTTGGGGCTGAGTGGATTGCCTCTACCTTTTTCTCTTGCGGTCGGATGAGACCCCTACCGACCTGGAAACCCAGGTACTTTGCGTCGAAAAGCGCGAGGTGGCATTTTCGTGGGTTAGCGGTGAGCCCAGCCTTCCGGAGCTCTGACAGCACCCTCCGCAGACGGTCCAGGTGGTCTTCCCAGGTCTCGGAGTGCACCACGACGTCATCGATGTAGGCGGCGGCGTAGGCCTGGTGGGGTCGTAGTAAAATGTCCATCATTCTCTGGAACGTGGCCGGTGCCCCGTGAAGACCAAAGGGTAGGGTCCGGTACTGCCAGTGGCCGCTAGGGGTGGAAAAAGCAGTTTTAGGCTTTGCGTTTTCAGAGAGCGGTACCTGCCAGTAGCCCTTGGTAAGATCCAGTGTTGAGATGTACCGGGCCCTTCCCAACCGGTCCAGTAGCTCATCGACCCTAGGCATGGGGTAACCATCGAATTCAGAAACCTCGTTGAGGCGACGGAAGTCATTGCAAAAGCGGAGGCTGCCGTCAGGCTTCGGGACCATCACGATCGGGCTGGACCATGGGCTGCGTGAAGGTTCTATCACCTCTAACTTCAGCATTTGTTGTACTTCCTCCTCAATAGCCTGCCGACGGGCCTCAGGGACACGGTAGGGCCGCTGCCTGACGATGACTCCCGGAGGTGTGCGGATGTCGTGCTGCAGGACGGTGGTCTGCCCGGGAAGAGAAGAGAATACGTCAGAGAACTGATCAATTAGGTGTTGCAGCTCCCCCTTCTGGGCCGCCGAAAGATGGGGGTTGACGTCTACCACCACGGGGTCAGAGGTGGCGAGGGCGGCGAGCTGGTCTCTAGTCCCAACCCATTTTTTTAGGAGGTTGATGTGGTACAGCTGCTCGGCTCGTCTCCTTCCCGGCTGCCGCACACGGTAGGTAACCGGTCCAATTCTTTCTACCACCGTGTAGGGGCCCTGCCATGTGGCCAGGAATTTGCAGGCAGCGTTGGGGACTAGAACCATCACCTGATCTCCGGGCTGGAACTCTCGTGGTTGGGCGGCCCGGTTGTAGTGGCGCTGTTGGGCCTGCTGCGCTTTCACCATATGCTCCCTTACCAGTGGCATGACTCGATCGATTTTCTCCCTCATCTGTTTCACATGGTCCACCACAGAGCGATGGGCTGCAGGCTGTTGCTCCCAGGCTTCTTTTGCTACGTCCAGGAGGCCGCGGGGTTGTCGACCGAAAAGGAGCTCAAACGGGGTGAAGCCCGTTGAGGCCTGGGGAACTTCACGGATTCCGAAAAGGACATAGGGTATCATGAGGTCCCAGTCGCGTTTGTCCTCCGCGACCACCCGTCTCAGCATCTGCTTTAGGGTCTGGTTAAACCGTTCCACCAAGCCATCAGTCTGGGGATGGTAGACGGTCGTCCTCAACTGTTTCACCCGCAGCAGGCTGCAAAGGCTAGCCATTAGCCGGGACATAAAGGGGGTACCCTGGTCAGTCAGGATCTCTGCTGGGATGCCGACTCGGCTGGAGAGCAGGAAGAGCTCCTGAGCGATGGCTTTGGCAGTGGCCTTTCTGAGGGGGACTGCTTCTGGATACCGGGTGGCGTAGTCGACGATCACCAGGATGTGTTCATGTCCCCGGGCAGACTTAGGCAGTGGCCCCACAATGTCCACCCCGATGCGCTCGAAGGGCACCTCGATTATGGGCAGAGGAATCAACGGAGTGGGAGGTGGAGTCCTGGGTGACGTCACCTGACAGGTCGGGCAAGCCTGGCAGAAGCGCTTTACTTCGGCCTCCAAGCCTGGCCAGTGGAAGCGGTCGCGGATCCGCTGAACGGTGTTAGCGGCCCCCAGATGTCCCGCCATGGGGTGTGAATGTGCGAGTTCTAGCACGGTCTCCGTCCTTGTGCGTGGCACGACTAACAACGCTTTCTCTTCTCCCCTTCGTTGAGCGACACAATAGAGCAGGCCATTCTGGACAATGAAGTGTGGGAAAGGATGGGGGCCAGGCTGAGCTTCTTTGCCCTCGATGACACGGACTTGGGTCCAACAGTGTTTCAGCCTGTCATCCCCCCGTTGTTCCTTGGCAAATGAGCCCCCTCGCGTCACCTGTTGGAACACATCATAAAAAGGGTTAGGATTTTGAGAGGGGGACTCACCGTCTCTTCCGCTGTCCGAGGCCAGGAGGACGGGGCGCTGACGAGGTCCCCGAGTCAGCCTCGGTCTTTGGCGGCTTCTTCTACGGCTGGCAGGCAGCGTCGAGGCAGCCAACAGGCGGTCAAACCCGGGCCAGTCTCTCCCAAGCAGAACGGGAACCGGCAGATCCTTCATCACTCCTACCTCCACCGGCCAGGTCCCCGAGCCAGCTGAGATGGTCACTCTGCGAGCTGGTACTTGTCGGGTATCCCCGTGGACACAGGTTATAGGGAGGAAGGCGGAAGACTCCGATCGGGGGGACAGAATGTTTGAGTGGACCAAGCTTACCGCACTGCCGGAATCCAGGATGGCCCGAACCGGCTTACCGTTGATCCTGACGTCGGCTTCCGGGGCTCCAATTGGTAGATTGTTATGAACAATGCAGCCAGCGAGCCAAGTTCGGGCCGGAGGCGTAGAGGCCGCCGTTGGCATGGGCTCGTCCCGTGGTGAGGGAACCGCTGGCCTGTCTACTTGTCCCTGAGTGCTCTTTAGCGTGCGTTGCTCGAGGGTCAGCCTTCGAGGAAAGGGCGGCGCTCGCTCCCCAGCCTCTCGCTGTAGGGCAGCATCTGCCAGTTCGATGGCTTCGACAAGTTCCAGGGTGGTGGTTGGGTTTCTCATCCCGACCGCCTGTCGGTGTGAACGGGGAAGAGCACGAAGCAGACGGTCGATGACAACGCGTTCCGCCACTTGACTGGCCGTTGGATCCCCCTCCAGCAGCCAGTGCTGCGCGAACCGCGTGAGTTCAGCGGCCTGGGGACGGGCCGGTCGACGGGGCTTATACTCCCAATCATAGAAGTATTGAGCAGCGCATACTGGAGACAAACCCAGGCGGGCCAGAATTTCCCGCTTTACTTCGTCGTAGCGCTGGGCGGTGGCGGCGGGGAGAGAAAAGTATGTGCGCTGCGCTTCACCAGTTAGGAGAGGGGCCAATACCTGTGCCCAATCCTCGCGCTGCCAACCTTCAGTGGTGGCTGTGACCTCAAACATCTGTAGGTACGCTTCAATGTCATCGTGGGGGGTCATCTTTGGTAACAACTTGGCGGCTTGAGTTCGGGGGTCCGGCAGTGGGACGCGTTGAGCGGCATGCATTGCTGCGAATTCCCTCTCGCTCTCTTCCTGGCGGGTGGCGAGATGCTCAACTATTCGTTGCTGGCGGATGCTAACCTCGGTGAGTCGGTTGAGAAGTTCCTCCATTGTCGGGTTGGATCACTCGCCTATGGCAGAACCGGGAGGACAAAAAAAACAAAAAAAAAAAAAAAAAAAAAAAAAAAACAATGAGACGTGCAGGAGCTCGTTTGTCTGTGATTTTTTTTTTTTTTTTTTTCTTCACTCTCCTGCCTGCATTCTCCACCAAATGTCACGGGGTGAAGAATCACAAGACAAGGGGAGCTCATGCAAAGTGCCCAAGAGTGGATTTATTTACAACATGAAGAAAAAAACAAAGAAAAACCCGGTGAAGTGTGTTGCCTCTTCCTCGTAGTGCAGCGAGTCTGAGCTGTGCTTCTTGGAGTCTGAGCTGTGCTTCTTGGAGGCTGAGCGGTCAACTGCTGCTTTCTGGAGAAAGATAGAGTACAGGCATTAACGTTCTGTCTCGTGCAGAGATCTCTCTCCCTTTGACAAAGTCCATGTGGCTTATATAGCTGTTTGCTTGATGGGGCACAGCTGGGGCCGATCAGCCTGTGACGAGGGCATGCAGGTGTTCCTCGTCTGTTTCCAGGGCGACGCTGACGAACCCTCTGGGTGCTCGTCACAATATATATAAATATACTGTATATGGTATGTAGAAGCCATTTTGAATTCATGAAAACTTTTACATCTCGAATTATGTATTATGTTTTTTGTAATTTTGGATGACGTTAGATGTATATTACTATAAATATGCATGTATGTATATTAGATGTATATTACTTTATTGTTTTAATTTTAAAAAGAATTAGCTGACTCTTTGTCTTGCCAAGGCTGATTTCATAGCTAGCATATTATATTAAATATGCATAATTAAATGATATTTCAATACTTATATACTTTAAATAATTTAACAAAATTACAGCTTGATTGTAAATGACACATTACTGAAATGGTTTCTCTGTTTCAGTATTTATATTATCATAGTTTAAAAATAATAAAAAATACACTAATATTTGTTGATGGTTTGCAAAGAGATTGAAAGTCTCTCAGACAAGGGTATAAAGAGAAATAATACAATTTATACATAAATGTATTTCAAAAAACTTTAAAATGTTTTAATGAGACCTTCAAATAACAAAAGGTTGAAATGTTAGTTTTAGTCAAATAAAAAATATAATAAAAAAAACATGAAGGTGCTCGTAGTTAAAGAAACATCCAGATTGGGCAGTGAGAGAATGATAGACAAGAGACACGATAAACAGAGACCCGAAAAAAGATGCACAAAATAAAAGCGAAGGAGAGAGAAAGAAAGAGAGAAACCAAAAGTAAGAGCGAGAAAAGCAGAAGAAAATGCAGATAGAGAAGGTTCTAAATCTCTGGGAATTACAGCAATAGGATTATGGCACAGAGAGAGAATGGAGAAGTGATCTCTGCACCCACGACCTCCACATGGCAGCTAAAGCAGAAAGCAGAAACACTAGTGAGCCAACACCAAACAAAAGCCCTTTGACCTTAACAGAACTGAACTATTTCTTCAAAAGAGAGTTTTTTTCTCTTTATTACAAAGCTTTTTTAACTCTCTCTCTAGAGCTTTATAGGAATGACAATAACACAGAGGGCCAATGATGGGTTCTTTTGGGCCCAGATGGCAAAATTGATAATGTCTCAGACAGTGACCTCCTGGTCCCCTGGCCCTCTACAACACACCTACCTTTGCTGGATATACAGATGAATCCAGGCCCCCCGTAGATCACTGCTGGCCTGGTCCCCCTCTATTAGCGACCATAAATCTCTAGGTGAAAGACACTGATTTTATATAGCCTGAAGGTCAATTCAGGGCGGGTTGAAGAAGAAGAAAGAGTGAATGAAGACAAGTGAGACAACTGTTGCTCTTTTTTCTCATTCTTTCTCTCTGTGACGAGTGCCTTTTGTCAGGTTTTATGGTAAGTGATTGCTGTATTGAGGATGGATGGTGCAATCAGTTACATTTTTACTTCAGTTTGCAGAAGACCTTTAAAAATAGGGCAGAAGGCCTGGTCTGCTACAACATGACTCGTTCTCAACCCTTCTAGTATTGTGTGTCATCAGTGTTTTTACAAATTAGAAAATTTAACTGGAAATAAGACCACACCACTCTTGTTGGTTATTTGTCTGAGCAAGTGAGTTTCCCTTGATAATAGTTTATTTGCGTTTCTCTCTCGATCGTGGTAATACAGAAAGCTGCTGCATTCAAATGAGAATGATTGTACATATTTTAAAAATGTCTCCTTGTATGTAGCACTTTTTATCTTATAATGGCCTCAGGAGGTCAAAAAAGTTTAAAAAATGAGCAACTATGTAACCAAAAGTTAACTTGGTGTAAATAGACACTCTAAGAAAAGTGTAAAAATAGAGCGTGTAGTTTACCATATTAATGAAGGAACTTTCCATATTGATTTTTCACTGGTGTTTATGCATTGCAATTTGGGTTTAAGGAAATGTCTATTAACCTAATGGAAAATGTACTGGTAATTTTCTGATAGGATATTATCTGTATTGCTGCAGATTTTTTCATATAATGCAATTTAAAAACAGGGTTTAGTGGTTAAGTTTTATGAGTTTAGTCAACACATTAAAATATCTACAAATTGAGAAAATGTAATTCAATTATTTACTTATCTTCCAACCTTGCTGGATAAAAAGTACAAATTATGTTACTTCTTGAATATCACAATTTTAAGGAATATGAGGGACAAAACAGGATGAGTCGCAGAGTTAGTACAATTAATTGAATATCAGTTTGACATTGTTGTATGATTTTAATTACTGCATATAGTCTAAGGTTGGGAAAGTTCAGAAAGGGCACATCACCATTTTAAAGGGCTGGAGGCATTTTACTAGCTTTTCTACTTTAATATGTTTGATTATAGTTCTTTTGAAATATTTAATTCTCACAACAAAACATGGATTCGTAGAATGCAACATGCAGTTGTAACAAATGTATTCAAAATACTAAATTAAAATTCCTAAGCGTCCCCTCTCCGGCGTGACCGGTGTCTGAAGCATGAGTCTAAACACGACAATGAACTTAACTATGACGCCAATTGCGCTTAACTATTTGTTTGTTTGAAGCAACTTCTTTTTTGATTGAATGATAAAGACACAAATGTCCTACCTATGATATGGCCCAATCAAAAAACAATGTTACTTCAATTAAAAAGGTTGCTTTAAACAAAACAAAACGGACTTCTATCAAAGAAAACATTTTCAATCAAAGAAAAGCAGTGTTCAAATGTATTTTTTTGAGTCTCAAATATATTTTTGGATTCAAATACTTTTTTTCTTTGATTGAAAAGTTTTTCTTTTATTGAAGTGAAGGTTTTTTAAATTGAAAATATATATTTTTAAATGAATAATTAAGAAACAAAACTATCTCCATTGTTTTATTAATACGAAGAAAAATGTCCCGGGTTACGTATGTAACCCTAGTTCCCCGAAGGGACGGACGCTGCGTGAAATCGCAGTGGGAACGCCCTCAGCGTGACGCGTCTGAAGCATGAATGAAATCAGTCAATGGAGAGAATGAGCGTACGGCGAGTGACGTCATCGACCAGGAAGCTATAAATATCCCCTGAGTACACAATACGCCAGCTTAAAAGTTACTGAAGCAGCGACCCAAGGGGATGCCGAGAGTATGGCAGGACACGCAGCGTCCGTCCCTTCGGGGAACTAGGGTTACATACGTAACCCGGGACGTTCCCCTTCAGGGACTACCGCTGCGTGAAATCGCAGTGGGAACGCAATACCCACATCCCCATACGACCAAATCCCCGTCGTGTGTCATTAGGAGACACAAACCGACGAGAGAACCTGAGCCCTGGAGGTGGAGCTAAGATCGAGGGAATAAAATCTAACGAAAGTGTGCGGTGAGGACCAGCCTGCCGCATCACAAACGTCCTGAAGAGAAGCTCCTGAAAGAAGAGCTGTAGAAGCAGCCATACTCCGGGTGGAATGAGCCCTTACAGCCAAAGGTGAAGGCTGATGGGCAGAACCATAAGCAAGTGGGATGGCCTCGACCACCCACTTGCTCATCCTTTTTCTAGATGCAGGACACCCTTTCTTAGGTGACCCAAACAGACGAACAGTTGTTCCGATCTCCTCCACAGGGCAGCTCTGTGGACGTAAGCATCAAAACCCAAACTGGGCACAGCAAATTAATTTTCTCCTGGTCTGACGTCAGAAAAGGCGGAGGACAGAAAACCTGCAGAACTATAGGTCTAACTGAAATAGGTCTTAACCAACCAGGAGCAAATTCCAGGCACGAGGGAGCCACCGAAAGTGCTTGAATATCTCCAATTCTTTTTAGAGATGAGATAGCGAGAAGAAGGATAGTCTTTAGAGTAAGAAACTTTTCCGAAACTTCCTCGATGGGCTCGAAAGGAGCAAGGGAGAGACCTTCTAAGATGATGGCCAGATCCCAAGCTGGTACCCTCGTGCGAACTGCAGGCCTCAGCCTCAAGGTGACACGAAGGAAGCGAGACATAAGTGGGTGTTTCCCGAGGGAACCTCCACTTGAAGGGGTGTGGTAAGCAGCTAAGGCCGCCACATACACCTTCAGTGTGGAGTGGGATAACCCTGTGGAGAGACGGTCCTGCAGGATATCCAGGATATCTGCAGAGCTGGCGCTCTCCACACCAAGAGGTGAAAAGTTTCCACCTCGCGGCATATAACTTCCTCGTGGAGGGAGCTCTGGATCGGAGGATGGTCTCAACGACCTCAGCCGAGAGACCAGAATCTATGAGCTGGGCCCCCTCAGAGGCCAAGCCCACAGCCTCCATAGCTCTAGACGGGGGTGAAGGATCGACCCACTCGCCTGAGAGAGCAGATCTCTCCTGATCGGTATCTCTAGGGGAGAGCCGTTGAGGAGAGACACTAGGTCCGCAAACCATTCCCGGGCCGACCAGAACGGGGCTATTAGCAGGAGACTGAGCCCGTCCCAGCGAACCCTCTCCAGAACTCCTGGGAGCAGAGCGATCGGGGGAAAAGCGTACAAGCGTGACCTCGGCCACGGATGTACCATCGCATCCAACCCCAGCGGGGCTGGATGGCTGAGAGAGAACCACAGCGGGCAGTGTGATGTTTCTCGAGAAGCAAATAGGTCTACCTCGGCAAGACCGAAATGTTTCCATAGGAGTTCCACCACCTCGGGGTGAAGACTCCATTCCCCGGGCCTCGGCCCCTGTCTTGACAGGATGTCTGCCCCCTGATTTAAATACCCCGGGAGATAAAAGCTCTCAGAGAAAGAATTTTCCCCTGGGACCATAGAAGGATCTGACGTGCCAGTTTGTAAAGCGGGCGAGAACGCAAACCCCCCTGATGGTTGATATAAGAAACCACCGATGTGTTGTCTGTCTGGTATCACGTTGTATCACGTTGGACGCAGCTGCCATGAGACCTAGCAGTCTCTGGAACTGTTTTACAGTGGATGACTGGCCTAGCTTGACCTGATCTACTGCAGCGAGAATCAAAGCAATACGAGCAGGTGACAATCGTGCCTGCATCGTCGTTGAATCCCACACTACACCTAGAAAAGTGGTTCTCTGTAATGGAGAAAGAACACTCTATTTGGCGTTGAGCCTCAGCCCCAGTCACTTGATATGAGCAAGAACGACATCTCGGTGCCGAACCGCCTGTTGTTCCGATTGAGCTAGAATCAAGCAATCGTCTATATAGTACAGAAAGCGGATGCCCTGTAACCTCAGCGGGGCTATAGCAGCATCCGTACACTTCGTGAATGTTCGGGGTGACAGTGCTAGGCCGAACGGAAGAACCCGATATTGGTACGCTTCGCCCCCGAAAGCGAACCTCAGGAATTTCCTGTGTTGAGGGAGGATAGATACATGGAAGTAAACGTCCTTTAGATCTATCATGACAAACCAGTCCTCGGATCTGATTTGAACATCCCCAGTGACAGACACAGCGCCCTGTAACGTACTGGCAGGGAACAACCCTCCTCGGAGGGGGCGAGTGTCCCTCGGGAAATCGCTCGCCGAGTCTCTCTACGCCCTGTGAAGGCAGGGTTAGTAGAGCAGACCCCTGAGGGCATCGGAAAAGACAGGGCACCGTGTTCTTGTGCAGTGAACTCAGGTCTTTCACGATAGGGACCACCCTCAGAACCCTGACGTTCAGCACGTCAGGATTTTTTTTTTTCGATGAAGTAGTATCCTAACTCCCTGCTGGGTGGGGGACCCATTACGCCAGGAACTCTACTAAGGGAACCAGCCTCTCGAGGCTGGCCTCCGGATGAACATCCCGAGTGACAGACACAGCGCCCTGTAACATAGTGGCAGGAAACAGCTGGTCTGAGCACTCCACAACCCTCCTTGGAGGGGGCGAGCGTCCCTCGGGAAATCGCTCGCCGAGTCTCTCTACGCCCTGTAGCCTATAGGCAGGGTTAGTAGAACAGACCCCTGAGGGCATCGAGAAAGACAGGGTACCGTGTTTTTGTGCGGTGAACTCAAGTTTTTCCCGATGGGGACCACCCTCAGAGTCCTGACGTTCAGCCCGTCAGGACTTTTTCGACGCGGCCTTTCTGGCGACAATGACTGTCCTCAGATCAGTCCTGCCCCGAGAAGGCCGCGCCGGAGAGCGCCCCGCCTCGTCCCTCCAGTTTCTCTGCAGGGGGGCACGAGACGTGACACTCCGCTTCTGCTGTGCTCTTTTGGAAGACGAACTCGACGAAAGACTTTGCTCTGGTTGAACATTCTGCGTGACAGACACAGTGCCCTGTAACGATGCACCGGCAGGGAACGACTGGTCTGAACACACTAGAACCCTCCTTAGAGGCGGCGAGCATCCCTCGGGAAAGCACTCGCCAGACCCTTCTACGCCCTGTTTCGGCAGGGTTAGTAGGACGGGCCCCTGAGGGTGCCGGGAGAGACAGGGCACCCTTAAGGGAGGTGAACGCAAGTCTCTCTCGGCGGGGACCCCCCTCAGATTTCCTTTGAGCAGGTCGGCCTGAAAAGCCTGCATAAAAGTCATCGTATGCAAACATGCAGCCGCCTGCCGAGCCACCGAGTAAGCCTTCCCCACCAGCACAGAGGTATATTTATTTATTTATTTATTTTTTGGTGGAAGAGCCGGTGCTTTAAGTGAAGACGATGAAGCAGGAGAGAGATAGCTCGCGAGCGTCTCCTCCGCCTACAGTATCGTCACATAACCAGCAGATTTAGCACCAAAAATGTTACCATAAGCATTGGACTGATTTGTGTAAATTCAGCTTGAAACCGGTCTAACCCAGGTCTTTGAAACCTCAGCATGAAGATCTGGGAAGAACGGTAAGCACCGGCTAGAAGGTTGAGGTCGTGCAGACAGAAATCTATCATCTAGATTGCTTTTAATTCTAGAAACCTGTCTATCAGCTGGCCACTCGATACTGTTATTTTTTTTTATTTTTTTTTAGCTTTTCAACAGCCCGAGATAATACATCCATCAAACCTTCTTCATTTGCAGTATAATGTGATAAACTAGTTTTCTCTGATGCAAAACTTTCGACATCCAGCTCCTCAGAACTGGAAAATCTCAATTCAACATCATCATGTGCCTCCACCCGGGCAGAAGTAACCGCCGCAGCGCGTGCTTCCAGAGCCGGGTGAGACGCACTAGATCTCGTCGGAGATAGCTGAGATAGGGCGGAGCCCGTCTCAACGTCGCCAGCGAGATCCATCTGCGAGCCCCAAGTCAAGCGCCACCCGCTCTGCCTCAACAGAAGCGGGACCCGAGCCTCGGGGAGCTCGCAGCAAATCACTCTCCTCGAAGAGCGATCGCCGCGAGCGCAAAGTTCTCAAGGGAAAACGCTCGCAATGCTGACAATCGACTCCCTCGAGAGCCGACTGGGCATTGCTGCACTCCCAAATAAGCCACACTTAGCTCGTGTGAATCCCCACCCGTGATGTACCGAGTACAGGGGGGAACACACTTCTTATACTGCTCGCTCATATTGGTTTTTTTATATAAAATATATATAGTGAAAACTCCTGACAAAACAGACAAACACAATCGACAGATTCAGACACACACAGAGCTGCTGAAGTAACTAAAGCTGGCGTATTGTGTACTCAGGGGATATTTATAGCTTCCTGGTCGATGACGTCACTCGCCGTACGCTCATTCTCTCCATTGACTGATTTCATTCAGAGACACCGCCGCGTGATCTTGATCATACGAAGTGGGTTTCCCCTCGGGGAGAACCCTCTGGTCCTGAGCCACCACTGTAAAGGTCTCATGTACAGCAGGCCAAAAGTTATCCCGTTGGACGCTGCTGTCACAAGACCCAACAGTCTCTCTAACTGTTTTACAGTGCGTGACTGGCCTAGCCTCAGCTCTTTTGTGGCTGTTAGGATAGCAGCTACACGAACGGGCGACAGAGTGGCCCGCATCGTCACTGAATCCCATACCACACCAAGGAAAGTGGTTCTCTGTACTGGAGAAAGCACACTCTTCTTGGCATTGAGCCTCAACCCCAACATCTGCATAGGAGCGAGAACGACACCTCGGTGCCGAACCGCTAACTGTTCTGATTCCGCTAGAATCAGCCAGTCATCTATGCAATTCAGAATGCATATGCACTGCAGCCTGGCGGGGCCAGAGCTGCGTCTACACGCTTCGTGAATGTGCGGGGTGATAGAGCTAGACCGAAAGGAAGTGCCTGATACTGGTGTTCTTTGCCCCAAAGAAAACCTCAGGAACCTCCTGTGCTGAGGGAGGATGGAGATATGGAAGTATGCGTCTTTTAGATCTATCGTGACAAACCAGTCCTCGGATCTGATTTGAGTCACGATCTGCTTGAGTGTCAGCATTTTGGACTTGAGTTCCAGCACCAAACACTCCAACAGACGAAGATCTAGTATGTGACACAGCTCTCCATCCTTTTTTGGAACAATGAGATAACGACTGTAAAGACCCGACGCAATGTCGGGTGAGTACACCTGCTCTATAGCTTTCTTTGCTAACAGGGCCTTTACCTCTTGCTCCATTACTAGAGCCTGCTCGGAATGCACTAACGTGAGCAACACCCCGTTGTAGCCTGGAGGACGAGAACCATATCTGCCTCTTACTACTAACTGCAGGACCCATAGAGATATATTTGGCAGTAGCTTCCGCGCTGCCAGAAAATCTACCAAGGGAACCAGCCCCTCGAGGCTGGCCTCTGGTGTAATAAAGACAGCCAGTTCAGGGACCTGAAGCATACTGGCACGACCACCCGAACTGACTGTTTTCGAACCCCCCTCAGAGGGCGCATTCCGACGCAATGTCGAGTTGACGCTGCGCCAGAAGCTCGCTGGAGACCGCTGCGCCCCGAAGCACCAAGGGTGGCGGGGTTGGCAGAACGGTCCCCTGAGGGCACCGAGATGGAAAGGGCACCGTATAATGAGGTGTACACCATTCCACCCCGGTTGGGGCTGCCCTCACCGGTCTGACGCCGGTGGCGCCAGACCTTTTCTTTTGAGCCGCAGCCTTCTCAGCGTGAAGAACGGTCCTCGGATCCGGCTTCTGCTTTGAAGGCTTTGGCTGCTGTGTTGTGTATGAGAAACTAGACGGCTGGAGCTGCTCACGCCCAGCAGCCCCAGGGGGTTGGACATAGCGAGGGAGAGATTATCTTGTATCTTTCTCTATGATTCCCATCAAATTGAGCCAGAGGTGTCTCTCAGTGACCACAAGGGCTGCCATCCCTGAGAGATAAATCTGTGGCCCGACGGAGTTCTCAAACCCCATCGGGCCAAACTCCCTCACTTCTGTCCAAATACCGCAGCAGGTCAGCCTGATATGCTTGTAGCACTGCTATGGTGTGCAAGCAGGCCCATGCTAGACCCACTGCCATATATGCTTTTCCCACTAGATTAAAAAATAGTTTTCTTTAATGGTTTAGTGAGAGAAGCCGACGCCTTCAGGTACGATACTGAACCGGGAGACAGATAGCTCGCAAGCGTCTGTTCTACCCGGGGTATTGCCCCATAGCCATACCCTCTTAACCCCCAAATATCTGAATATACATGAATGTGGGGGCTAAAAGACAAGAGGAGTAAGGCTTTTTCCATGATCTAGACAGCTCGCTGTGCAGATCGGGAAAAATGGAAGGCCCCGTGATGGAGGTGGAAAAATAGAGGGAAGGAAACTCGTTTAATTTATTTTATTTTTAGGACGAGTGCCCCCTTATTTCTGCTGGTCATAAATATTTAATTTATCTACAGCCTTAGTAAACACTTCCACCAGCTTATTATTTTTTATATATATTTTTTATATATATTCACTTTATTTTATATATAATATATAAACTATCATATATATATATATAGGCTATATATATTTCTCATACGCTGGGGAAAGAGATGGCAAATTCACTTCCCCCATGATTGTGTCACTTTCAATGCCCAGCACATCTACCTCCTCGGAGGTAGAGCACTGAAGCATTGATTTCTCTCTCTCCCCGGGCGGAAGAGACCGCAGCGCGGGCTTCCGAGACCGGCGAGAGAGCACTGGATCCCTCGTGGAAAGGGAGGAGATAAGATCCGCGGACCCGTCTCCAACCCCGTAAAGAGATCCTATTCGCGATCCACAGGAATGCATTCTCCGCGCTGCCTCGGCAGACGCGGGACCTGTCACCCTGAGAATTGCGAGCCCGGCCACTTTCCTCGAAAAGTGACAGGCGGGAGCGGAGCATGCGAAGCGAAAGCTTCTCACAATGTTGGCAATCAGCCCCCTCGGAGGCTGATACCGCATGCTCTACTCCCAAACACATCACACAAAGCTCGTGTGTGTCCCTACTCGTAAATAGCGCGAGCAGGGAGAACACAGAGTTTGTGCAATTGTTTATTTTCCATAAATATATATATCAGACAGACAACAGTAAATATAACAGACAGTTTGACACAGATCGCTTGCTGAGGCAACAGAAGCTAATGCCGGTTTGCACCAGATGCTCTTTTATCACTTCCTGGTCATGACGTCACCCGCCCGTGACATTCATTCCTTCCATTGGACTAGTTGACATAGATGCTTCAGACGCATTCACGCTGGGAGCGTTCCCAAAGCGTCGTTGACGCATCGCGAGTTCCCTCGAAAGGGAAATGTACATTTTCCAGTCATAAGCCATTATTCAAACTTTTTCTCAACGAATTTTACCAATACCTTCAAACGCGTTCTGTTTCAGAGAAGGCCAAAGCAAGGAAAACATTGTCTTGATGTGCTCTCTTCAAAATCCCCCTTTAAAATTGTCGCATTTTCTTGTCCTGACATGTTCTAATTGATTGTATCTCCTCTTTTTTTATTTTTTTTATTTTTTTATTATCTTTTCTTGTATTATTATTATTATTATTATTAATATTGTACATTTTGTATTTTTGTATGTTTCTTCTTTTCTTCTTTTCTTTTCTCCTCTGGTATTTGTTCCGGTTCTTTAATTACATGCTATTATTAAAAACATTTTTTTTTTAATTTGAATAAAAAAAATTGGTTGTTGCGTTAAATCTTACCCAGATACAATAGTGCTATTTTCTGATTGGCTATTATGTAGCCCCTCTCTTTTTCTTTTTTTTTTGATTGGCTGATAAGTGGCAGGCTCGACTAAGAACTCTAGGGGAGACACGCTTGATTCCTGCTGATTCCATAGTGAGAGCGGCGCAGCCAGAGGAATTTTTGGCGCTGCGGCATATTAAATATATTATAAATAGTTTTTCCGTGTGAGGAATACAATGTTAGGCAGAAGTGCGTGACAAAAGACCGAAATGAGTGACTGTCACGCTGTGACAATGTGTGACACTTGAGAAACCTGTAAATAAGCTGGATATGTTAGGTATGATGCATTCGCGAGACTGGCTACAAAAGACAGGCATGGAGTTTTTTCCTTTCTGGTCTCCCCTGAGGGATAGTAGTTAGGGTTTGCATGACCGCTTTCAGAGTGATAGAATCTGATGTTTGCAATAGTGTACTTGATTCTCGAAAGGGTTAAATGCTTGTTTTTTTGCAATGCAATTGCAGTAATTGCTCCACCTGTGCTTGACTCTCTCCTGAGGGATGAGACCTTCACTCTGTGGTTTGGATCCCATGGCCGCTATTACGGTGAGGCGGGATTGAGTGTGGGCATCGTAGGCAGAGCAGGGACAAGTCGAACAGGAAGTTCCTTTTTTTGGCTCCTCTTGTTGGCTCAAATAATGCTATTGTCAAAGGTGTAGTAATGTGTTATTATAATAACTATTAGGAGTTATGGAAAGTTAAGCCTGCACAAATGACAGATTAGATCTGGTTTGGCGGTATGAGACAGACTTTATGGAAAACATTTCTATCTGGACATAACTGCTCCACTCCTGTGAATAACGGAGCTCCACCTGGATAGCAGTATCATGTCGTTAGGCTTTTTGTAAGCCTCCTTGTTTAGCTGTCCTGAGCATTAGACGTTGTTAGGCCGTCTCTCGGTTTAGAGAGTTATGCTTTAGAAGGTCATTCTTCTGAGGCTTCCGCTCCCTAGAGCTTCACCCAGACAGCGAGTTTGAGTTGCTAGGCTTTGAGAAGCCTCCTTGGTAAGCTGTCTTCAGAGCTCAGCTTGGCAGTACGCTAGGTTGTTAGGCTCTCTGTGAGCTAGGGCTGCACAATTAATCGAATTTCTAATTGCGATTACGATTACGGATGCCACGATTACGTAATCGTTCAAGGCCGCAATTACAAAAGAAAATCCACTCTGCGTGTGTGTGTTTAGAGCATAATTATGTTATGAGAGGCGAATCACGACTACTTCAGAAAACCCAGCACAATATGACATACCAGGCAGCGACGTAAGTATACGCTGAAATAAAAAGTCTTTCACCTCAGAAAAACGGACTTTACTGTCCTGTCAGCCGTTACGAGCATGCAACGTCGTTACTGTTGTAATGTCTGTCTGTGTTCCCCCGGTCTTTGTGCTTTTGGTTCAGTCCTGTTCAGTTTTCCCGCTCCTCGTTTGTGTTCATGTATACCACGCCCCCTTGTTATCTTGTTTAGCTTGTTTGGCCTTGTATTTAAGCCCTGTGTTTCAGTCCAGTCTTTGTGAGTTCTTAATAATGTTGTTGTTGTACCTTGATGTTGGTGGTTCTGTTCCTTAGTCTTGTGCCCTAGCCAGTGTCTTTATGTAGTTTGAGTTTATTAAATAAAGTGTGCTGCAATTGGATCCTGCTTCCTCCTTGCTTCCACCTCATCGTGACAGAAGAACTCACCGCCAATGGATCCAGCAGTTGTTAGCAACCAGGCCTTAAGGAAATTCCTATCATCTCTGTCTCAAGATGGCCAGCCCTTGGAGAGGTATGTGAGGGACTTTTTGGCGTGTTGTCATCTGGGAGCGCTAAATGACGCCTTGCTCGTGGACCTGTTTTGTAGCGGGCTGGATTGGCACATCGCTCAAGTGATGCCGGAGGATCATACTGGCTGGACCCTGAAAGGGTTTGTTGATCTGGCCCTTTCCTTGGGCGGTTCGGCACTTGCAGAGCCTGAGTTTCCCCGCGTCACGCCAGTCAGCGGGTCTGACACCGGATCGGTCTATGGGCGTTCAGGGCTGATGTCCAGCTTGGCAGATTCCCCGCTAAGGTCCGTACGGTCTGCAAGGATCACCGTCCTGCCTGAATCTCGTCCCGTCAAACCAGTTCCAGAGACCGTCCAGCCAGAGACCGTCCAGCCAGAGACCGTCCAGCCAGAGACCGTCCAGCCAGAGACCGTCCAGCCAGAGACCGTCCAGCCAGAGACCGTCCAGCCAGAGACCGTCCAGCCAGAGACCGTCCAGCCAGAGACCGTCCAGCCAGAGACCGTCCAGCCAGAGACCGTCCAGCCAGAGACCGTCCAGCCAGAGACCGTCCAGCCAGAGACCGTCCAGCCAGAGACCGTCCAGCCAGAGACCGTCCAGCCAGAGACCGTCCAGCCAGAGACCGTCCAGCCAGAGCTTCACGTCAGCCACGTCCAGCCAGAGCTTCACGTCAGCCACGTCCAGCCAGAGCTTCACGTCAGCCACGTCCAGCCAGAGCTTCACGTCAGCCACGTCCAGCCAGAGCTTCACGTCAGCCACGTCCAGCCAGAGCTTCACGTCAGCCACGTCCAGCCAGAGCTTCACGTCAGCCACGTCCAGCCAGAGCTTCACGTCAGCCACGTCCAGCCAGAGCTTCACGTCAGCCACGTCCAGCCAGAGCTTCACGTCAGCCACGTCCAGCCAGAGCTTCACGTCAGCCACGTCCAGCCAGAGCTTCACGTCAGCCACGTCCAGCCAGAGCTTCACGTCAGCCACGTCCAGCCAGAGCTTCACGTCAGCCACGTCCAGCCAGAGCTTCACGTCAGCCACGTCCAGCCAGAGCTTCACGTCAGCCACGTCCAGCCAGAGCTTCACGTCAGCCACGTCCAGCCAGAGCTTCACGTCAGCCACGTCCAGCCAGAGCTTCACGTCAGCCACGTCCAGCCAGAGCTTCACGTCAGCCACGTCCAGCCAGAGCCGAGGCCCTCTTCGCCGCTGGTCCTGCCCAGCTCAAGGCCCTCTTCGCCGCTGGTCCTGCCCAGCTCAAGGCCCTCTTCGCCGCTGGTCCTGCCCAGCTCAAGGCCCTCTTCGCCGCTGGTCCTGCCCAGCTCAAGGCCCTCTTCGCCGCCGAGGCCCTCTTCGCCGCTGGTCCTGCCCAGCTCAAGGCCCTCTTCGCCGCCGAGGCCCTCTTCGCCGCTGGTCCTGCCCAGCTCAAGGCCCTCTTCGCCGCTGGTCCCGTCCGATCCAGAGACTGTTCAAGTCACGTCTGCCGATCCAGAGACTGTTCAAGTCACGTCTGCCGATCCAGAGACTGTTCAAGTCACGTCTGCCGATCCAGAGACTGTTCAAGTCACGTCTGCCGATCCAGAGACTGTTCAAGTCACGTCTGCCGATCCAGAGACTGTTCAAGTCACGTCTGCCGATCCAGAGACTGTTCAAGTCACGTCTGCCGATCCAGAGACTGTTCAAGTCACGTCTGCCGATCCAGAGACTGTTCAAGTCACGTCTGCCGATCCAGAGACTGTTCAAGTCACGTCTGCCGATCCAGAGACTGTTCAAGTCACGTCTGCCGATCCACAGACTGTTCAAGTCACGTCTGCCGATCCAGAGACGGTTCAAGTCACGTCTGCCGATCCAGAGACGGTTCAAGTCACGTCTGCCGATCCAGAGACGGTTCAAGTCACTTCTGCCGATCCAGAGACTGTTCATGTCACTTCTGCCGATCCAGAGACTGTTCACATCACTACCTCCGAGCCAGTGTCTACGGACAAGATGGCCGCTTCTGAACCAGTGTCTACGGACAAGATGGCCGTCTCCGAGCCAGAGTCTGTGTCTGTTCCCGAGCCAGTGTGTGTGTTGTCTGTTCCCGAACCAGTGAGTGTGTTGTCTGTTCCCGAGCCAGTGTGTGTGTTGTCTGTTCCCGAGCCAGTGAGTGTGTTGTCTGTTCCCGAACCAGTGAGTGTGTTGTCTGTTCCCGAGCCAGTGTGTGTGTTGTCTGTTCCCGAGCCAGTGTGTGTGTTGCCTGTTCCCGAGCCAGTGTGTGTGTTGCCTGTTCCCGAGCCAGTGTGTGTGTTGTCTGTTCCCGAACCAGTGAGTGTGTTGTCTGTTCCCGAGCCAGTGAGTGTGTTGTCTGTTCCCGAGCCAGTGAGTGTGTTGTCTGTTCCCGAGCCAGTGAGTGTGTTGTCTGTTCCCGAACCAGTGAGTGTGTTGTCTGTTCCCGAGCCAGTGAGTGTGTTGTCTGTTCCCGAGCCAGTGAGTGTGTTGTCTGTTCCCGAGCCAGTGAGTGTGTTGTCTGTTCCCGAGCCAGTGAGTGTGTTGTCTGTTCCCGAGCCAGTGAGTGTGTTGTCTGTTCCCGAGCCAGAGTCAGTGAGTGTGTTGTCTGTTCCCGAGCCAGAGTCAGTGTGTGTGTTGTCTGCTGTTCCTGAGCCGGTGTCTGCTGTTCCTGAGCCGGTGTCTGCTGTTCCTGAGCCGGTGTCTGCGCCGCCCTGGCCGCCCGAAGGACTGTCTTCTCCGCCCTGGCCGCCCGATGGACTGTCTTCACCGCCCTGGCCGCCCGATGGACTGTCTTCACCGCCGTGGCCGCCCGAAGGGTCTTCACCGCCGTGGCCGCCCGAGGGGTCTTCACCGCCGTGGCCGCCCGAGGGGTCTTCACCGCCCTGGACGCCCGAGGGTCCGACAGCTCCGCCCTGGACGCCCGAAGGGTCTGCTCCGCCCAGGACGCCCGAGGGTCCGACAGCTCCGCCCTGGACGCCCGAGGGTCCGACAGCTCCGCCCTGGACGCCCGAGGGTCCGACAGCTCCGCCCTGGACGCCCGAGGGTCCGACAGCTTCGCCCTGGATGCCCGAGGGTCCACAGCCTGCTCCGCCCTGGTCACGCCCTCAGCCTGCTCCGCCGTGGCCTCGCCCTCAGCCTGCTCCGTCGTGGACACGCCCACAGCCTGCTCCGCCCTGGCAGTCTGTTCGTCCAGCTCCGCCCATGTTCCATGGCCCAGGTCCGCCATCGCAAGACCCCGGTCCCGTTCCCTGCACGGACCTGGCCCGCCATCCCTCCCCCGGGACCGCCTCCGCTCCACCACCCTCCCGAACTATGTCTCTAGTTTTGATGGGCGTCGGGAGCCGCCCATAGAGGGGGGGCTATGTTGTAATGTCTGTCTGTGTTCCCCCGGTCTTTGTGCTTTTGGTTCAGTCCTGTTCAGTTTTCCCGCTCCTCGTTTGTGTTCATGTATACCACGCCCCCTTGTTATCTTGTTTAGCTTGTTTGGCCTTGTATTTAAGCCCTGTGTTTCAGTCCAGTCTTTGTGAGTTCTTAATAATGTTGTTGTTGTACCTTGATGTTGGTGGTTCTGTTCCTTAGTCTTGTGCCCTAGCCAGTGTCTTTATGTAGTTTGAGTTTATTAAATAAAGTGTGCTGCAATTGGATCCTGCTTCCTCCTTGCTTCCACCTCATCGTGACAGTTACAATGTAAATTAGTAAGTCACGAAATAAAAGTAAAATACCAATAAATCACTTGTTAGCTGAGAAGGATTTACATGCAGGTATGATTTTCATTCTATTCACCAGGAGCTGTTTCATTAACAGTTCTTGTTAGTATTGTGTATTCACCATGGTAACTGTCGTTTCCATAACCCAAAAATGCCACTTTATTTTCACTTTGTGTTATTTTTTTATATTATTAAATGACTGTGGTGGCTCATATCAACATTTAATTAACAAAAACTAGTTTGGGACTGCTATTTAATTGCTTTACCATAGTCCTAATGTTTTTCTAGTCTTTACTATGAGTCATACAATTTATGAGTTTAAGTAAAGGGGGACAGTACTTGTGTGTGTTAACAATTTTTGTGTAAACATGTATTATAATATGCCTATATATATTCAATGTAAATTGTGATAATCGTAATTAATAATCGCAATTACAATTTCAAGGGAATAATCGGCAATTATGATTTTTGTCATAATCGTGCAGCTCTACTGTGAGCCTCCTTGGCTTTTACCTTTACAGTAGTGAAGCGTTGTTAGGGCTCCTTTAGGGCTCCTTCACAGTAGTGAAGCCGTTGTTAGGGCTCTGTCCGCTCCCTAGAGCTCTGCCTGACTAGCGGGTCCGAGTTAGTCTTTGCGAAGCCTCCTTGGCAAGCTGTTCTGAGTGTAAAACGCCAATAGGCCGCCTCTCAATTTAGAGAGTTGCCATATGCAGGCCTACGTCCCCAGAGCTCGGCAGGCAGTAGTGCTGAGTTTGGGCTCTTTGCGAGCCACTGCTTCCAGAAGCAAGCTTGTTGTGAATGTGTTGTCTGACACCAGATAGTTTACTAATTAAGTTGTAGGCTCTTTTTTAGCCACCTTGCAAGATATCCTGAGCGTATAGTTAGGCTACTCTCAATTTAGATAGTCATCATGTTGAGGCCTTTGGTCCTAGAGCTTGGCTAGGCAGTTTGCTGAGTTGTTAGGCTCTCTGTGAGCCTGCTTTGCTACTGCAAGCATTGTTAGGCCTCTTCTCGCTAGAGTTATCTTATTGAGGCCTCCACTCCCCAGAGCTCCGCTACGTTAGCAATTGTGAGTTGTAGGCTTTCTATGAGCTTCCTTGCAAGATATCCTGAGCATGGGGCGTCTTTAGCCCTCCTCTCAGTTTAGAGAGTCATCATGCTGAGGCCTTTGCTCATAGAGCTCGGCTAGGCAGTAGGGCAGTATGC
This sequence comes from Siphateles boraxobius, assembly GCF_051911475.1. Taxonomy (NCBI): domain Eukaryota; kingdom Metazoa; phylum Chordata; class Actinopteri; order Cypriniformes; family Leuciscidae; genus Siphateles; species Siphateles boraxobius. The sequence goes on from NW_027509042.1 coordinate 24,391,959, forward strand.
TAGGTTGTCAGGCTCTCTGTGAGCCTCCTTGGCTCCTTAGTGTTGCTAGGCCTCCTCTCATTATGAGAGTAGTTGTATTGAGGCCTCCACTCTGCAGAGTTTTGTGGGCTAGTTAAACTGAGTCTTTAGCTCAATATGAGCTTTATTGCTATTGCCCTTGGGTTAGAGCATTGCTAGGCTTCTTGATTGAGACCTCCATTCTTCAGGGCTGTCTGAAAAGAAGCTATGATTGTTAGGCTCACTGTAAGCCTCCTTGGACAATGGCCTGAATATGAATGGGCTTTAGAGTCATCCTGTTGAGGCCTCCATTCTTGAGAAGCTATGATCGGTCTATGATCACATTGCTGGTGTGCACCGTAGGGATGAGGACTCCTTTGAGTCCTTCGACTTAGCTCAGCCAATAGGGCACTCATCCCTTCAGCATGGTGGTGTGGGTAATCTGTTACCCATATCGCCCTCTTGATAATGCAGCACGAGTTTCCTTTAGAAAGGGAACGTCTCAGGTTACACTTGTAATCATGGCTCCCTGAGAAGGGGAACGAGAACCCTTCGCCATGCTTCCGGTATTCCTGTGTACGTCTCCTTCAGACAAGAAGTGGATGACGTATTTCACAGGTGCCCTTTTATACTCATGGTCGGACCAGTGGTGACGTCATAGGCTGCCGCCTTCCAATGTCAAGTTCGTTGTCGTGTTTAGACTCATGCTTCAGACACCGGTCATGCCGGAGACATTCCCCATAGTGCCCTCTAGGGTACACAGTCACGCAGCGTCTCGTTACCCTTCTCAGGGAACCAGGGTTATATGCGTAACCTGAGACTTTCTCCCACTCTCTTTTTCTCTCTCTCTCTCTCTCTCTCTCTCTCTCTCTCTATCTCTCTTTCTCTCTGATGCTGTGTTTTGCAATGGTTTATTGCATTTAGCATTATGCATTATGATAATGAACTGAAGACTTTTTATCTGAGTGTAGCATCTGTGAGAGGTTTGTGGTTGGACTCAATTAGTATTGAATGAAATTATATTTTACTTAGGGCTTTATTAAACGCGTAGCTTTGGGTTCTCACTCACACAAACACACATACATTTATAAATTAATATGGGGAAAAAAAGTCAACATGATCAAAATGGACCATTTTTACACGGTCTTATTGTGCCCATAAAAATAGACTTAACAATCATTTATGGTGATGTAATAACTTCCTCTGTCTCTAAAATGAAATATGTAGTGTATGGTTACACAAAAAAAAGTGTTCCACACCTCTTCCTACACTGGTTTACTTCCCAATAATTGGTTATATTAATTATATTTAAATATGCATCTCATGGGATATGAAAGCTAAGGATGCAAAGGTCTCCAATATAGTAATTCAATACAACTGGACTTTAGGGTAATTTTTGGTTGCCATTTGTAGTGCATTTAATTTCATCATCTACTTAGGTAGTTACATGACAAATACCATTTAAGACAGACAGACAGAATAGTCAAATGAGTTTTTACATGGTTTTAACAATGATGACATTATGATATTCTTCTGTCTCTGACATCAGAGGAAGTGTTCTTCATTCTCAGGGATTATTGTTTTGTAGTGTGAAAGGCATTGTGATTTGTTTGCAACACACAGGGAATTGTGGGATAGCTGGTCTCTTAGGCAGCACTGATTACACTGCCAAGCTGCCAGCGCTTTCTCTCTCGCTCTATTTCTGTCTGTGTCATTGCAAGCTTGCTGATAACACCTCAAAACTGCTGCTGACGACAAGGACTTGGGTGACAACATTCTTAATCTGCTATACAAACTGCACTTTTCCAGACACTAAAGGAAAAAAACTGATCCATCAATAATATTGCTGATACATTTTGGTCAGCTGTAAAAGCAACTACAATATCTGAAAATCATTGTCATAAGCTTTCCTATGTATTTCCCTTTGATTGTGATTACTGTTAAACAAATTAGATTTTGTTTATTTAAATGTTTTATTCTAACCCATAGGGATGCAGGCAAAGTCTAATGCAGTTTTGACTTTTGTTACAGTGGGATAAAGCCTCTGTTTATACCAGTTTCAATGTTCTGTCACTATGGTCTGGTTAATTTTTGGTTTTGTGACAGAGCCCTGACACTCCTGTATTGTCTTGTCTTTGTTTGAGCATGCGGTTTTGAGTGTGCACTCTTTTGTCTGCGTGCCTTGTATCTTGTTTGGAGCGTGGTGTTTGTATCCCAGAACTCAAGTCTAGTTTGGTTTAATTTCCGTTTTGGGGTTCAGACACTCATGCTCCATGTTTTTTATCTCGTGTGAGCGCATGTGTTGTGTGTTTGTACACTTGCCACAAGCTCTTGTCTTGTGTGTTTTGTGAGCGCCTGGTCTGTTTTCATTGGCCAGGCACTCTTGCGTTTTGTTTTATCAGCTTATGAGTGTTCTCATTAGCTGCATGTTTTAGTCTTGTTTTGTATTAGCACATGGCTTGTGATTGTGTTTACTGGCCATGGGCTCTAGTTATTGTTTTGAATGGTGAGAGCACATGGCTTGTCATGTTTGTTTCTTTGTGCCATGTGCTCTCATATCTATTGTCTAACCCCACACTTCTTGTTATATGATTATTGGTTGATTTTCCCCACCTGTCCTCCCTCATTACCTGCTTTGTTTGCTGCCCTATATATTTTTCCTTGTGTTTTCAGGCTTGTGTCAGTTCATTGTCTAATGTTTCCTTTCATGTATTGCCAGTGTGCCTTGCCTGTTCCAGTCCTGCTGCCGGTCATGTTTTTCCCCCCATGGTGTAGGGTTTATTTATTTTTTGATTTATTTTTTATTAAATAAAAAGCCCATTGTTTCCTGCATCTAAGTCCTCGCCTCACCCCTCAACCCCAACAATTACAACCAGTAGTTCACCGAAAAACAAAATCATCATGTTTTTTAAAATCTGTATGACTTTCTTTCTTCCACACTCTTTTATGTGTTGCATTTATCTAAAATATATGCACCATTTTTGCATCACACTTTTTAAGTAAACCCAACTAGGAATAATTTTACTTAAAATTAACAAGAAAACGTCTCAGGTTACGTTTGTAACCCTGGTTCCCTGATAGGGAACGAGACGCTGCGTTTGAGACGCGATGGGAACGCTCTGCGTGATTACGTCGTGAAGCACCTGTAAAATCAGTCCAATGGAAGCCCACTACGACATAGGTGACGTCATAGACCAGGAAACTATAAAGCAGCCCTGAAATCAGACCGCGACAGCTTCTGAAAAACCTGAAGCAAGTCGATCAGGGCATGCAGGAAGTATGGCAGGCAAACGCAGCGTCTCGTTCCCTATCAGGGAACCAGGGTTACATACGTAACCTGAGACGTTCCCTTTCAAGGGAACTCGAGCTGCGTTTGAGACGCGATGGGAACCCCGTACCCACTACGCCATAGTGACAAAGAGGCCGCCATACTCCGAGTAGAATGGGCCCGCACAGCCATAGGTGAAGGCTGTCCGGCCGCTTCATAAGCCAATGAAATAGCCTCGACTATCCATTTACTCATCACCTGTTTAGATGCAGGGCATCCTCTCTTGAGTGACCCAAAACAAACAAATAATTGCTCAGATTTACGCCACAGAGCAGCTCTGTGAACGTAGGCATCTAAAGCCCGGACTGGACATAACAGGTTAAGCTGTTCCTGATCTGGGGTATTAAAGGGTGGAGGATAAAAGGCCTGCCGCACTATTGGGCCCCCAACATTTAGTGGGACCTTAGGAATATAACCCGGTCTAGGGTAGAGGAATGCTTTCACCATACCAGGTGCAAATTCCAGACATGAAGGAGCAACCGACAGAGCATGTAAATCACCAATTCTCTTGATAGATGAAATAGCAAGGAGAAATCTAGTCTTTAGAGTGAGGAATTTTTCTGAAACCTCCTAGATGGTCTCGATGGGAGCCAAGGCCAGACCCTCAAGTACAATGGCCAAATCCCAAGCCGGTGCTCTAGATTGCAGTGCAGGCCTGAGCCTCAATGTACCACGGAGAAAACAAATAATAAGAGGATCTCTCCCAAGAGAAGAAGCCCCTAGAGGGGTGATAAGCAGATATAGCCGCTACGTACACCTTTAAGGTGGAGGGAGATAATCCAGCAGAGAAACGGTCTTGTAGGAAATCGAGAACTGTACCAACCGGGCAGTTAACAAGATTAAAAAACGTTCTCCACGCCATGTAGAGAACAGTTTCCATTTCAATGTACATAGTTTTCTCGTGGAAGGACATCTGGATTGATGGACGGTCTCAACGACCTCAGTCGAGAGACCGGATTCTATGAGCTGGGCCCCCTCAGAGGCCAAGCCCACTGTTTCCACAACTCCGTTTAACCCTTTTCTATTATGTGCAGGACCCATAGAGAAATATTTGGCAGAAGTTTCCACGCTGCCAGAAATTCCAATAAGGGAACCAGTCTCTCGAGATTGGCCTCTGGATTTGATTGAACAATCATTTCGGTGCCCTGAAGCGGCGAACCGGCAGGGAACAACCGAACTGACCGTTCTACAACCCTCCTCAGAGGATTGCACGGGGACGCTGACACCTCGGCGCCCTGAAGCGGCGAACCGGCAGGGAACAACCGAACTGGCAGCGCTGCGACCCTCCTCAGAGAGTCGCACCCCAGCAGAACTCCCGGGAGCATTGATATCGGGGGGAATGTGTACAGGTGCAGCCTCGGCCACACCTGCACCATAGCGTCCAGTCCGGAGCTGGATATGTGAGGGAAAACCATAGCGGACAATGGGTTGTATCGTATGATGTGAAAAGATCGACCTGAGCTTGACCAAAGATCTCCCATAGGAGCACCACCACCTCGGGGTGAAGTCTCCATTCCCCGGGGCCTCAGCCCCTGCCTCAACAGGATATCTGCTCTGATATACGAGATCGTCAGTGTGTTGTCCGGACCCTCCGCCAAGCGACCACTCATGATCACTCCCGACTTGTGAGGGAAGCATCCGTCGATAGCATTATGCGTCGACAAGAAACCCCCAACACTGGGCCTGGGCAAGGAACCAAGGTTCTTCCACATGACCGAGGCACGTAGGCATAGCCGCGTGACCTTGATCATGCGAAAACGGATTTCCCCTCGGAGAAAACCCCTTGGTCCTGAGCCACCACTGCAGGGGTCTCATGTACAGAAGGCCAAAAGTAATTACGTTGGACACAGCTGCCATGAGACCCACAGTCTGAAACTGTTTCACAGTGAGTGACTGGCCTAGATAAACCCATAATACACCTAGAAAAGTGATCCTCTGAGCTGGGAGGATCACACTCTTCTTGGCGTTGAGTGGCAACCCCAACATCTTTAAATGAGACAGAACGACATCTCGATGCCGAACTGCCATATGCTCAAATTGAGCTAGGATCAACCAATCGTCGATATAATATAATACGCGAATGCCCTGGAGTCTCAAAGGAGCCAGAGCTGCATCCACGCATTTTGTAAAGGTGCGGGGTGATAAACCTAGGCCAAATGGAAGAACCCGATACTGGTATGCTTCGCCCCCGTTTTTAAAGCGAACCTCAGGAACTTCCTGTGATGAGGATGGATAGATACTTGGAAGTACGCGTAAGTCTATTGTGACAAACCAGTCCTTGGACTGAATCTGTGATACAATCTGTTTGAGTGTAAGCATTCTGAACTTGAGTTTCTGAACTCTGCTGTTTAAATTGCGCAGATCTAGAATAGGATGCAACCCTCCATCCTTCTTTGGAACAATGAAGTAACGGCTGTAAACCCCGACTCTCTGCTGGGAGGAGAAACCCTTTCTATAGCTCCTTTTTGAAGAAGTGTCAGTACTTCATGCTCCATAACCAGAGCCTGCTGTTTGTCCACTACCGTAGGGAGGACCCCCTTAAATCTGGGCGGACGAGAACCGAGCTGAATTCTGTAACCCTTTTCTATTATGTGCAGGACCCATAGAGAAATATTTGGCAGAAGTTTCCACGCTGCCAGAAATTCCGATAAGGGAATCAGTCTCTCGAGACCCTCCTCAGAGAGTCGCACCCCAGATGGCGCCGTTAGGAGAAACGATTTCTCAAAACCGTCCCTCTTTTTTTTTTTTTTTTTTCATTCGACAGGACTTCTTGTCTAAGCTTTAGTAGAGATGACGACAGTCCTCAGATCTTGCCTACCTCTAACTAGCTTAGTTCCTATGACCCTCCTCGGAGGATCCTAGGAAAAGCAGGCACCTCGGCACCCTGAAACGGCGAACCGGCAGGGAGACCGAACTGACTGCTCTACGACCCTCCTCGGAGGATCGTATGGGGACGCTGACACCTCGGTGCCCTGAACGGCGAACCGGCAGGGAACAACCGAACTGGCAGCGCTGCGACCCTCCTCAGAGAGTCGCACCCCAGAGGGCGCCGAGGAGAAACGATTTCTCAAAACCGTCCCTACCCCGGAGGGGACCACCCTTAGAAGCCTGATAGCCTCGGCATCAGGTCTTCTTCTTTGCACTCTATGCCAGTTTCAGGAACATAGATTGGTGAGGAAGAAACCTCTGGAACGCCGCTGAAAGGTTTAGTTTTTTAGTTTTCTTGAAAGCGGAGCGTCCAGAAGAACAGACATTTTTATCTTTCTTTTTCTTTATTTTTATATCAGAAAAACGCATACATATAAACATATATATATATATATATATATATATATATTCTCGAATAGAGTCAATGCTGACATCCTCACATTCATCTATTTCCTTAAATACTTTACCCACCAGTACTGACTAATACAATTTATTTATTATTAAAGATGGCTGGTGGGTAACATCGGGGTTAAAAATGATGACGCCGACTCGGGAGAGAGAAAGCTCGCAAGCATCTCTATAATCCAAGGCACTGTCATACCATGATACTTAATACCCATAACATTACTCTAGTTAGACGTTTGGGTATTAAACACATAAAATAGAAACCGGTTTATTCCACGATCTCGACACCTCAGTGTGGAGATAGGGAAAAACCAGTAGTCCCCGACGAGGAGGCTGAGAAACAGAGTTTTCCTGTTCTTTTCTTTATTTTATTTTATTTTTTTAGATATATTTCATCTAATAAACTCTTTTTATTTTCACTCTCATAATGTTCAGCTGTCCAGTAAATATTTAACTAGCAACAGCATTAGAAAAACCTCCTTTTAAAAGCTCCTCTTTATTCAACAGAGTTATGAGCTGCCTATTTATTGAAAAATCAAACATCTGCCTTTTTCTTAATATTTTTATTTGTTTTGTTCACTTTTTCTTAACAAAACACTAACGATACCAATTCCTCAGAACTGAAAATCGCAGCACACTGGATCTGCAGGTGAAAGCTGAGATAGGGCGGGGCCCGTCCCAACCCACGCTGTCAGATCCGTTTTCGAACCCCAAAATGCGAGTCGCCGCCGTGTCTAGGCGTCCTCCAAAGAACGGTCGGCGAGAGCGGAGCGTCTTCATAGATAGACTCATACAATGCTCACAATCAGCCCCCTCGAGGACTGACTGAGCATGCTCCACTCCCAAACAAGCAACACAAAGCTGATGTGTGTGTCCCCACCCGTATATAATGAGGGCGGGGAACAACACACCGTCTATAATCTTGCTTGCTCGCCACAATAATGCTAGATATATTGGGCTTGACAGACAACAATAAATAGACAAGGACAGATATACAGAGAGCGCTTGCTGAAGGTACAAAAGCTGTCGCGGTCTGATTTCAGGGCTGCTTTATAGTTTCCTGGTCTATGACGTCACCTATGTCGTAGTGGGCTTCCATTGGACTGATTTTACACGTGCTTCACGACGTAATCACGCAGAGCATTCCCATCGCGTCTCAAACGCAGCTCGAGTTCCCTTGAAAGGGAACCTTTGTTATATGTACTTAACTATTTGAGTTCACCCAACATTCTTTACTTAAAAATATATGTAACACGATATAATCTACTAAGTAATGTTAAGTTAACACAGACGCTGATTATCAGCATTGTCAGAGAGGTACACCATTAAATGTTGAATCAACTTCTCTGTGTATTTCCACAGCATTGGTCTGAAAAGTACATGAAACAAAAAAGTAGATTTTCATGTTGGATAGATACAAGCTTTCATATCTAAACTGACTGAGAAAAATATGATGCCTTTAAAGCAGACAAATCACCCAAAATGCTGAAAATATGGCAGGTTCAAAGTCAATTTATAAAAAACAATTAATAGTCAAGTGTGAAATTAACAAAAAAGTTTACCTCCAAAAATTGATCTAACATGATGCGCCCTATCCTGCTGTTTTGCACCACAACTGTTCGCACTGGAAAATGGATGGAGAGAAAAACAACAGTATTAAGCAACATAAAAAAATCATTAGGCTAGCCTCTTCAATTAAAAAAAAAAATTTTGGGGAGCAGTGTAAACTCAATGCATGTACTTAATGCATATTCAATACTGAATACCTGCAAACACTATGCATTTAAGCACTCAGCAATATATCCGATGGAAGCACGCAGATTTATAAAACTCACGTGCAAACCAGTTTCTTGATTCGTGTGCAATAAACTTACGACGTATGTATAGTACGAACTCGATGTATAGTAGAACTAGTTGCAAAGTATCAATAAGTAACACGTTTCTAATTGTTGAAGAATTCGTAGAAATTCAAAATACGTGACTTATAATAATGACTACAAATGTGCCAACATTTAGGCTAGAAGTTTAGAAGTGCCAACATTTAGACAATACAAGGCTAGAAGTGCCAACTAGCCTTTCCCTATGGAGGATCCCTATACCACTCTACAGATAAAGCATTATGGAATTTTTCGGTTTGTGTACCTACCCGAAGTGATAAAATAAATAAAATTCTGCATCAAAATGTATAGACAAGACAAGTAGTTTGTTTAGGCATGGTTTGTAAGGAATTACAAACCTGCGCACATATATTCAAACGCACATAACTATAGAATCAATTCTTAATGCGCATGTGAATGCCATCAGCGTCTATCACAGGTTCGCGTTTAAAGTCTGTTTAGAGAGAACGGTGTCTTCTTAGCGACCTCTAATTTAATAACAAATGATCATTTAGATGGAAGTGAATCAATCAAAACTAACTTTAGCTGGAAAAAACATTATTCAAGAACCACTATAAAACCAAACCAATCTCTGTTACCTTAAATTATATGTTTATCTCTGTAAAGCTGCTTTGAAACAATCTACATTGTTAAAAGCGCTATATAAATGAGGATGAATTGACTTGACTTGACAAATGCAAAAAACATGTACCCTATATTTTATTTCGTTCATATAAACATTCGTCTTGCATTTGTCTCTGGGAGTGTAACATTGCCCGAGCCAGATCCAGAAATGTCAGCTATGCTGAAATGGGCCGCCGAGGCTGCCGGCTCGAGTGGAACTCCACCGTGTCCCGTTCAGTCTCAGTTGGAGGATTGGTATCTCGGGGCAGGCTGCACTTGTTCTCAGCTCGCCGCCCCAGTGCTTTTCTTTCCCGAAATGCATGGAGGGCTTATCAGGGGGTGGACGGCACCTTTCTCTGACAGAAATTGCCTGAATAGCTTTTCCCCCTCACTACCCTTGATGGAGGAGCAGTGAAGGCTTGCGAGGCTGTCCCTCCATTAGAGCGGTCTGGCGGCCGCTGCCTTTTGGAGGGCCTGTGAGTTCTCGTCCATGAAGCCTGTGAGTTCTCGTCCGTGTACAAAGAGTTTAGAGTTTACAGAGTTTACAAAGCTTCCGGGCAAGCTGCTTCCTCTTGCGTGCCATGGCGCTGCTACAGGTCTGTCAGGCCAGGGCACCCATGGCATGCACAAGGGTAGCCCAGACCGTGCACTCATAGGTGAGCACCGCACTGCATCCGACCTCGCCCTCCAGGGAATGGGTGTTGTGGTGTGCGTGATCGGTCTGGCGATGTCCAAATTTGTGGTCCAGGAGTGCCATTGTTGGCTCAGCCTGGTTGATATGGCGGATGCGGACAAGGTTCGGTTCCTGGTCTCCCCAATTTCCCAGGTTGGGCTGGTCGGCGACACGGTGAAGAACTGCATCCAACAGTTCTCTGCCGCCCAAGCGCAGACGGAGGTTACCCCGGGTGAGGGCCGGGTGGAGTCTTTCTTTGTGTGTGTCTGTTCCGCCGCTGGCTCAAAAAAAAAAAAAATAATAAATAAAAAAGCAGAGCAAGCGGTACCCACACTTCAAAGAGAGAGCAAATTCATCTGTTCCTGGGTCCCAAGAGGGCCAGTCTGGCGGGTGTGACCCTGGATAGCCTTACACCCCTCAGCCTCCTTGGTCGCCAGCAGGCAGCTTGGTGTGTTCGAGGACCCGGTCATCCGCCTTCTCACGCGTCCCCTGCCGCTAGTGGAGATAGGTAAGTGTTGCACAACACACTAACACCACACTCTCCACTTTGCTGCCCCACCTCAGGCTCGGCTATCCCGCTCAAGTCAGTGATGATCATCACACTACGTGTTGAGCAGATGGGCTCCTGAAAACTCAGTGATATCACAGCTAGTGTTGAGCAGTGCTCCTGACTTGTGCGCGCATATCTTGTCCTGCTGGCGAAGGACTTGATATAGCCGCTCCCTGCAGCCGGTATGAAGGCCAGTTGTAAACTCATTCTTCATGCTACTAGGTGGTGGGTCGTGACCATCTTGGCCCAAGATCGGTCTGCAGCATCTATCCTGAATGACTTGTGCTTCAGATCTCTACTTTCCGCACTGCAGGCCATCCTGTGTGAGGGTTTGAAGTATCAGTACAGAATCCTTCCCTTCGAGTGCTCCATAGCCAGTTGGGTCTTCAGGTCAATTGGGAGAGAGCAATCTCGCCCACGGATTGAGTATCTCTTTTTCAGTTTTGTAGCTGGACTCTGTCCAACACCCCTCTCCAACGAGAGTGTGTTCAGCTGGTGTGTATAGAAGTGAGAAAGGGTCCCACTGAAAGAACTTTCAGAGGCTCCTGGGGCATATGGCAGTGGCAGCCGCTTGGCTTCCATATGAAGACCGCTTCAGCGTTAGCTTCATGACCGAGTCCCGAGGTGACCGTGGCAGAGCAGCACATCCTGTGTGACAACAGTTCACCCCGGCCTGCTGCCAAACCCTCATCGACTGAGGGGCCAAGTACAAAGGGCGTGCTTTAAGAGAGGCCTGGGCGGCCTCCGACTGCACAGGCATTCGTGCCTCAAGTTGGCAGTTCTCCTCACTTTGAGCCACCGCTGCTCAGCGAGCTGGTACTGGTCTGAAAAGGCAGACAATGCGACTGTTGCATAAGCTTCCCTCGCATGTCAGAACTCACCCGTCACCCCCTCCTTGGAGTCAGAAGCTTTTGAGGATGCTTCATTCCACTATTTTCCCGGCCTACTCATCGTGCCGCCGACGAGCCTCACGACAGTTATGGCGAGGGTGAGTGGAGACTCCATCCCCTGGCGGTCCAGCTGGGTCATGACCACTCCGCGGCCGCACAGTTGCCTCTCTGGATTCCTCTCCCTATCAGTTGCATTTATTCTGTCCGAGCGGACAACCCTTGGACAGACACTGGCTCTCAACTGCCCCTGGGGACCCACAGAAATGCGTTCCCCAGTGAGCCTCCTACAAAGCGACTGCAACTCATTGTCGCCTGGCGTCTACTCAAGTTCAGTGATTTCATCACACTCACATGTTGAGCAGAAATGCTCCTGAAACTCAGTGAAGTTCATCGCACTCTGGTGTTGAGCAGAAATGCTCCTGAAGCTCAGTGAATTTTTTCACACTCAGGTGTTGAGCAGAAATGCTCCTGAAGCTCATTGAATTTTATCACACTCAAGTGATGAGCAGAAATGCTCCTGAAGCTCAGTGATCTTCACGTGTAGTGTTGAGCAATGCTCCTGTCTTTTGTGCGTCTGTCACTTGCACCTACTGTGCCAGGTCAGGAGTGGAGCAGGTCTTGATAGTTGCCCCTTATTGGCCCAACCAGACCTAGCTCACCTCGACAGCCTTCCTGACTTCCCCTGAACACATTTTCAGGGACGGGGCATGATGGCACCAGCGTTCTGACCCCTGGAGATTGCGAGCCAGTCCTACACTGGACGCGGAGGTTCAGGTGGCTATCGCATGAACATGTGGTAGTTACCATCACTTCTAAGAGCACCCCCTGGAAAGAGGTAGTGTGCTTACGCATTAGAAGTGGAACCTATTCGTTGAGTGAGTCTTTCTCCGTGAGGAGATCCTGAAAGCTTTCGATTTTTTCAGTGCTCTCTTTCCTGCAAGATGGGTTGGAGTAGGCTGTTTTCCTCCACCCTCAAAATGATGTTGCCTCTGTGTTCTTGATGCACATCGTGATGCAGAAGCATGTGAAGCACGTCCTGATCGTCAGGTTCCTGAGGGATCAAGGGAATGTCCACTGCAGGCAGTGAGTTAAAAATTCTGTTAAAACAGTTCTCCTGCTCACATGGTATCTACTACAGGGTAGGGACTTGCTCGCTTTCGGTCAATGAATTGTGCCTGGAGTTCTCACGAGCTGAGACCCCGGCCTGGATTGTGCCCAAGGTTCCTACCTCTCCCGTAATAGGATCAGGTGGTGAGCCTGCAAGAAATGGAGGAGGAGGAGGAGGCAGACCCAGCCCTGGCTTTCTCTGTCCATCCATTTCATTGCGGGTTACGTTACAGAATGCAAGCCTTAGACCTCAGACCAGCTCTTATCTGTTAGGAATTCAGCAGAGAGGGAAGGCTGTTTCCAAGCAAAGTTGGCCCTCTGTATGGAGGCTGCCTTCATTTCGGTGAAAAATTCAGAGATGCTCATGTCCACTTAGGTGTTGAGCTCCTCTATAATGAGTGTGTGCTCCGTCTGGGCATTGACAGAGTGCTTTGCTGACAGAATTTCTAGAGTTGGGGGCTGGGTGACACATAGATTTGAACTGCTGCTTCCCGTGGGCTCCCTTCTCATGAAGCCGGTTTCACTGTGAGCCCGGTTCAAAGTGTTGGCTTGCTGCGCCATTCCCCTCCTATGGACTGTATACGTGCGCCATTCTACTCCAGTTGAGTTCCCTTAAACCGAACTGTAGTTCCCCGCCAGTTTAAATCATGAACACAAGGCGTTCCTTTGGTTACAGGCATTTATTCGGACATTCACATCATCAAGAGCATGCCGTGAGAACTAGACAAAACGAAATACAAAAATCATAAAAGGAGTCTAATAAAATACAAAGCATTCTCATAGAGAATAATCATTAAACAAATCTTTCACAAACACAAAATAACTTGTGATAAGCTTGCAGGAAAAAGCTTGCAGATAAGTAACTTACTTTACATTCAGATGGACGATGTTATCACGTTATTATGACGTGAAACTCGGCTAATATATTAGCTGTAGTTAGCCTATCCAATAATATAAATACAAACACAACGTAAACCTTCAAATAACTTTGCATAACTCATTGGCCGTATTTACTCAAGGGGAGTAAAGGGAACCGTCCAACTTGATCTTCTTTACTTAATAAATCCTTATAACAGCTCTAAACAGCAGCAGAGCTACAGACATCATCCTCCTTCGGATCGGTAAGGCGTTCTTTTTCTAACGCTAATAGAGTGCCGCTAATAATGACCCGACCCACTGTGACAAGAATATTAGTTCCGTTATATTATACGTTGTTAGGTTGTATACGTTGTATATCTGGTGTTAGGCCTACCACTCGTAAGCAGTGTGGAACCTGTGTTAGGCTGGGTCCATATGTGACCAGTCACGGAAACTAGGGACACAAGTCGGTTCTGGGGCATTTTGAGTTATTCATAGATTCTGAGAGTGTAATATCCAAGCTTTCCAACGATGTGTAACATGTGGAAATCTGATAATATTTGGAGAAGTTGTGGCCATTTTAAAGTAGGCACTTAAAAAAGCTCAAAGAGGAGAAAACGAGCTAAAGATTGTGCAGTTCTCACCTGTCTCTGCTGCTGGGGGTGACAATAGGGCTCATTTACATCTCATTTAGATAAGCCATACCCCCTGTAAAGCTCCTCCATGTGCTTTACAGCTTTTTTTACACTTCGAATGAGTGCACTTCTGCCGCACTAGGCGAAAAACAATTGTGCTGCCCCTCTATTTGCAACGTACCAGCAACAACACACAAAGACCAATAATGCCATATAGCCTGCATATAACGCGAAACCAGCAACAACACATAAAGACCAATATGCCATATACATATAACGCAAAACCAGCAACAACACACAAAGACCAATATGCCATATAGCCTGCATATAACGCAAAACCAGCAACAACACACAAAGGCCAATATGCCATATACATACAGTATAACGCAAAACCAGCAACAACACACAAAGACCAATATGCCATATACATATAACGCAAAACCAACAACAACAAACAAAGACCAATAAGCCATAGGCCTACATATAGCACAAATAGTACGCAACGCTCGTGTGCCCAAAATGTCAACAATATTAAAGTTTATGTAGGAGGCAAATGCCTGCTGGCATTTTTCTTTAAGCAGTCATTTCTGCAATTTTCCAAATAATCACATTTCACCTCCTCAAATTACTGTTGCAAATCTCTTTACACCACTTTCTTATGTGCGTATACACACACAAATGAAATGTCCGCAAGCACATTATATCATCAGCAGGTTCAGCATCTTAAATAACGACTAAAGAGCAAATGAAGCTTAACTTACATTTCAGAAACACGCACGGCAGGCCTTCATCGCAGCAGCAAAGGTCTTAACTGCATCCTCTATTTCGATTCTCCGTCACATATGAAACAGCCAGCCACCGCTGTCAGCGAGCCGAGCCGCCGTATTGAAGCACTGAGGGCGAGCGCGCTGCGCCCATACCTCCGGTTCAGTTTCCCGAGCCCACGAAGTGCGGCGAAAACATTTTCGGTGTAACTGCCAGACGGTTCATCTCGTCTGCGACAATCTTTGCGGCATCCATCTTCATTGAATTTTGATATCAGAGAGAGCTGGCCAGAGCACAGCATAATAAGTAGCCATGTGGTTGACTTGGAGGGCGGGGGCAAAAGCGCCGGGTTATTCAGTATGGAAATACACACAGACAATGACACGCCACGCCCCTACTGCATGCTAGAATCTCCGAAAACAAGCCGATTTCAACCTCAAAATGTAAGCTTTTAAATATACCAATACTGCTATCTCAAACATGGAGAGGCTTCTTCGTGATTTCAATTAACAGATTCTCCAAAAAATTGAAAATCACCAATTTTGAAAAAAAACTCTTCTTTCTCATTTTGCTCGAAAGTTGTGCTGCCGACTTGTGTCCCTGGTTTCTGTGACGGGTCACATATGTTATGGTCCCTACGGTGATCCCATATGTGTATTCTTCCACAATACGGCTCCCTACGGCGAGCCCGTGTCTTCCCTCGGCAGAGTCAAATACAGAAAGAACAAAAGTGTTGTGGGAGATCAATGATCGCACAAGATTAATTACTTAGGCATTTAGAATTTTTTGTGAGGGCATATCTCTTTACGCTAACTAAATGTAACTCTGCTAAATGGTTGTGCTATATCTTCACTGTCTGAAGGAAAGCAGAATTTATGGTTCATGCATAAACCAAAATCGTGTTCAAAACAAATAATATTTATACCTTTATCAAAATTGACCCTTTTATTTTCTTAATGCATGTTTCTTAATGTATTGTGATGCAAATGCATGCATTTTTATAAGACTTTGTAGTCTTTCATCAAAAATGTCAAACTTCCTGTGAAATGCCCACTTGACGTCTTTGAAACATGTTGGTCTGTAATTAACGGGTTAGTTCACCCAAATGAAAATCACCCCATTATTTACTCACCCTCAAGCCATCCTAGGTGTAAATGACATTCTTGTTTCAGACGAATACAATCAGAGTTATATTTAAAAAATGCCCTTGCTCTTTCAAGCTTTATAAAGGCAGTGAATAGCTGTTTCTGCTAAAGTAAAAAGTAATCAATACGGCCCTGGGGGGTTAATAAAGGTCTTCTGAAGTGAAGCAATGTGTTCATGTAAGAAAAATATCCATATTTAAAACTTTATCAACTAAAATGCATAGGAAGGCATAGGAAAAAGGTGGATACAGCTCTACAGCAAGTCTTGATCTGCTTGAGTGTCAGCATTTTGGACTTGAGTTCCAGCACCAAACACTCCAACAGACGAAGATCTAGTATGTGACACAGCTCTCCATCCTTTTTTGGAACAATGAGATAACGACTGTAAAGACCCGACGCAATGTCGGGTGAGTACACCTGCTCTATAGCTTTCTTTGCTAACAGGGCCTTTACCTCTTGCTCCATTACTAGAGCCTGCTCGGAATGCACTAACGTGAGCAACACCCCGTTGTAGCCTGGAGGACGAGAACCATATCTGCCTCTTACTACTAACTGCAGGACCCATAGAGATATATTTGGCAGTAGCTTCCGCGCTGCCAGAAAATCTACCAAGGGAACCAGCCCCTCGAGGCTGGCCTCTGGTGTAATAAAGACAGCCAGTTCAGGGACCTGAAGCATACTGGCACGACCACCCGAACTGACTGTTTTCGAACCCCCCTCAGAGGGCGCATTCCGACGCAATGTCGAGTTGACGCTGCGCCAGAAGCTCGCTGGAGACCGCTGCGCCCCGAAGCACCAAGGGTGGCGGGGTTGGCAGAACGGTCCCCTGAGGGCACCGAGATGGAAAGGGCACCGTATAATGAGGTGTACACCATTCCACCCCGGTTGGGGCTGCCCTCACCGGTCTGACGCCGGTGGCGCCAGACCTTTTCTTTTGAGCCGCAGCCTTCTCAGCGTGAAGAACGGTCCTCGGATCCGGCTTCTGCTTTGAAGGCTTTGGCTGCTGTGTTGTGTATGAGAAACTAGACGGCTGGAGCTGCTCACGCCCAGCAGCCCCAGGGGGTTGGACATAGCGAGGGAGAGATTATCTTGTATCTTTCTCTATGATTCCCATCAAATTGAGCCAGAGGTGTCTCTCAGTGACCACAAGGGCTGCCATCCCTGAGAGATAAATCTGTGGCCCGACGGAGTTCTCAAACCCCATCGGGCCAAACTCCCTCACTTCTGTCCAAATACCGCAGCAGGTCAGCCTGATATGCTTGTAGCACTGCTATGGTGTGCAAGCAGGCCCATGCTAGACCCACTGCCATATATGCTTTTCCCACTAGATTAAAAAATAGTTTTCTTTAATGGTTTAGTGAGAGAAGCCGACGCCTTCAGGTACGATACTGAACCGGGAGACAGATAGCTCGCAAGCGTCTGTTCTACCCGGGGTATTGCCCCATAGCCATACCCTCTTAACCCCCAAATATCTGAATATACATGAATGTGGGGGCTAAAAGACAAGAGGAGTAAGGCTTTTTCCATGATCTAGACAGCTCGCTGTGCAGATCGGGAAAAATGGAAGGCCCCGTGATGGAGGTGGAAAAATAGAGGGAAGGAAACTCGTTTAATTTATTTTATTTTTAGGACGAGTGCCCCCTTATTTCTGCTGGTCATAAATATTTAATTTATCTACAGCCTTAGTAAACACTTCCACCAGCTTATTATTTTTTATATATATTTTTTATATATATTCACTTTATTTTATATATAATATATAAACTATCATATATATATATATAGGCTATATATATTTCTCATACGCTGGGGAAAGAGATGGCAAATTCACTTCCCCCATGATTGTGTCACTTTCAATGCCCAGCACATCTACCTCCTCGGAGGTAGAGCACTGAAGCATTGATTTCTCTCTCTCCCCGGGCGGAAGAGACCGCAGCGCGGGCTTCCGAGACCGGCGAGAGAGCACTGGATCCCTCGTGGAAAGGGAGGAGATAAGATCCGCGGACCCGTCTCCAACCCCGTAAAGAGATCCTATTCGCGATCCACAGGAATGCATTCTCCGCGCTGCCTCGGCAGACGCGGGACCTGTCACCCTGAGAATTGCGAGCCCGGCCACTTTCCTCGAAAAGTGACAGGCGGGAGCGGAGCATGCGAAGCGAAAGCTTCTCACAATGTTGGCAATCAGCCCCCTCGGAGGCTGATACCGCATGCTCTACTCCCAAACACATCACACAAAGCTCGTGTGTGTCCCTACTCGTAAATAGCGCGAGCAGGGAGAACACAGAGTTTGTGCAATTGTTTATTTTCCATAAATATATATATCAGACAGACAACAGTAAATATAACAGACAGTTTGACACAGATCGCTTGCTGAGGCAACAGAAGCTAATGCCGGTTTGCACCAGATGCTCTTTTATCACTTCCTGGTCATGACGTCACCCGCCCGTGACATTCATTCCTTCCATTGGACTAGTTGACATAGATGCTTCAGACGCATTCACGCTGGGAGCGTTCCCAAAGCGTCGTTGACGCATCGCGAGTTCCCTCGAAAGGGAAATGTACATTTTCCAGTCATAAGCCATTATTCAAACTTTTTCTCAACGAATTTTACCAATACCTTCAAACGCGTTCTGTTTCAGAGAAGGCCAAAGCAAGGAAAACATTGTCTTGATGTGCTCTCTTCAAAATCCCCCTTTAAAATTGTCGCATTTTCTTGTCCTGACATGTTCTAATTGATTGTATCTCCTCTTTTTTTATTTTTTTTATTTTTTTATTATCTTTTCTTGTATTATTATTATTATTATTATTAATATTGTACATTTTGTATTTTTGTATGTTTCTTCTTTTCTTCTTTTCTTTTCTCCTCTGGTATTTGTTCCGGTTCTTTAATTACATGCTATTATTAAAAACATTTTTTTTTTAATTTGAATAAAAAAAATTGGTTGTTGCGTTAAATCTTACCCAGATACAATAGTGCTATTTTCTGATTGGCTATTATGTAGCCCCTCTCTTTTTCTTTTTTTTTTGATTGGCTGATAAGTGGCAGGCTCGACTAAGAACTCTAGGGGAGACACGCTTGATTCCTGCTGATTCCATAGTGAGAGCGGCGCAGCCAGAGGAATTTTTGGCGCTGCGGCATATTAAATATATTATAAATAGTTTTTCCGTGTGAGGAATACAATGTTAGGCAGAAGTGCGTGACAAAAGACCGAAATGAGTGACTGTCACGCTGTGACAATGTGTGACACTTGAGAAACCTGTAAATAAGCTGGATATGTTAGGTATGATGCATTCGCGAGACTGGCTACAAAAGACAGGCATGGAGTTTTTTCCTTTCTGGTCTCCCCTGAGGGATAGTAGTTAGGGTTTGCATGACCGCTTTCAGAGTGATAGAATCTGATGTTTGCAATAGTGTACTTGATTCTCGAAAGGGTTAAATGCTTGTTTTTTTGCAATGCAATTGCAGTAATTGCTCCACCTGTGCTTGACTCTCTCCTGAGGGATGAGACCTTCACTCTGTGGTTTGGATCCCATGGCCGCTATTACGGTGAGGCGGGATTGAGTGTGGGCATCGTAGGCAGAGCAGGGACAAGTCGAACAGGAAGTTCCTTTTTTTGGCTCCTCTTGTTGGCTCAAATAATGCTATTGTCAAAGGTGTAGTAATGTGTTATTATAATAACTATTAGGAGTTATGGAAAGTTAAGCCTGCACAAATGACAGATTAGATCTGGTTTGGCGGTATGAGACAGACTTTATGGAAAACATTTCTATCTGGACATAACTGCTCCACTCCTGTGAATAACGGAGCTCCACCTGGATAGCAGTATCATGTCGTTAGGCTTTTTGTAAGCCTCCTTGTTTAGCTGTCCTGAGCATTAGACGTTGTTAGGCCGTCTCTCGGTTTAGAGAGTTATGCTTTAGAAGGTCATTCTTCTGAGGCTTCCGCTCCCTAGAGCTTCACCCAGACAGCGAGTTTGAGTTGCTAGGCTTTGAGAAGCCTCCTTGGTAAGCTGTCCTCAGAGCTCAGCTTGGCAGTACGCTAGGTTGTTAGGCTCTCTGTGAGCTAGGGCTGCACAATTAATCGAATTTCTAATTGCGATTACGATTACGGATGCCACGATTACGTAATCGTTCAAGGCCGCAATTACAAAAGAAAATCCACTCTGCGTGTGTGTGTTTAGAGCATAATTATGTTATGAGAGGCGAATCACGACTACTTCAGAAAACCCAGCACAATATGACATACCAGGCAGCGACGTAAGTATACGCTGAAATAAAAAGTCTTTCACCTCAGAAAAACGGACTTTACTGTCCTGTCAGCCGTTACGAGCATGCAACGTCGTTACAATGTAAATTAGTAAGTCACGAAATAAAAGTAAAATACCAATAAATCACTTGTTAGCTGAGAAGGATTTACATGCAGGTATGATTTTCATTCTATTCACCAGGAGCTGTTTCATTAACAGTTCTTGTTAGTATTGTGTATTCACCATGGTAACTGTCGTTTCCATAACCCAAAAATGCCACTTTATTTTCACTTTGTGTTATTTTTTTATATTATTAAATGACTGTGGTGGCTCATATCAACATTTAATTAACAAAAACTAGTTTGGGACTGCTATTTAATTGCTTTACCATAGTCCTAATGTTTTTCTAGTCTTTACTATGAGTCATACAATTTATGAGTTTAAGTAAAGTGGGACAGTACTTGTGTGTGTTAACAATTTTTGTGTAAACATGTATTATAATATGCCTATATATATTCAATGTAAATTGTGATAATCGTAATTAATAATCGCAATTACAATTTCAAGGGAATAATCGGCAATTATGATTTTTGTCATAATCGTGCAGCTCTACTGTGAGCCTCCTTGGCTTTTACCTTTACAGTAGTGAAGCGTTGTTAGGGCTCCTTTAGGGCTCCTTCACAGTAGTGAAGCCGTTGTTAGGGCTCTGTCCGCTCCCTAGAGCTCTGCCTGACTAGCGGGTCCGAGTTAGTCTTTGCGAAGCCTCCTTGGCAAGCTGTTCTGAGTGTAAAACGCCAATAGGCCGCCTCTCAATTTAGAGAGTTGCCATATGCAGGCCTACGTCCCCAGAGCTCGGCAGGCAGTAGTGCTGAGTTTGGGCTCTTTGCGAGCCACTGCTTCCAGAAGCAAGCTTGTTGTGAATGTGTTGTCTGACACCAGATAGTTTACTAATTAAGTTGTAGGCTCTTTTTTAGCCACCTTGCAAGATATCCTGAGCGTATAGTTAGGCTACTCTCAATTTAGATAGTCATCATGTTGAGGCCTTTGGTCCTAGAGCTTGGCTAGGCAGTTTGCTGAGTTGTTAGGCTCTCTGTGAGCCTGCTTTGCTACTGCAAGCATTGTTAGGCCTCTTCTCGCTAGAGTTATCTTATTGAGGCCTCCACTCCCCAGAGCTCCGCTACGTTAGCAATTGTGAGTTGTAGGCTTTCTATGAGCTTCCTTGCAAGATATCCTGAGCATGGGGCGTCTTTAGCCCTCCTCTCAGTTTAGAGAGTCATCATGCTGAGGCCTTTGCTCATAGAGCTCGGCTAGGCAGTAGGGCAGTATGCTAGGTTGTCAGGCTCTCTGTGAGCCTCCTTGGCTCCTTAGTGTTGCTAGGCCTCCTCTCATTATGAGAGTAGTTGTATTGAGGCCTCCACTCTGCAGAGTTTTGTGGGCTAGTTAAACTGAGTCTTTAGCTCAATATGAGCTTTATTGCTATTGCCCTTGGGTTAGAGCATTGCTAGGCTTCTTGATTGAGACCTCCATTCTTCAGGGCTGTCTGAAAAGAAGCTATGATTGTTAGGCTCACTGTAAGCCTCCTTGGACAATGGCCTGAATATGAATGGGCTTTAGAGTCATCCTGTTGAGGCCTCCATTCTTGAGAAGCTATGATCGGTCTATGATCACATTGCTGGTGTGCACCGTAGGGATGAGGACTCCTTTGAGTCCTTCGACTTAGCTCAGCCAATAGGGCACTCATCCCTTCAGCATGGTGGTGTGGGTAATCTGTTACCCATATCGCCCTCTTGATAATGCAGCACGAGTTTCCTTTAGAAAGGGAACGTCTCAGGTTACACTTGTAATCATGGCTCCCTGAGAAGGGGAACGAGAACCCTTCGCCATGCTTCCGGTATTCCTGTGTACGTCTCCTTCAGACAAGAAGTGGATGACGTATTTCACAGGTGCCCTTTTATACTCATGGTCGGACCAGTGGTGACGTCATAGGCTGCCGCCTTCCAATGTCAAGTTCGTTGTCGTGTTTAGACTCATGCTTCAGACACCGGTCATGCCGGAGACATTCCCCATAGTGCCCTCTAGGGTACACAGTCACGCAGCGTCTCGTTACCCTTCTCAGGGAACCAGGGTTATATGCGTAACCTGAGACTTTCTCCCACTCTCTTTTTCTCTCTCTCTCTCTCTCTCTCTCTCTCTCTCTCTATCTCTCTTTCTCTCTGATGCTGTGTTTTGCAATGGTTTATTGCATTTAGCATTATGCATTATGATAATGAACTGAAGACTTTTTATCTGAGTGTAGCATCTGTGAGAGGTTTGTGGTTGGACTCAATTAGTATTGAATGAAATTATATTTTACTTAGGGCTTTATTAAACGCGTAGCTTTGGGTTCTCACTCACACAAACACACATACATTTATAAATTAATATGGGGAAAAAAAGTCAACATGATCAAAATGGACCATTTTTACACGGTCTTATTGTGCCCATAAAAATAGACTTAACAATCATTTATGGTGATGTAATAACTTCCTCTGTCTCTAAAATGAAATATGTAGTGTATGGTTACACAAAAAAAAGTGTTCCACACCTCTTCCTACACTGGTTTACTTCCCAATAATTGGTTATATTAATTATATTTAAATATGCATCTCATGGGATATGAAAGCTAAGGATGCAAAGGTCTCCAATATAGTAATTCAATACAACTGGACTTTAGGGTAATTTTTGGTTGCCATTTGTAGTGCATTTAATTTCATCATCTACTTAGGTAGTTACATGACAAATACCATTTAAGACAGACAGACAGAATAGTCAAATGAGTTTTTACATGGTTTTAACAATGATGACATTATGATATTCTTCTGTCTCTGACATCAGAGGAAGTGTTCTTCATTCTCAGGGATTATTGTTTTGTAGTGTGAAAGGCATTGTGATTTGTTTGCAACACACAGGGAATTGTGGGATAGCTGGTCTCTTAGGCAGCACTGATTACACTGCCAAGCTGCCAGCGCTTTCTCTCTCGCTCTATTTCTGTCTGTGTCATTGCAAGCTTGCTGATAACACCTCAAAACTGCTGCTGACGACAAGGACTTGGGTGACAACATTCTTAATCTGCTATACAAACTGCACTTTTCCAGACACTAAAGGAAAAAAACTGATCCATCAATAATATTGCTGATACATTTTGGTCAGCTGTAAAAGCAACTACAATATCTGAAAATCATTGTCATAAGCTTTCCTATGTATTTCCCTTTGATTGTGATTACTGTTAAACAAATTAGATTTTGTTTATTTAAATGTTTTATTCTAACCCATAGGGATGCAGGCAAAGTCTAATGCAGTTTTGACTTTTGTTACAGTGGGATAAAGCCTCTGTTTATACCAGTTTCAATGTTCTGTCACTATGGTCTGGTTAATTTTTGGTTTTGTGACAGAGCCCTGACACTCCTGTATTGTCTTGTCTTTGTTTGAGCATGCGGTTTTGAGTGTGCACTCTTTTGTCTGCGTGCCTTGTATCTTGTTTGGAGCGTGGTGTTTGTATCCCAGAACTCAAGTCTAGTTTGGTTTAATTTCCGTTTTGGGGTTCAGACACTCATGCTCCATGTTTTTTATCTCGTGTGAGCGCATGTGTTGTGTGTTTGTACACTTGCCACAAGCTCTTGTCTTGTGTGTTTTGTGAGCGCCTGGTCTGTTTTCATTGGCCAGGCACTCTTGCGTTTTGTTTTATCAGCTTATGAGTGTTCTCATTAGCTGCATGTTTTAGTCTTGTTTTGTATTAGCACATGGCTTGTGATTGTGTTTACTGGCCATGGGCTCTAGTTATTGTTTTGAATGGTGAGAGCACATGGCTTGTCATGTTTGTTTCTTTGTGCCATGTGCTCTCATATCTATTGTCTAACCCCACACTTCTTGTTATATGATTATTGGTTGATTTTCCCCACCTGTCCTCCCTCATTACCTGCTTTGTTTGCTGCCCTATATATTTTTCCTTGTGTTTTCAGGCTTGTGTCAGTTCATTGTCTAATGTTTCCTTTCATGTATTGCCAGTGTGCCTTGCCTGTTCCAGTCCTGCTGCCGGTCATGTTTTTCCCCCCATGGTGTAGGGTTTATTTATTTTTTGATTTATTTTTTATTAAATAAAAAGCCCATTGTTTCCTGCATCTAAGTCCTCGCCTCACCCCTCAACCCCAACAATTACAACCAGTAGTTCACCGAAAAACAAAATCATCATGTTTTTTAAAATCTGTATGACTTTCTTTCTTCCACACTCTTTTATGTGTTGCATTTATCTAAAATATATGCACCATTTTTGCATCACACTTTTTAAGTAAACCCAACTAGGAATAATTTTACTTAAAATTAACAAGAAAACGTCTCAGGTTACGTTTGTAACCCTGGTTCCCTGATAGGGAACGAGACGCTGCGTTTGAGACGCGATGGGAACGCTCTGCGTGATTACGTCGTGAAGCACCTGTAAAATCAGTCCAATGGAAGCCCACTACGACATAGGTGACGTCATAGACCAGGAAACTATAAAGCAGCCCTGAAATCAGACCGCGACAGCTTCTGAAAAACCTGAAGCAAGTCGATCAGGGCATGCAGGAAGTATGGCAGGCAAACGCAGCGTCTCGTTCCCTATCAGGGAACCAGGGTTACATACGTAACCTGAGACGTTCCCTTTCAAGGGAACTCGAGCTGCGTTTGAGACGCGATGGGAACCCCGTACCCACTACGCCATAGTGACAAAGAGGCCGCCATACTCCGAGTAGAATGGGCCCGCACAGCCATAGGTGAAGGCTGTCCGGCCGCTTCATAAGCCAATGAAATAGCCTCGACTATCCATTTACTCATCACCTGTTTAGATGCAGGGCATCCTCTCTTGAGTGACCCAAAACAAACAAATAATTGCTCAGATTTACGCCACAGAGCAGCTCTGTGAACGTAGGCATCTAAAGCCCGGACTGGACATAACAGGTTAAGCTGTTCCTGATCTGGGGTATTAAAGGGTGGAGGATAAAAGGCCTGCCGCACTATTGGGCCCCCAACATTTAGTGGGACCTTAGGAATATAACCCGGTCTAGGGTAGAGGAATGCTTTCACCATACCAGGTGCAAATTCCAGACATGAAGGAGCAACCGACAGAGCATGTAAATCACCAATTCTCTTGATAGATGAAATAGCAAGGAGAAATCTAGTCTTTAGAGTGAGGAATTTTTCTGAAACCTCCTAGATGGTCTCGATGGGAGCCAAGGCCAGACCCTCAAGTACAATGGCCAAATCCCAAGCCGGTGCTCTAGATTGCAGTGCAGGCCTGAGCCTCAATGTACCACGGAGAAAACAAATAATAAGAGGATCTCTCCCAAGAGAAGAAGCCCCTAGAGGGGTGATAAGCAGATATAGCCGCTACGTACACCTTTAAGGTGGAGGGAGATAATCCAGCAGAGAAACGGTCTTGTAGGAAATCGAGAACTGTACCAACCGGGCAGTTAACAAGATTAAAAAACGTTCTCCACGCCATGTAGAGAACAGTTTCCATTTCAATGTACATAGTTTTCTCGTGGAAGGACATCTGGATTGATGGACGGTCTCAACGACCTCAGTCGAGAGACCGGATTCTATGAGCTGGGCCCCCTCAGAGGCCAAGCCCACTGTTTCCACAACTCCGTTTAACCCTTTTCTATTATGTGCAGGACCCATAGAGAAATATTTGGCAGAAGTTTCCACGCTGCCAGAAATTCCAATAAGGGAACCAGTCTCTCGAGATTGGCCTCTGGATTTGATTGAACAATCATTTCGGTGCCCTGAAGCGGCGAACCGGCAGGGAACAACCGAACTGACCGTTCTACAACCCTCCTCAGAGGATTGCACGGGGACGCTGACACCTCGGCGCCCTGAAGCGGCGAACCGGCAGGGAACAACCGAACTGGCAGCGCTGCGACCCTCCTCAGAGAGTCGCACCCCAGCAGAACTCCCGGGAGCATTGATATCGGGGGGAATGTGTACAGGTGCAGCCTCGGCCACACCTGCACCATAGCGTCCAGTCCGGAGCTGGATATGTGAGGGAAAACCATAGCGGACAATGGGTTGTATCGTATGATGTGAAAAGATCGACCTGAGCTTGACCAAAGATCTCCCATAGGAGCACCACCACCTCGGGGTGAAGTCTCCATTCCCCGGGGCCTCAGCCCCTGCCTCAACAGGATATCTGCTCTGATATACGAGATCGTCAGTGTGTTGTCCGGACCCTCCGCCGAGCGACCACTCATGATCACTCCCGACTTGTGAGGGAAGCATCCGTCGATAGCATTATGCGTCGACAAGAAACCCCCAACACTGGGCCTGGGCAAGGAACCAAGGTTCTTCCACATGACCGAGGCACGTAGGCATAGCCGCGTGACCTTGATCATGCGAAAACGGATTTCCCCTCGGAGAAAACCCCTTGGTCCTGAGCCACCACTGCAGGGGTCTCAAAGTAATTACGTTGGACACAGCTGCCATGAGACCCACAGTCTGAAACTGTTTCACAGTGAGTGACTGGCCTAGATAAACCCATAATACACCTAGAAAAGTGATCCTCTGAGCTGGGAGGATCACACTCTTCTTGGCGTTGAGTGGCAACCCCAACATCTTTAAATGAGACAGAACGACATCTCGATGCCGAACTGCCATATGCTCAAATTGAGCTAGGATCAACCAATCGTCGATATAATATAATACGCGAATGCCCTGGAGTCTCAAAGGAGCCAGAGCTGCATCCACGCATTTTGTAAAGGTGCGGGGTGATAAACCTAGGCCAAATGGAAGAACCCGATACTGGTATGCTTCGCCCCCGTTTTTAAAGCGAACCTCAGGAACTTCCTGTGATGAGGATGGATAGATACTTGGAAGTACGCGTAAGTCTATTGTGACAAACCAGTCCTTGGACTGAATCTGTGATACAATCTGTTTGAGTGTAAGCATTCTGAACTTGAGTTTCTGAACTCTGCTGTTTAAATTGCGCAGATCTAGAATAGGATGCAACCCTCCATCCTTCTTTGGAACAATGAAGTAACGGCTGTAAACCCCGACTCTCTGCTGGGAGGAGAAACCCTTTCTATAGCTCCTTTTTGAAGAAGTGTCAGTACTTCATGCTCCATAACCAGAGCCTGCTGTTTGTCCACTACCGTAGGGAGGACCCCCTTAAATCTGGGCGGACGAGAACCGAGCTGAATTCTGTAACCCTTTTCTATTATGTGCAGGACCCATAGAGAAATATTTGGCAGAAGTTTCCACGCTGCCAGAAATTCCGATAAGGGAATCAGTCTCTCGAGACCCTCCTCAGAGAGTCGCACCCCAGATGGCGCCGTTAGGAGAAACGATTTCTCAAAACCGTCCCTCTTTTTTTTTTTTTTTTTTCATTCGACAGGACTTCTTGTCTAAGCTTTAGTAGAGATGACGACAGTCCTCAGATCTTGCCTACCTCTAACTAGCTTAGTTCCTATGACCCTCCTCGGAGGATCCTAGGAAAAGCAGGCACCTCGGCACCCTGAAACGGCGAACCGGCAGGGAGACCGAACTGACTGCTCTACGACCCTCCTCGGAGGATCGTATGGGGACGCTGACACCTCGGTGCCCTGAACGGCGAACCGGCAGGGAACAACCGAACTGGCAGCGCTGCGACCCTCCTCAGAGAGTCGCACCCCAGAGGGCGCCGAGGAGAAACGATTTCTCAAAACCGTCCCTACCCCGGAGGGGACCACCCTTAGAAGCCTGATAGCCTCGGCATCAGGTCTTCTTCTTTGCACTCTATGCCAGTTTCAGGAACATAGATTGGTGAGGAAGAAACCTCTGGAACGCCGCTGAAAGGTTTAGTTTTTTAGTTTTCTTGAAAGCGGAGCGTCCAGAAGAACAGACATTTTTATCTTTCTTTTTCTTTATTTTTATATCAGAAAAACGCATACATATAAACATATATATATATATATATATATATATATTCTCGAATAGAGTCAATGCTGACATCCTCACATTCATCTATTTCCTTAAATACTTTACCCACCAGTACTGACTAATACAATTTATTTATTATTAAAGATGGCTGGTGGGTAACATCGGGGTTAAAAATGATGACGCCGACTCGGGAGAGAGAAAGCTCGCAAGCATCTCTATAATCCAAGGCACTGTCATACCATGATACTTAATACCCATAACATTACTCTAGTTAGACGTTTGGGTATTAAACACATAAAATAGAAACCGGTTTATTCCACGATCTCGACACCTCAGTGTGGAGATAGGGAAAAACCAGTAGTCCCCGACGAGGAGGCTGAGAAACAGAGTTTTCCTGTTCTTTTCTTTATTTTATTTTATTTTTTTAGATATATTTCATCTAATAAACTCTTTTTATTTTCACTCTCATAATGTTCAGCTGTCCAGTAAATATTTAACTAGCAACAGCATTAGAAAAACCTCCTTTTAAAAGCTCCTCTTTATTCAACAGAGTTATGAGCTGCCTATTTATTGAAAAATCAAACATCTGCCTTTTTCTTAATATTTTTATTTGTTTTGTTCACTTTTTCTTAACAAAACACTAACGATACCAATTCCTCAGAACTGAAAATCGCAGCACACTGGATCTGCAGGTGAAAGCTGAGATAGGGCGGGGCCCGTCCCAACCCACGCTGTCAGATCCGTTTTCGAACCCCAAAATGCGAGTCGCCGCCGTGTCTAGGCGTCCTCCAAAGAACGGTCGGCGAGAGCGGAGCGTCTTCATAGATAGACTCATACAATGCTCACAATCAGCCCCCTCGAGGACTGACTGAGCATGCTCCACTCCCAAACAAGCAACACAAAGCTGATGTGTGTGTCCCCACCCGTATATAATGAGGGCGGGGAACAACACACCGTCTATAATCTTGCTTGCTCGCCACAATAATGCTAGATATATTGGGCTTGACAGACAACAATAAATAGACAAGGACAGATATACAGAGAGCGCTTGCTGAAGGTACAAAAGCTGTCGCGGTCTGATTTCAGGGCTGCTTTATAGTTTCCTGGTCTATGACGTCACCTATGTCGTAGTGGGCTTCCATTGGACTGATTTTACACGTGCTTCACGACGTAATCACGCAGAGCATTCCCATCGCGTCTCAAACGCAGCTCGAGTTCCCTTGAAAGGGAACCTTTGTTATATGTACTTAACTATTTGAGTTCACCCAACATTCTTTACTTAAAAATATATGTAACACGATATAATCTACTAAGTAATGTTAAGTTAACACAGACGCTGATTATCAGCATTGTCAGAGAGGTACACCATTAAATGTTGAATCAACTTCTCTGTGTATTTCCACAGCATTGGTCTGAAAAGTACATGAAACAAAAAAGTAGATTTTCATGTTGGATAGATACAAGCTTTCATATCTAAACTGACTGAGAAAAATATGATGCCTTTAAAGCAGACAAATCACCCAAAATGCTGAAAATATGGCAGGTTCAAAGTCAATTTATAAAAAACAATTAATAGTCAAGTGTGAAATTAACAAAAAAGTTTACCTCCAAAAATTGATCTAACATGATGCGCCCTATCCTGCTGTTTTGCACCACAACTGTTCGCACTGGAAAATGGATGGAGAGAAAAACAACAGTATTAAGCAACATAAAAAAATCATTAGGCTAGCCTCTTCAATTAAAAAAAAAAATTTTGGGGAGCAGTGTAAACTCAATGCATGTACTTAATGCATATTCAATACTGAATACCTGCAAACACTATGCATTTAAGCACTCAGCAATATATCCGATGGAAGCACGCAGATTTATAAAACTCACGTGCAAACCAGTTTCTTGATTCGTGTGCAATAAACTTACGACGTATGTATAGTACGAACTCGATGTATAGTAGAACTAGTTGCAAAGTATCAATAAGTAACACGTTTCTAATTGTTGAAGAATTCGTAGAAATTCAAAATACGTGACTTATAATAATGACTACAAATGTGCCAACATTTAGGCTAGAAGTTTAGAAGTGCCAACATTTAGACAATACAAGGCTAGAAGTGCCAACTAGCCTTTCCCTATGGAGGATCCCTATACCACTCTACAGATAAAGCATTATGGAATTTTTCGGTTTGTGTACCTACCCGAAGTGATAAAATAAATAAAATTCTGCATCAAAATGTATAGACAAGACAAGTAGTTTGTTTAGGCATGGTTTGTAAGGAATTACAAACCTGCGCACATATATTCAAACGCACATAACTATAGAATCAATTCTTAATGCGCATGTGAATGCCATCAGCGTCTATCACAGGTTCGCGTTTAAAGTCTGTTTAGAGAGAACGGTGTCTTCTTAGCGACCTCTAATTTAATAACAAATGATCATTTAGATGGAAGTGAATCAATCAAAACTAACTTTAGCTGGAAAAAACATTATTCAAGAACCACTATAAAACCAAACCAATCTCTGTTACCTTAAATTATATGTTTATCTCTGTAAAGCTGCTTTGAAACAATCTACATTGTTAAAAGCGCTATATAAATGAGGATGAATTGACTTGACTTGACAAATGCAAAAAACATGTACCCTATATTTTATTTCGTTCATATAAACATTCGTCTTGCATTTGTCTCTGGGAGTGTAACATTGCCCGAGCCAGATCCAGAAATGTCAGCTATGCTGAAATGGGCCGCCGAGGCTGCCGGCTCGAGTGGAACTCCACCGTGTCCCGTTCAGTCTCAGTTGGAGGATTGGTATCTCGGGGCAGGCTGCACTTGTTCTCAGCTCGCCGCCCCAGTGCTTTTCTTTCCCGAAATGCATGGAGGGCTTATCAGGGGGTGGACGGCACCTTTCTCTGACAGAAATTGCCTGAATAGCTTTTCCCCCTCACTACCCTTGATGGAGGAGCAGTGAAGGGTTGCGAGGCTGTCCCTCCATTAGAGCGGTCTGGCGGCCGCTGCCTTTTGGAGGGCCTGTGAGTTCTCGTCCATGAAGCCTGTGAGTTCTCGTCCGTGTACAAAGAGTTTAGAGTTTACAGAGTTTACAAAGCTTCCGGGCAAGCTGCTTCCTCTTGCGTGCCATGGCGCTGCTACAGGTCTGTCAGGCCAGGGCACCCATGGCATGCACAAGGGTAGCCCAGACCGTGCACTCATAGGTGAGCACCGCACTGCATCCGACCTCGCCCTCCAGGGAATGGGTGTTGTGGTGTGCGTGATCGGTCTGGCGATGTCCAAATTTGTGGTCCAGGAGTGCCATTGTTGGCTCAGCCTGGTTGATATGGCGGATGCGGACAAGGTTCGGTTCCTGGTCTCCCCAATTTCCCAGGTTGGGCTGGTCGGCGACACGGTGAAGAACTGCATCCAACAGTTCTCTGCCGCCCAAGCGCAGACGGAGGTTACCCCGGGTGAGGGCCGGGTGGAGTCTTTCTTTGTGTGTGTCTGTTCCGCCGCTGGCTCAAAAAAAAAAAAAATAATAAATAAAAAAGCAGAGCAAGCGGTACCCACACTTCAAAGAGAGAGCAAATTCATCTGTTCCTGGGTCCCAAGAGGGCCAGTCTGGCGGGTGTGACCCTGGATAGCCTTACACCCCTCAGCCTCCTTGGTCGCCAGCAGGCAGCTTGGTGTGTTCGAGGACCCGGTCATCCGCCTTCTCACGCGTCCCCTGCCGCTAGTGGAGATAGGTAAGTGTTGCACAACACACTAACACCACACTCTCCACTTTGCTGCCCCACCTCAGGCTCGGCTATCCCGCTCAAGTCAGTGATGATCATCACACTACGTGTTGAGCAGATGGGCTCCTGAAAACTCAGTGATATCACAGCTAGTGTTGAGCAGTGCTCCTGACTTGTGCGCGCATATCTTGTCCTGCTGGCGAAGGACTTGATATAGCCGCTCCCTGCAGCCGGTATGAAGGCCAGTTGTAAACTCATTCTTCATGCTACTAGGTGGTGGGTCGTGACCATCTTGGCCCAAGATCGGTCTGCAGCATCTATCCTGAATGACTTGTGCTTCAGATCTCTACTTTCCGCACTGCAGGCCATCCTGTGTGAGGGTTTGAAGTATCAGTACAGAATCCTTCCCTTCGAGTGCTCCATAGCCAGTTGGGTCTTCAGGTCAATTGGGAGAGAGCAATCTCGCCCACGGATTGAGTATCTCTTTTTCAGTTTTGTAGCTGGACTCTGTCCAACACCCCTCTCCAACGAGAGTGTGTTCAGCTGGTGTGTATAGAAGTGAGAAAGGGTCCCACTG
The DNA here is from genome assembly GCF_051911475.1 of Siphateles boraxobius. Taxonomy (NCBI): domain Eukaryota; kingdom Metazoa; phylum Chordata; class Actinopteri; order Cypriniformes; family Leuciscidae; genus Siphateles; species Siphateles boraxobius. The sequence continues at coordinate 24,424,207 of NW_027509042.1, forward strand.
AAAGAACTTTCAGAGGCTCCTGGGGCATATGGCAGTGGCAGCCGCTTGGCTTCCATATGAAGACCGCTTCAGCGTTAGCTTCATGACCGAGTCCCGAGGTGACCGTGGCAGAGCAGCACATCCTGTGTGACAACAGTTCACCCCGGCCTGCTGCCAAACCGTCATCGACTGAGGGGCCAAGTACAAAGGGCGTGCTTTAAGAGAGGCCTGGGCGGCCTCCGACTGCACAGGCATTCGTGCCTCAAGTTGGCAGTTCTCCTCACTTTGAGCCACCGCTGCTCAGCGAGCTGGTACTGGTCTGAAAAGGCAGACAATGCGACTGTTGCATAAGCTTCCCTCGCATGTCAGAACTCACCCGTCACCCCCTCCTTGGAGTCAGAAGCTTTTGAGGATGCTTCATTCCACTATTTTCCCGGCCTACTCATCGTGCCGCCGACGAGCCTCACGACAGTTATGGCGAGGGTGAGTGGAGACTCCATCCCCTGGCGGTCCAGCTGGGTCATGACCACTCCGCGGCCGCACAGTTGCCTCTCTGGATTCCTCTCCCTATCAGTTGCATTTATTCTGTCCGAGCGGACAACCCTTGGACAGACACTGGCTCTCAACTGCCCCTGGGGACCCACAGAAATGCGTTCCCCAGTGAGCCTCCTACAAAGCGACTGCAACTCATTGTCGCCTGGCGTCTACTCAAGTTCAGTGATTTCATCACACTCACATGTTGAGCAGAAATGCTCCTGAAACTCAGTGAAGTTCATCGCACTCTGGTGTTGAGCAGAAATGCTCCTGAAGCTCAGTGAATTTTTTCACACTCAGGTGTTGAGCAGAAATGCTCCTGAAGCTCATTGAATTTTATCACACTCAAGTGATGAGCAGAAATGCTCCTGAAGCTCAGTGATCTTCACGTGTAGTGTTGAGCAATGCTCCTGTCTTTTGTGCGTCTGTCACTTGCACCTACTGTGCCAGGTCAGGAGTGGAGCAGGTCTTGATAGTTGCCCCTTATTGGCCCAACCAGACCTAGCTCACCTCGACAGCCTTCCTGACTTCCCCTGAACACATTTTCAGGGACGGGGCATGATGGCACCAGCGTTCTGACCCCTGGAGATTGCGAGCCAGTCCTACACTGGACGCGGAGGTTCAGGTGGCTATCGCATGAACATGTGGTAGTTACCATCACTTCTAAGAGCACCCCCTGGAAAGAGGTAGTGTGCTTACGCATTAGAAGTGGAACCTATTCGTTGAGTGAGTCTTTCTCCGTGAGGAGATCCTGAAAGCTTTCGATTTTTTCAGTGCTCTCTTTCCTGCAAGATGGGTTGGAGTAGGCTGTTTTCCTCCACCCTCAAAATGATGTTGCCTCTGTGTTCTTGATGCACATCGTGATGCAGAAGCATGTGAAGCACGTCCTGATCGTCAGGTTCCTGAGGGATCAAGGGAATGTCCACTGCAGGCAGTGAGTTAAAAATTCTGTTAAAACAGTTCTCCTGCTCACATGGTATCTACTACAGGGTAGGGACTTGCTCGCTTTCGGTCAATGAATTGTGCCTGGAGTTCTCACGAGCTGAGACCCCGGCCTGGATTGTGCCCAAGGTTCCTACCTCTCCCGTAATAGGATCAGGTGGTGAGCCTGCAAGAAATGGAGGAGGAGGAGGAGGCAGACCCAGCCCTGGCTTTCTCTGTCCATCCATTTCATTGCGGGTTACGTTACAGAATGCAAGCCTTAGACCTCAGACCAGCTCTTATCTGTTAGGAATTCAGCAGAGAGGGAAGGCTGTTTCCAAGCAAAGTTGGCCCTCTGTATGGAGGCTGCCTTCATTTCGGTGAAAAATTCAGAGATGCTCATGTCCACTTAGGTGTTGAGCTCCTCTATAATGAGTGTGTGCTCCGTCTGGGCATTGACAGAGTGCTTTGCTGACAGAATTTCTAGAGTTGGGGGCTGGGTGACACATAGATTTGAACTGCTGCTTCCCGTGGGCTCCCTTCTCATGAAGCCGGTTTCACTGTGAGCCCGGTTCAAAGTGTTGGCTTGCTGCGCCATTCCCCTCCTATGGACTGTATACGTGCGCCATTCTACTCCAGTTGAGTTCCCTTAAACCGAACTGTAGTTCCCCGCCAGTTTAAATCATGAACACAAGGCGTTCCTTTGGTTACAGGCATTTATTCGGACATTCACATCATCAAGAGCATGCCGTGAGAACTAGACAAAACGAAATACAAAAATCATAAAAGGAGTCTAATAAAATACAAAGCATTCTCATAGAGAATAATCATTAAACAAATCTTTCACAAACACAAAATAACTTGTGATAAGCTTGCAGGAAAAAGCTTGCAGATAAGTAACTTACTTTACATTCAGATGGACGATGTTATCACGTTATTATGACGTGAAACTCGGCTAATATATTAGCTGTAGTTAGCCTATCCAATAATATAAATACAAACACAACGTAAACCTTCAAATAACTTTGCATAACTCATTGGCCGTATTTACTCAAGGGGAGTAAAAGGAACCGTCCAACTTGATCTTCTTTACTTAATAAATCCTTATAACAGCTCTAAACAGCAGCAGAGCTACAGACATCATCCTCCTTCGGATCGGTAAGGCGTTCTTTTTCTAACGCTAATAGAGTGCCGCTAATAATGACCCGACCCACTGTGACAAGAATATTAGTTCCGTTATATTATACGTTGTTAGGTTGTATACGTTGTATATCTGGTGTTAGGCCTACCACTCGTAAGCAGTGTGGAACCTGTGTTAGGCTGGGTCCATATGTGACCAGTCACGGAAACTAGGGACACAAGTCGGTTCTGGGGCATTTTGAGTTATTCATAGATTCTGAGAGTGTAATATCCAAGCTTTCCAACGATGTGTAACATGTGGAAATCTGATAATATTTGGAGAAGTTGTGGCCATTTTAAAGTAGGCACTTAAAAAAGCTCAAAGAGGAGAAAACGAGCTAAAGATTGTGCAGTTCTCACCTGTCTCTGCTGCTGGGGGTGACAATAGGGCTCATTTACATCTCATTTAGATAAGCCATACCCCCTGTAAAGCTCCTCCATGTGCTTTACAGCTTTTTTTACACTTCGAATGAGTGCACTTCTGCCGCACTAGGCGAAAAACAATTGTGCTGCCCCTCTATTTGCAACGTACCAGCAACAACACACAAAGACCAATAATGCCATATAGCCTGCATATAACGCGAAACCAGCAACAACACATAAAGACCAATATGCCATATACATATAACGCAAAACCAGCAACAACACACAAAGACCAATATGCCATATAGCCTGCATATAACGCAAAACCAGCAACAACACACAAAGGCCAATATGCCATATACATACAGTATAACGCAAAACCAGCAACAACACACAAAGACCAATATGCCATATACATATAACGCAAAACCAACAACAACAAACAAAGACCAATAAGCCATAGGCCTACATATAGCACAAATAGTACGCAACGCTCGTGTGCCCAAAATGTCAACAATATTAAAGTTTATGTAGGAGGCAAATGCCTGCTGGCATTTTTCTTTAAGCAGTCATTTCTGCAATTTTCCAAATAATCACATTTCACCTCCTCAAATTACTGTTGCAAATCTCTTTACACCACTTTCTTATGTGCGTATACACACACAAATGAAATGTCCGCAAGCACATTATATCATCAGCAGGTTCAGCATCTTAAATAACGACTAAAGAGCAAATGAAGCTTAACTTACATTTCAGAAACACGCACGGCAGGCCTTCATCGCAGCAGCAAAGGTCTTAACTGCATCCTCTATTTCGATTCTCCGTCACATATGAAACAGCCAGCCACCGCTGTCAGCGAGCCGAGCCGCCGTATTGAAGCACTGAGGGCGAGCGCGCTGCGCCCATACCTCCGGTTCAGTTTCCCGAGCCCACGAAGTGCGGCGAAAACATTTTCGGTGTAACTGCCAGACGGTTCATCTCGTCTGCGACAATCTTTGCGGCATCCATCTTCATTGAATTTTGATATCAGAGAGAGCTGGCCAGAGCACAGCATAATAAGTAGCCATGTGGTTGACTTGGAGGGCGGGGGCAAAAGCGCCGGGTTATTCAGTATGGAAATACACACAGACAATGACACGCCACGCCCCTACTGCATGCTAGAATCTCCGAAAACAAGCCGATTTCAACCTCAAAATGTAAGCTTTTAAATATACCAATACTGCTATCTCAAACATGGAGAGGCTTCTTCGTGATTTCAATTAACAGATTCTCCAAAAAATTGAAAATCACCAATTTTGAAAAAAAACTCTTCTTTCTCATTTTGCTCGAAAGTTGTGCTGCCGACTTGTGTCCCTGGTTTCTGTGACGGGTCACATATGTTATGGTCCCTACGGTGATCCCATATGTGTATTCTTCCACAATACGGCTCCCTACGGCGAGCCCGTGTCTTCCCTCGGCAGAGTCAAATACAGAAAGAACAAAAGTGTTGTGGGAGATCAATGATCGCACAAGATTAATTACTTAGGCATTTAGAATTTTTTGTGAGGGCATATCTCTTTACGCTAACTAAATGTAACTCTGCTAAATGGTTGTGCTATATCTTCACTGTCTGAAGGAAAGCAGAATTTATGGTTCATGCATAAACCAAAATCGTGTTCAAAACAAATAATATTTATACCTTTATCAAAATTGACCCTTTTATTTTCTTAATGCATGTTTCTTAATGTATTGTGATGCAAATGCATGCATTTTTATAAGACTTTGTAGTCTTTCATCAAAAATGTCAAACTTCCTGTGAAATGCCCACTTGACGTCTTTGAAACATGTTGGTCTGTAATTAACGGGTTAGTTCACCCAAATGAAAATCACCCCATTATTTACTCACCCTCAAGCCATCCTAGGTGTAAATGACATTCTTGTTTCAGACGAATACAATCAGAGTTATATTTAAAAAATGCCCTTGCTCTTTCAAGCTTTATAAAGGCAGTGAATAGCTGTTTCTGCTAAAGTAAAAAGTAATCAATACGGCCCTGGGGGGTTAATAAAGGTCTTCTGAAGTGAAGCAATGTGTTCATGTAAGAAAAATATCCATATTTAAAACTTTATCAACTAAAATGCATAGGAAGGCATAGGAAAAAGGTGGATACAGCTCTACAGCAAGTCTTGTCCAAAAAATGTTTGTGGTTCAATAGCCATTTCACTTAGAAATATATCACAGCAAAAAAAATTGTCACAATCTTGGTCACAAGATTATCATGAACCTACAAATTAGTGAGAAATAAGTGATTTGCACAAAGGAGTGATGAAGGTATACTGTATACTTTTTTATTAAAAAAAAAGCACAAAAAAAGCAACTTAATGTTGAAGGATCAATGGATGCAGGGGTATGTTTTATTTTGTGATTTGATTACCTTGACGCTGTGTGTGTCAGGTTGTGTGCAGGTAGCTGAAGACGAGGATGCAGGAACTTCAAAGTAGTTGATTTATTTACAAAATAAACTTCAGGAACATACATGAACAAAATAACAAACTCCAGGAATTCAGAGACACAAACATACAAGGACGACGACCAACAAACACTGAGGGAAAACACAAGGCTTAAAAGAACTGGGACAAATGGGATAATTAACTGAACACAGGTGAAGAAACTGAACACAAACGAGGAGCGGGAAAAACTAACAGGACTAAACCAAAATCACAAAGACAGGGGGAAACAAGATCACAGAACATAACTAAACACATAGAAAACGTGACAGAACCTCCCCCTCCCCGAAGGCGCGTCCTCGCGCCGTATATGTTATAAAGGGGTGGGAGGGTGGGCGCCCTGGAGGCTGACGAGGGCATGGTGGTGCAGGGACGGGAAGCCTCCAGGGCGGAGCTGGTTGCTCGGGGAACCGGGGTGGAACAGGCTGTGGACATGGCCATGTCTGAGCAGGCTGTGGGCGTGGCCACGGCGGAGCTGTCGGACCCTCGGGCGTCCAGGGCGGAGCGGCGTCCAGGGCGGAGCTGTCGGACCCTCGGGCGTCCAGGGCGGAGCTGTGGGACCCTCGGGCGGCCATGGCGGTGAGGACCCTTCGGGCGGCCATGGCGGTGCGGACCCTTCGGGCGGCCATGGTGGAGATGTTTTTCAGGTGGCTATGGTGGTACTAGGCACCTCGTCGGAGAGACCTCCGCAGTCCCCCTAGCAGGTATACTGCGCCCCACCAAAATTTTAATGGGGAAATTGAGAGAAAAGGAGGGGTCCGGCAGCAAAGAGGGTCTTGAACTAAGCGGGATCAGTGGCGAAGGAAACTCTGGGCTGGACTGGACTGGCACAGGATCAGTGGGCTCTGGCGCAGGACCTACGGGCTCTGGCGCAGGACCTACGGGCTCTGGCGCAGGACCTACGGGCTCGGGCGCAGGACCTACGGGCTCGGGCGCAGGACCTACGGGCTCGGACGCAGGACCTACGGGCTCGGGCGCAGGACCTACGGGCTCGGGCGCAGGACCTACGGGCTCTGGCCCAGGACCAACGAGCTCTGGCGCAGGACCAACGGGCTCTGGCGCAGGATCAACGGGCTCTGGCGCAGGATCAACGGGCTCTGGCGCTGGATCAACGGGCTCTGGCGCAGGACTGGACGGGACGGGACCAGCACATCATGGGACACGGAACTGGACGGGACCAGCACATCATGGGACTCGGAAACTGGACGGGGTCAGCACATCATGGGACTCGGAACTGGACGGGACCAGCACATCATGGGACTCGGAACTGGACGGGGCCAGCACATCATGGGACTCGGAACTGGACGGGGCCAGCACATCATGGGACTCGGAACTGGACGGGGCCAGCACATCATGGGACTCGGAACTGGACGGGGCCAGCACATCATGGGACTCGGAACTGGACGGGGCCAGCACATCATGGGACTCGGAACTGGACGGGGCCAGCACATCATGGGAATCGGAACTGGACGGGGCCAGCACATCATGGGACTCTTAACTGGACGGGGCCAGCACATCATGGGACTCGGAACTGGACGGGGCCAGCACATCATGGGACTCGGAACTGGACTCATGGGCCAGAGCTGATGTGCGTGTAGCCCACACACACAGTATCCCCGCAGACATCACAATCAGCGCTGTGTCTTCTCGTGTGGACTCACATGTGGTGTGCTCCGGAACAAACACCGGCTCAGGAACGGGCACAGTCTCTTGCTCGAAGACTGGCTCTGGCTCTGGCTCTTGCTCGAAGACTGGCTCTGGCTCTTGCTCGAAGACTGGCTCTGGAACAGCAGACACCGTCTCCGGCTCTGGCGGGCAGGCGATGGGCTCAGGCGCTGGCAGGCTTGGAACTGATTGGAGTGGGAGATCTTCTATGAGGTAGTTGGATCCACACGCCCACAGCGTGTGATCCATAAACTCCAAGAAGGACATTTTTAGGTCCTTTACCAGAAGTATCTGGGCAGGCGGGTCCTTTAGACAACCCCAGAAACTCTGCTTCAGTTCCTCTACATCCAACGTCACGTCATCATAGAGCTCTAGGTATGCCCCGCATACTCTTCTAATGAGCGCTCACCTTGAAGGAGGATAGGTGTGTGAATTGGTTTCACCTTTTTGTTCTTCCTCCTTCGGCTCATTCTCGGTTTTTGTACTGGCTCTGGCTCTTTCTGGAAGACTGGCTCTGACTCTTGCTCGAAGACTGGCTCTGGCTCCTGTTCGACAGGGCGGATGAGATGAGGATTGGGCTGGACGCAGAGATGTTGACGCTAAAAAGGTTGTCTAGTCCCATATCGCCCATATCCTCCCCTGTGACCTCCACGGATCCCCCGGAAAATAGCTTTGCGGGTTCCCACAAAGGCCTGCTTATCGAACTCCATGTTCGACTGGAGGCTTACACTGGAGGATTTTACTTTTAAAGGTTGGTCGTTCTGTCAGGGTGTGTGCAGGTAGCTGAAGACGAGGATGCAGGAACTTCAAAGTAGTTGATTTATTTACAAAATTGAGCGTCAGCGTCAGTTCTGGCAGGCCAGGTAGTCAAGACGCTGCTAATGCTTTGCTATCAACACTGTCCCGTCAGCTGATCAGCTCCAGCTGAGCTGCATTAGCTGATTAACTCCCCTCGTTGCTCAATGGCCAAAGCTCAAACAAGGTGCCTATTTAAAGCTCATTCACCTTGCTCATACATGCTTGCTGCTCGCTCTGCTGGTTTGCTGCTCGCTCTGCTGGTTTGCTGCTCGCTCTGCTGGTTTGCTGCTCGCTCTGCTGGTTGCTGCTCGCTCTGCTGGCTCGCTGCTCGCTTCTGCTGCCCGCCACCTCCCCAGCTCCTCCTTATGCATAATGTGGCATTTGCTTATGTCATGTTGCCTGCTCTGTTCACAGGGGGATATTTTAGCTCTCACAGTCTTAAACCGTGTGAGCGTTCCCTAATGCTGCTGCTGCTGTCCACTGACTCTCTGCTATTTCATGGTGCTCATGAAAGGTCAGAGGACTCCCTGAACAGAGCCATACCGCCAAAATTTTAATTCAGGAACATCAACTTGTTTGCAATCTATTCAATAAAATTCTTAAATTAATTTTTTGTCTGTGTGTTCTTGACTTAATGGACCTGACAGAAATAAACTTCAGGAACATACCACAACTTCAGGACGACAACCAACAAACACTGAGGAAAAACACAAGGCTTAATAGAACTGGGACTAATGGGATAATTAACTGAACACAGGTGAAGAAACTGAACACAAAAGAGGAGCGGGAAAAACTAACAGGACTAAACCAAAATAACAAAGACAGGGGGAAACAAGATCACAGAACATAACTAAACACATAGAAAACGTGACAGTGTGCTGCTATTACCTTCCATGCCCCATTTTTGGCTACTAGCAAAATTATTTCTTATCCAATTTCTTTGGTGCAGACAGTTAGAGATGGAGCAGTGAATAAAGCACAGAGAGAGGCTTGGAAAAAATGTCACATTACGTTACAATAAAAAAAACTATGTACTGAGGGGGGCCGGAAGAACAGAGAGCGAGTACAATTCCATGAAATTGCCCTGAATATGGGCATTACACAAAGCAAATCATTTCACAATTAATCTCCAATTTTACAGTATATTGAAGACTCAGAGTTTTAAATACAGTAAAACCACATGTAAAAAAAACATTATAGTTTGGTCAAAATTTTTACCCTGAGCAGCTAACAAGAAAGATATGGGTTTCATTCACTAACCATGCAACTCCTAGTGGATGAAAGATGTATTGTGTATAATAAATTGTTATAGCATTTTCTGTTTTACATTTGTGCAAAAAATGAGCCAATGTAATTGGCGTGCGTGATTCGCATCACACACTCCGCCCCCGCGGCGCGGGTATAAATACGGAAGTGGATGCACGCACTAGTTGCCTTTCGCTTCGGAGCCGATCGTTTGATGTCTCTGAGAGTGCTGTTGTCTACAACGAGCGAGTGTGTCGGTGTTCTTCAGGAAGACTCTCCCAGTGCTGGTGTTCTACAGCGCGAGTGCAGCGGTGATCGCGAGCTTTGAGCTCTCAACTGCTGTTTTAACAGCAACAAATTTCTAAATGTTTTTGTGTGTTGATGGCTGGTTAGAGGGCGGAAAAGTGAGTGCTTCCCTGTTTCAGTTCTCTGTTCAGTGTTGCCGTGGTCATTCCCCTGTGTGCTCCGGCACTGGTGACGGTCCTATTTTCTGAAAGAGCAACACGGGTGCGTTTGCGTCTTTTTCAAGATGTCATTCCGCCCGTGCGTTTCTGGGTGCGGTCGTTCCCTGTCTCTCTCTGATGGTCACAAATGTTGTGTCACGTGTTTGGGCTTACAGCACGCTGAGACAGCTTTTGTGGACAGCTCATGTTTTCACTGTGGGAACATGACTGTCGCAGTGTTGAGGGCGAGACTCGCCTTCGTTCGCGGAGAGCGAGTCCCCATTACCATGCCCCACCCTCGGGTGCTGTGTGGGATGGGTGACCGGAGGATAGTGTTGGATGTCCCGCCCGGTAACCATCCCCCAGTGGAAGGTAATCCTCCCTTCCACTGCAACCACTGGAGCCTCCTGTGTTGTCTGCTGGTCCATCTGTAATGGGTGGGCCAGCGGTTTCACTCGGGGCTCCCCTGGAGGACAGGACGCCGATTGCAGCATCGGAGGGTGAGCTGACTTCTAGAGATGATGACTCCCTCCGGGAGTTCAATGTTGCCCGAGCCGGATCCAGAATTATCAGCTATGCTGAAACGGGCCGCCGAGGCTGCCGGGCTCGAGTGGAACCTCCACCGTGTCCCGTTCAGTCTCGGTTGGAATCTGGAGTTTGGTATCTTGGGGGCGGGCCGCGCTGGTTCTCAGCTCGCCGCCCCAGTGCCTTTCTTTCCCGAAATGCATGGAGAGCTTATCAGGTGGTGAACAGCATCTTTCTCTGCCAGAAACTACCTGAATAGCTTTTCCCCCTCATTACCCTTGATGGAGGAACGGTGAAGGGTTGCGAGGTGTCCCTCCATTGGAGCGGTCTGTCGACACAGGTGCACCTGTGTCCGGCGGCCGCTGCCTTTTGGGGGGATCCTCGTCTCCCCCCTAAGGCCTGTGAGTTTTCGTCTGTTCCGACGGGCAGAGCTTACAAAGCCTGTGGGCAAGCCGCTTCCACTTGCGTGCCATGGCGTTGCTGCAGGCTAGGGCACCCATGGCATGCACGAGGGTAATCCAGACCGTGCGCTCATAGGTGAGCACCGCACTGCATCCGACCTCACCCTCCGGGGTACGGGTGTCATAGCGTGCGTGATCGGTCTGGCGATGTCCACCTTGGTGGTCCAGTAGCGCCTTCGTTGGCTCAGTCTGGTTGGTATGGCAAATGCGGACAAGGTTCGGTTTCTGGTCTCCCCAATTTCCCAGGTTGGGCTGGTCGGCGACGCGGTGGAGAACTGCATCCAACAGTTCTCTGCCTCTCAAGCGCAGACGGAGGTCATCTGGCACATCCTGCCCCGGTGGCCAGCTGCTGCCTCCACCCGCGCCGGTGGCAGCTCCTCCGCCTGCTCGTCGCCGTGGGTGTTCCCCAGCCGCCGCTCCTGCTGGCCCTCCGCAGCAGCCTCCACCCAGGCCTCAGCATGGAGCCGGCCGCAGTAGAGACGCCCAGCCCACTCCAGGCGCTGCCAAGCCAGGTGGCAAGCGACAGTGAAAGCATTCCGGAGCGGGCCGCCCAGGAATGGATGAGATGCTCTTGGAGTGGCACGATCACTCCCTCCCCCCGGGTGAGGGCCGGGTGGAGCTTTTGTTTGTGTTTGTGTCTGTTCCGCCGCTGGCTCCCTACACTTCAAAGAGGGAGCAAAGCGGTACCGACACTTCAAAGAGGGAGCAATTTCATCTGTTCCTGGGTCCCAAGAGGGCCAGTCTGGCGGGTGTGACCCTGTATAGCCTTACACCCCTCAGCTCCCCCTTGGTCGCCAGCAGGCAGCTTGGTGCATTCGAGGACCCGGTCATCCGCCTTCTGACGCGCCCCCTGCCGCTAGTGGAGACAGGTAAGTGTTGCACAGCACACTAACACCAGTATCTCTACTTTGCTGCCCCATCTCAGGCTCGGATACCCCGCTCAAGTCAGTGATAATCATCACATTAGGTGTTGAGCAGACGTGCTTCTGAAAATTCAGTGATATTGATCACACCGAGTGTTGAGCAGTGCTCCTGACTTGTGCGCGCATATCTTGTCCTGCTGGCGAAGGACTTGATATAGCCGCTCCCTGCAGCCGGTATGAAGGCCAGTTGTAAACTCATTCTTCATGCTACTAGGTGGTGGGTCGTGACCATCTTGGCCCAAGATTGGTCTGCAGCTCCGACCTGAGAGACATGTGCTTCAGATCTCTACCTTCCGCACCGCAGGCCATCCTGTGTGTTGCGTGTAAGGGTGGAGTATCAGTACAGTGTCCTTCCCTTCAAGTGCTCCAGAGCCCGTTGGGTCCTCAGGTCAACTGGAAGAGAGTAATCTCGCCCACGGGCTGAGTATCTCTTTTTCAGTTTTGGAGATGGACTCGGCCTAACACGTCTCTCCAATGAGAATGTGTTCAGCTGGTGTTGAAGTGAGAAAGGGTCCCACTGAAAGAGCTTTCAGAGGCTCCTGGGGTATATGGTAGTCGCAGCCTTTGGCTTCCTCCATATGTGACCGCTTCAGCGCTAGCTTCATGATCGAGTCCCGAGGTGACCGTGGCAGAGCAGCTCACCCTGTGTGACTATAGTTCATCCCGGTTTGCTGCCAAACCCTCTTCAACAGAGGGGCCATGTACAAAGGGCGTGTTTTAACGGGGGCCTGGGCGACCCCCGACTACACGGGCATTCGTGACTCGAATTTTTAGACATTTACATTCCCTTACATGTCACAACTCACCCGTCACCTCCTCCTTGGAGTCAGAAGCTTCTGAGGACGCTTTGTTCCACTCCTCCCGCTTTACTCAATCGTGCCGCCATCGAGCCTCACGACAGTTATAGCCAGGGCAAGTGGAGACTCCATCCCCTGGGTCCAGCTGGGTCATGACCATTCCGGGGCCGCTCAGTTGCCCCCCCGGTTTCATCTTTCCGCAAAGTGTTTGTGTAAACCGAGCGGACTACCCTTGGACAAACACTGGGTCTCAGCTGCCCCAGAGGCCCGCAGAAATGCGTTTAACCCCATTGAGCCTCCTAAAAGTGACCGCAACTCATGGTCGCCTTGCGCCTGCTCAAGTCAGTGAAATCATCACACTTCATGTTGAGCAGAATTGCTCCTGAAACTCAGTGAAGTTCATCGCACTCAGGTGTTGAGCAGCAATGCTCCTGTAGCTCAGTGAGTTCATCACACTCAGGTGTTGAGCAGAAATGCTCCTGTAGCTCAGTGAATTCGTCACACGCAGTGCTGAGCAGAAATGCTCCTGGTGCTCAGTGAAGTTCTTCGCACTCAAGTGTTGAGCAGAAATGCTCCTGAAGCTCAGTGAGTTTATTACACTCAGGTGTTGAGCAGGAATGCTCCTGAAGCTCAGTGAACTTGTCACACTCAAGTGCTGAACAGAAATGCTCCTGGTGCTCAGTGAAGTTCTTCGCACTCAAGTGTTGAGCAGAAATGCTCCTGAAGCTCAGTGAGTTTATTACACTCAGGTGTTGAGCAGGAATGCTCCTGAAGCTCAGTGAACTTGTCACACTCAGGTGTTGAGCAGGAATGCTCCTGAAGCTCAGTGAACTTGTCACACTCAAGTGCTGAGCAGAAGATGCTCCTGAAGCCCAGTGATCTTCACATGTTGTGTTGAGCAACGCTCCTGTCTTTTTGCGCCCGTCGCTTGCACCTACGTGCTAAGTCAGGAGAGGAACAGGTCTTCATAGTTGCCCCTTATTGGCCCAACTAGACCTGGTTCCCATCGACAGCCTTCATGACTTCCCCTGAAAACTCTTTCAGGGACGGGGCACGAGGGCACCAGCGTTCTTCCCCCGGAGATTCCGGGCGGTCTTACATCTGAACGCGGAGGTTCAGGTGGCTATCACAGGGCATGTGATAGTTACCATCACTTCTGCGAGCACCCCCTAGAAATGGGTAGCGTGCTTACGCCTTTAGAAGTGGAACCTAGTCGTTGAGTGCGTCTTCTGAGAGCTTTCGATCACTTCAGTGCTCTCTTTCCTGCAAAATGGGTTGCAGTAGGCTGTTTTCCTTCACCCTCAAAATGATGTTGCCTCGGTGTTTAAACGACGCTCATCGTGTTGCAGAAGTGTGCAGAAGCACGTTCTGATCGTCAGGTTCCTGAGGAGCAAGGTCTTGTAAATCCTTGTGTCCCTCTTTATACTCTTGGGCCTTGTCCCTGGTGCGACTGCACTGCAGAGACCGCCCCTGAGCCACTGCAGGCAGTGAGTTAAAAATTCTGTTATATCAGTTCTCCTGCTCGCGTGGTCTCTACTAGAGGGTAGGGACTTGCTCGCTTTCGGTCAACGTATTGTGCCTGGAGTCTGGGCCGGCTAACTCTCACAAGCTGAGACCCCGGCGCGGATTGTGCCCAAGGTTCCTACCTCTCCCGTAATAGGAGCAGGTGGTGAGCCTGCAAGCGCTGCCCTGGAGGAGGCAGATCCAGCCCTGGCTTCTCTGTCCGTTCGCTTGGACGTGTACAGAACGCAAGCCATAGACCTCAGACCAGCTCTAAAAATATCTGTTGGAACACAGCAGAGAGGGAAGGCTGTTTCCATGCCAAGTTGCACTTTTTGCTTGCCTTCATTTCGGTAAAAATCCGAGATGCAACATGTCTACTTAGGTGTTGAGCTCCTCTATGATGAGTGTAAAGTGCTCCGCCTGGGCGTTGACGATATGCTTTGCTAAACAGATTCTAGAGTTGGGGGCTGGACGACACCTAGTTGAACCGCTGCTTCCCGTGGGCTCCCTTCTCATGAAGCCAGTTTCACCGTGAGCCGGTTCAAGTGTCGGCTTGCTGCGCCATTCCCCTCCTATGGACTGGATACGTGCGCCTTTCTACTCCAGTTGAGTTCCCGTAAAATTGAACCCTGTTGAGTTCCTCCACACCCCTCCGACGTCGGACGTGCGGAACGTCTGGTGTTAGGCCTACCACTCGTAAGCAGTGTGGAACCTGTGTTAGGCTGGGTCCATATGTTGCGGTCCCTACGGCGACCCCATATGTGTATTCTTCCACGATACGGCTCCCTGCGGCGAGCCCGTGTCTTCCCTCGGCAGAGTCTCTCTGCCTTCACTGTCCGGTGTGTCTCCCCCCTCTTAGGCTGGAGCCACCCCAGTGACATTCCGTATGTTAGACTGCCCGGTTTCCGCCCAGTTCATATGTGTATTCTCCACGTTACCTCCCTCTGGGTTGGATGTGGCTTCCGCAGCGTCCCTTCCTTCCAATGTACGGGGAACGCTTTCCCAGTGGTCCTGTAGGAACAGCAGTGACTTCCCTGGCCTAAGCCCTGTCCATCCCCGCCTTAAATTTGCGGGGGCATCAGGAGGCTTTGGTTTAGGCACTGGAAGGTGGCAGCGTTAGTGGCGTGTTCAAAGGGTGATCCCAATTCAGTCGACCGTCGACTACGTCTGTCGTTATCGACTGAAAGGGAACGTCCTGGTTGCGTATGCAACCCACCGTTCCCTGAAGGAGGGAACGGAGGACGTAGTCCCCTTGCCACTACCGCTGGACCACCGCTGACCCCGGGTTACTCTCGGCTCCTCAGCGAAAAGCAACTAGTGCGTGCATCCACTTCCGTATTTATACCCGCGCCGCGGGGGCGGAGTGTGTGATGCGAATCACGCACGCCAATTACATTGGCTCGTTCAATAGTACTCGAAGAAGACAGGCTCTCTAGCGAGATCCCAATTCAGTCGACCGTCGACTACGTCCTCCGTTCCCTCCTTCAGGGAACGGTGGGTTGCATACGCAACCAGGACGTTCATGTCAGTGCTGGTGTTTGGGGAAACATCCAGAACATGATAGGCAATAGAGGCTGCCTTTAATTTAAAGCAGTAAGCTGAGGCGGAACAGCCTTGATAATCTGTCAGGCTCTTTGTTTTGGTGAGAAGAAATTCAAGCTGAAGTGGAGTCATTTCCGCCTAGACCGGACATGCCTTTGGATATTTCAAGTGGTTTATGGCAGTTTCTGAAGGTTCTGTGGGATATTCTGTTGTTGCTTTTACTGTCTGCATAAAATATATTGTAAGAAAACCGATGATTCTTAAAGGGATAAATCTGTCATGATTAATCACCCTCATGTCTTTTTTGTTGACAGTAAAAGAAAGTATTTTGAAAAATCTCTGAGAATGTTTTTGTCCATACAATAGAGCCCAATGGTCTCCAAAACTGTTTGGTTACCAACATCCTTCAAAATACATTATTTTGTGTTCCACAGAAAGAAAGAAATGCATACAGAACATGAGGGTGAGTAAATTATGACAGAATTTTAATTTTTTGAGGTACTATTCCTTTAACACATTATAAATACCCCTATTTGGCTAAAATTGGCTTTAGCTGGTTAATCAGTTTTATTTATAGAAACTATTCACAATTCTTATTGTTTTAAAACAGCTTTACAGAAAAAAATAGTGTGGTAATAATGTTTTAAATTGTATTATATTGTATCCATTTTGCAATTCAGTTTACAGCGACTTTAAAATTAGGCCTTAATAAATTTGCCTGTAACCCACAATGAACAAGTCAAAAACCTCTGTGGCAATGAGGTTTTAGTAGTGTAGAAAAATAATTATTTGGAGAAAGTAGGTCTAGCTGAGGTGTGTGTCCACCACATATTGTTTGCGGAGATGCATGGATTAGCCTCTACTGGAAGATGACATAACTACACCACGTCTGGTTCCTACAACAATCATTCTGCACTGAGAGCTGTTCAAAATGATGTGCATTTTATGACAAAAGTTTTCGCAAGTAACATATACTGTATTTCTAATCCTATTAATGTAGTAAAGAAGATCTTATGTTGATGTTCATGATGTTATTTCCATGCTCCCTACATGATGACTCATTAGATGGGCTCATTTACCTACATTTATGCAAAACTCCTAAAACATATATGTGACCTGATCCAGAAAAAGGAGTCACAGTGACCCGAATTTCAAAATGAGATTTTGGTATTACAGTAATGGAAAGAGATAATAAGCTTTCAAATTATATCCTAGTCAAAGTCATACCTTGAATGGTTGTAAAGATATACACATTTGCCCTCTTTTTCCAATTGAAAACCTGAGAAAATCGCTTTTAAAGTTTGTGGCCTGTGTTTTGTTGATGTCTTTCAAAGTCCATTGCATTTAAAGGGAAAAAAGATTTATTTTTGACTAACTTAATTTGACCAAAGACATTTTTCAAAAATGTACTAAAATAAGAAAGATTGAACAGAGGTGCTACATTGCTTGAGAGAGAGGGTGTGTGTTTGTTTTTGTTTGTGTTTGTGTGTGTGTGTGTGTGTGTGTGTGTGTGTGTGTGTGTGTGTGTGTGTGTGTGTGTGTGTGTGTGTGTGTGTGTGTGTGTGTGTGTGTGTGTGTGTGTGTGTGTGTGTGTGTGTGTGTGTGTGTGTGTGTGTGTGTGTGTGTGTGTGTGTGTGTGTGTGTGTGTGTGTGTTAGAGAGAGAGAGAGAAAGTGAGAAAGTGAGAGAGGCAGAGAGACAAGGAAAAAGAGAACAAATAATGCTAGCCTATGCAATCATATCTTTGTGTAGGCTAGTTGACAATAACAGTGTAACAAATTCATAACTTTGGGAGATTATTTTTGAATGTCTGTTCTTTGAAATTAGCACCAATAAAATATATTATTTCATTGTTTTTCCACATAATCGGCCCATATCTTAAAACGGAACGTTGCGACTTCTGACTCGTTTTGCCAGAGCGGGTCACATATACACATGCAATTCTCTGCAGTTTCCAGCTGAAATGAACAGAAGTGACAGTAATAAAATAACTTTTTTCATATTCCAAATGTAAGATAAACAGAACCTCAGATACGTTGATCTCCTGATATATGGACAACACAAACACATACTGCCATTTGTCTCCACACCCCACAAAGTGAAGCTGCGGGAAAGCTTCTTTCCCTCCTGTCCTTCCTTAACATTTGTTCCTTCTCCCCCACTTCCTTCCCTTTACACATCCTTCTCTAATCTTAGTTCACTTAGAAAGATTATATAAAAAAGTAAAATGTTCTACATCAATACAAGTTAATTAACAGTCATGTTTGGTATAATTTAAAATGTCTCAGTGCGACTGGTACAATGGTCTCATCTCCACAGAAGTAAACCAAATGGTAATAAGGGTTTAGAGATACTTTGGTTACTGGGTGTGCACTTTTTTTCCCAGGGTCCTTCATCCAAACTAACTCCTGTTCCTCGACAAGGTGTGAACTCCCTGTGTTTATAACTCAATGCAAATTCCTATTGTAAGTTCAATCCCCACATTAGGGGATGTTTTGTCTCGGTCTGAGTTCTTAAAGGTTTTGTAGCCTGATCAGCCTGTGATGCTGAATGTCCTCAAGACACTTCATGATTGTTGTTGAATTTCAACATGAATTTCATGTTGTTGTATTTATTATCTTTGAATTGATTATGTAATTGGCATGATACATTTACCTTACTAATAATAAATTGTTACATTTGATTTTATTCTGACTTACTCTGAAATTATTGATTCTAGTAGATTAAGTCCATAACACCATAAGTTTACGCACAGGTTAGTAACGAACTAACGCTCAGTTTTGTGGAGCATTGGGGCAGCCCAACTGAAGTTTTAGCGTTCCGCCTAACACATTGGCATTTATCAATGTATACTTAGACTGTAGAGGCAATTTCTCTTTAGAGCAACTGAGTATTGTAATATTAATCTAACAAAGTGTACATGGGAAGCCATGGCATGATTATACAAAGTTATCATTAGAAGAAGTTAAGTTGGTTAGCTTGTTTTTTCTGGTAATGGTCGTGACCTCTGGTTAGATATAATTTTACCTTAGTTAAGTGTGTACAGATCTATGGGGACTAATATACTTTCAGAAATTAACAAGCATGGTGTGGTTATCTAAAAAGTAGTAGTCAATCCCCTCTGTTAATGATCAAGACTGACGAGTTTAGGATTATGAGATTGTATCTGGTCGGTGCGAAACTCAAAGTGTTATAGTATAATTATAGTATAAACATAGTGTTAATTATAGGCAATTAAATTACTTTGCCACGCTGAAAAGACGCACAGAAACCTTCATCCGCTTATCGGAAACTGTCGTTAGGACCGATTTGGCTGGCCTTACACACAAATGATGATTAAAAGGATTATGAGGGCAGATTATCAATGAATAAAGACTTAATTTTGACACAGTTCCTTGCACAATACTATGTTTATGTTATGACATCAATACACTTTTACCATATTGCATGATACATTTTAAAGTTTGCATCACATAAACAGCTCCATAAAATGGCATGGTTACTTCAGAGTTAACCTTTTAGTGTCAATCACCGGACATTTTATTTCTGAACTGCTGTAATATATACAACAATAATATAACATCATCACATTCACAATCATCCGTTTTGGAGAGAATTGAATGCACTTTTTGTGCCCGTTACTGGACATGTGACTTTGAAACACATGTGTGGGTATCTGCAGGTTGGAGTAATGGACATGACGGAATGTTGGACCAATGCCGAAAGGTAGAGGCGTGGAGAAAGGTCTTTATCATTGGTGAAGAAAGCTGTCTGTCAGGCTGTGGGATAGGGTTAGGGGTTAGTTTCTGTTGTTGCAATTCACCTTTCGGTACGCCTCCTTTCATTACTCCAACCTGCAGCTATCCCTGTCTTGTGAAACATGCAAGAAGCAACATAATATCATTTTGCAGAAATGTTCCCATAGGCCCGTTTTTTCCACTGAGCCTGGGTGGTTTTGTATACCCCCATGCAGTTCAGCCCTTGTTGGTTCACAGCCTGAGGACCGGGCATATTTACAGTACAGCCTTCTAAAGCAACTGAGAAATAGCTATCATAAGTGAAGCCCTAATGGCCATGAAGAAACTCCTGCACCCTGAGTTAATTTTGTCTATGCATAATGTTTTATGACACCATTTTATATAAGTGCTAATTACTGTTGTCTCTACGTTCTTGATTTGTTTTCACACAATGTTGCTTTGTAATTTTGAATAGCGTCTTCAGTACTAAAAGCACCAGCCATGAAATTACTGTGCTACAAGCAGAGAAAATTAGCTTGTGTTCACACTCCCTGCATGGTGTTCTGTTTTCACATTTCTTTTAATAGTGGCTGTGAATTACATCATACAGTGATCTGGGAAGAGTGTTACTGCTTTTTTGTAAATGCTGTTACTTCTGAGCAGTATTAGCAGCTTTTAATTCATGTCAATCAGGTGGGGTTTTTTTTTATCTGAATGCTGTACGGAAGCTGTAACTCACACTCTGGTCCTCCCTATGTTGTATGTATGTACTTGCGTAGGGCCCCCAAACCACCAGGGGGCCCATTTTAACTCAAATGATTTAATGACTATGCTGTGCGATTAATAGAATTTTAGTTTCGTTTTTGATTTGGCTTCCAGCGACTATGAAAACACGATTCCGCATTCTGTACCTTTCCTTTTAAGCGGTGTGCTGTCGCCTTTTGTACCTAACATCCAAATCAATCAAATCATGTAACGTGACTGTAATAATATGCCGGACATGCATGATACTAAAAAAAGAGTTAAAAGCGTATTGATTCCCCAGGCAGCTTTCTGTGCGCGTGATCTGAGATGCAGTGAAACACTGACAAGTATAGGCTACATTGGGCTTTGGGCGTGCGCTTAAACAGACAAATACACACAAAAATATGTCAAAATGTCTGTCTTGCCAAGTTTTCAATCAAACACAGTCAGTTATGTCTTAAGTGAACATAAACAGTTAGGAAAATAAATGGGAGAAGCATTCACTTGTTTTCACTGAGTAAATTTAGTTACTTTGATAAGATATGTATATTTAATTTATTTATTTTTTTAATTTTATTTTTTTTAAATAATTTTATTTTTATTTTTTTCAATTTCTGTATAGTATACTTATTATTATTAGTAGAATAAATTTATTTAATTTGTATATTTTTTCTATCGTATTTTTCCTATTGTTTGTAATTTAATTTTTTACTGTATTACTGACTGTTTCAACTGTTTAGTGAATCTGCTCTGAAAGAGCAGTTTTTTACAATAGACAGCCCTAGTAATTATTGATATGACTTTTACAGCAAAATTATATATAATTGATGGTGCTGATTACTTCCTTATTGTATGATTGTGTGTAGGGTCTGTATGTTTTAATCCTGTTGTTGTTTCCTATTCATGTGGAGAGAATCATGCTAATCCTCTGTGAATTACATTTTGTCCCACATGAACATGAGTTTGGTCACCGCATATGGTATATGCTGAATGTTATTCTAAGACTTGGCTGCATTTAAAGAGCATGTGAGACTTAAAGGTAGGCTACTTTGTTGTTTGTTTGTGCATTAGTTATGACCCAGGTCTTTTGCTTTTACTCAGCCCTGAACTTCTATTTGCTAATTGATTATCCTCTTTATAATACTACCTTGTGATTATTTATAATAATACTGTTTATAAACACCTATTTTACCAAGAGATGTTACAAGATTTGTTGTTTACGTGTTGTGTATGCCTTGTATAAATGGAGAGGTCCAGTGAAGCCGAGTACTGTACAGTGGTGCTTGAAATTACATGTGTAGGTAAAATGTTAATGGTAGAATAACCTTTTGCAGTTTTACAGCAGTCTGTGTGATGATGTGTATAAAGTACATCTGTTTATATGTAAGGAAGGAACAATGAAATTTTACATTTGAGGATGTGAATTGACGACGAGCCATTGAATTATTAAAAATAGTGGTAATGGGGGCTGTAACATCTCGGGTGTGCATTTTTTTTTCTAATGATTCCATGGCCCGGAGTCAATTATTCCGCTTATACTACGGTTACCACACCTTAAAACATTGTTCAGATTATGTATTTCAAGGTTTTTGTACTTTTGGCTTTTGTCTAGTCTTGAGTGTGGGACTAGTTTCCTACGCATCTCATCCCAAGCCTCCGTTGCTAATTACAAAACGTAATTTTAGAGCTTCCGGAGACCCTAAGCCACTGATAGCAGACTAATGCAGTTATTAATACAGTTATTAGAGAGAGAGAGAGAGAGAGAGAGAGGGAGAGGGAGCGTTACCTCAGTCTGTGCGTCTCAACAGTGTTTGGCACCAGCGTCTACTAATAGCGAAACTACGTTTTTCTGCAGTGCACATCGCTACGTCATGTAACTTTTAAGTTGCTAAACTATTTTACTGATAAAATCATCGGAGAAGCGCTCAAGTGTTATGCGGTCTGGAACTACTTTAGCCGTGCGTTTCCCTGAAAATAATTTCACACCTTAGAACGTTCGTCAACCAATCAGATTCAAGTATTTAACAGCTCCGCAGTATATATAGACCCCTTTTCAGTTGGTAAACATGATGACGTTTTTATGTGGGCGGAGCTTAGGTGGAGGTTGAACAAAAGAGTATAGAATTACCAGGAGGCGAAACTCCTTTGCAGTTTTGGTAACAATCGCTAGACGGCGCTGCTGTCGCGCTGACGCCATTTTGGACTGAACCAACGGTTTTACCATTAGCACCATGGATATCCATAATAGATGTCTTACGGCGGAGTCTCTATCGTCATCACCGTCAGCCATCTTGTCACATGCAAGCTTTATGGTGGGCTCTGTGGTACCTGATGTAAGATGAGTGATCAGCACAAACACAAATACTCTTATCTCGTTGAAATCTTGACGGATTTACAAACGGTTTGGTTTCTTACAAACGGTTTGGTTTCTTACAAACGTTATTAACGTGGCTATAATTCTGGATGATTATTTATTTTATACACTTATTATTCATAAGTATACAGTGTGATAACTACATTTCTGACGTTTGTAACAAACCAAACCGTTTGAAAATCGGTAGAAAATTGAGCAAGTTATGGTTATTTAAAAAGTGCATGCACCATTAAAACACAATGTTACGAGAGAGCGAGCTGCCTGTGACAAGATGGCCGGCAGGTGCGGACGTCAACCTCCATTGGCCAGCAGCGCGGACGAGACTGTACAGTATTATGTCTGAAAATAATTGGAAACAAAGAAAATAGTGTTCTGCCATCAACTGCAACGACTACAAGTGTACAACCAATCAACTAGCATTTCATAGATTCCCCAAAGATCCAGAGAGGTAAAGTAGAAAAGGTTTTTATTTACGTTAAAGTGAGCAGCGTACGTACGTCTCTCTCCATACGTAAATAGCGGCAGCATGGAGGTGTACAACAGTGAGTGCAGGGAAGTTGTGTGTGACAAGGAAAAGTGCAAAAACACTCTTGTATACATGGTGAAACTATTCAATAGAGTCAGAATCCATCATATATAGACCAATTTCGAGCCGACGTCACAATTACGTCACGGCGCTAGCTGGAGGCAAAACAAAGGGAAAACGATACTCGGTTACTAACGTAACCTCGGTTCTCTCTAGAGAGGGAACGAGTATTGCGTAAGTTTAGCTTACGCTACGGGGGAAAGATTCATCTTCTCGAGATACTGAAGCCAAAAAATTATCCTTAATTTTGTATACCTTGTCAACGCAGTGCAGCAGCTAGCAGACCTAGAGCAGGCCATCTCGCGTGCTCATTGGCTGCCCTGCGGGTAACTGCTGCAGCCTACCAGTGAGCCCGGCGTGACGTCACGCCCAATGAAGGGCGCCCGCGCCTTTATAGCGTCACAGCCCGCCAGATAGGCGTGGCTTAGCGTATAAAATGGGGGCTGTAGGCTGAATTCTCTGGTTTTTCGACGACTGAAGCGAAGTCGCTCGTGGCGCGAGCACGGCCGGTTACGCA
The DNA here is from genome assembly GCF_051911475.1 of Siphateles boraxobius. Classification (NCBI taxonomy): domain Eukaryota; kingdom Metazoa; phylum Chordata; class Actinopteri; order Cypriniformes; family Leuciscidae; genus Siphateles; species Siphateles boraxobius. Next base: position 24,447,526 of record NW_027509042.1, read on the forward strand.
ATACTCGTTCCCTCTCTAGAGAGAACCGAGGTTACGTTAGTAACCAAGTATCGTTCTCTTACGAGAGGTTCTCCCGTATTGCGTAAGTTTAGCTTACGCTACGGGAACACTTTGTCAACGCCGTGCGCGCCAAGCATCCACATGAGACCCCGAGCTTGAGGGGAACCCCATAAGTGGAAAAAATAAGGTGGCCAGCCACGCGGCCATCACTTGTACATAAGCCCACATAGGGAATACAGAGCAGCAAGCCGGTCTGTATAGTCATATGGCACATACCCTACTTAGTGCAGCTCAACCAGGAGAGCTGAGTCATGAAAGTGATCTGAGCAGGAGATCTGGGCAGAATATACCTCTTTTTCAGACTGACAACAGTTTAGCCTGCAAGGCAGGAACTTCTAGGTTATAAAACCTGACAAAGGTAGACGGGGAGCTCCAGCCCGCCGCTACACATATGTCATGGATAGAAATTCCACTGGACCATGCCCACGACGAGGCCACGCCTCTCGTGGAATGAGCCCTGATGCCCAGAGGGCATTGCAGTCCTTTTGACGCGTAAGCTGCCGCTATAGCGTCCACTATCCATCTGGACAGGCTCTGTTTTGAGGAGGCGAGCCCCTTGGCGCGCCCACCAAACGAAACGAAAAGCTGTTCCGAACGCCTGAAGGAGGCGGAACGCGTAATGTAAAATCTCAGCGCTCTGACAGGGCAGAGGAGATTCACATCACTTTCTCTGTCAGATGCTGGGAGAGCTGACAGCGAAATAACTTGCGCTCTGAATGGAGTGCCCATCACTTTAGGGACATAACCATGTCTAGGTCTGAGGAAACCTTTAGAGTCATTTGGTCCGAACTCAAGACACGACGCGCTGACAGACAGCGCGTGCAGATCCCCTACACGTTTTACTGACGACAGTGTAGTCAAAAAAACGGTTTTTAGTGATAGATATTTCAACCCCACGGAGTCTAGTGGTTCAAATGGAAAAGCTTTCAGGGCCTCGAGGACCAGTGAAAGATCCCACATGGGAACCGACGGCGGGCGCGGCGGATTCATCCTTCTAGCTCCTCTAAGGAAGCGGATGACCAACTCATGTCTTCCCAGTGACTGGCCGTGCGTCGATTCCGCGAACGCTGCCACGGCCGCCACGTATACTTTGAGCGTGGATGGGGACCTTCCCTTATCCAACAGCTCTTGTAGGAAGGTGAGCATCTGCGCCACCACGCATGTCCGCAGGTCCAGACCTCTGTCGGTGCACCATCTAGAGAACACCGACCATTTAGACGCGTAGAGCCTTCTCGTGGAAGGGGCTCTAGACTGCGTGATCGTGTTCATCACTCCTTCTGGCAGGGCAACGAGTACCCGTTGATCAACCATGCATGCAGAGACCAGCGCTCTGGATGGGGATGTCAGATCGTGTGCGAGCCTGAGAGAGGAGATCTGCCCTCACCGGAATCGGCCACGGAGCTGTATGTGACAGCCGTGCCAGTTCCGGGAACCAAGTCTGATTCTCCCAATGCGGGGCTATGAGGAGCACCGAGTGGCGCGTTTCCCTGATCCTCTTGATCACCTGTGGCAACAGAGAGACCGGAGGGAAAGCATATAGCGGGAGGCTGGGCCAAACCTGGGCCAGCGCGTCCTCGTCCTTCGAGAAGAACGTCAGGCATTGAGCGTTGTCTTTTGACGCAAACAGGTAGACTTCCGCTCTGCCGAATAGGCGCCACAGTTTCTGGACCGTTTGGGGGTTCAGGGACCATTCCCCTGGGGGAACATTGTCCCTGGACAGTTTGTCTGGGCCGTCGTTCAAATGGCAGGGCACATGCGCCGCCCTCAGCGAGCGCAGGTTCATCTGCGACCAAATAAGGAGGCGTTCCGTCAGATTGCAGAGATTTCTGGATCTGACCCCGCCCTGACGGTTTACATAGGATACCACAGATGTGTTGTCCGAGCGGACAAGAACATGCTGGTCCTGTATGAACGGGAGGAAGCACTTCAGCGCGTTCTCGACCGCTATCATTTCCAGACAGTTTATGTGAAAACCCTTCTCCTGGTCTGACCACTGGCCAAAGGCCGGTCTGCCCTCGAACAGCGCGCCCCAACCCGAGTTGGACGCGTCTGTCGAGATGACCTTCTGATAAGAGATGGTTCCCATCATTACTCCCTGCTGGTAGCAGTCGGCCACTAACCAGGGCTGCAGAGCTGTAATGCAGGTCTGAGTCACTCTGATTTTCTGGCCGCCAGACACCCAGGCTGGGCGAGACGCGCGAGCGTTCAACCAGCGTTGGAGCGGGCGCATGCGCAGTAGGCCCAGCTGGAGCACCGCTGCAGCTGATGCCATACAGCCCAACATCCTTTGAAATGTTTTCAAAGGGAGAAAGCTGCCCTTCTGGAAAGATGTGGCTAGGTGGCGAACACGGCCCGCGCGCTGTGTCGATAAACGAGCCGTCATGGTCACCGAGTCCAGTTCTATTCCTAAAAAGGAAATTGACTGGCTGGGCAGTAATGAGCTCTTGGTCCAGTTGACCGTGAGACCCAAGCTTTCCAGATGACTGAGAAGCACTGTTCTGTGAGATAGTAGTTCTGTCTCTGACTGTGCCAATATCAGCCAATCGTCCAGATAGTTCATTATGCGCAGCCCCTGACTTCTCAGGGGGGCGAGCGCCGCGTCCATGCACTTTGTAAATGTACGGGGTGCCAGGGACAGGCCGAACGGCAGGACGGTGTATTGATATGCCTGACCGTCGAAGGCGAATCTCAAAAATTGCCTGTGACGGGGTACTATCTGAATCTGAAAATAGGCATCCTTCAGATCTAGAGAAATAAACCAGTCCCTCGGGCGAACGTGCGCGAGGATTTTCCTGGTCGTAAGCATTTTGAACGGTCTTTTTGCAAGCACTTTGTTCAAATATCTCAGATCTAGGATAGGTCTGAAGGCTCCGTCCTTCTTGGGTACGAGAAAATATTGGCTGTAAAAGCCTGACTCGCTCAGAGAAGGTGGTACCTTTTCTATAGCCCCTTTGCACAGCAGCTTTGCTATTTCTGCGTGAAGTAGGTGTGCTACTTCCGCATTCACTATCGTCGCGGTCCGGGCTTGAAAGCGCGGGGGACGGCGAATGAATTGAAGTGTATAGCCCTGCTTTATTGTGCTCAACACCCATTCTGAAATCCCTGGGATAGTTTCCCATGCAGCTATGTGAGCCGCTAGGGGGCGAATGGCCTCCGGGTTCAGACCGCCGCCATTTGCGGGCTTGTGAAACTGAACCGGAGCCGAGAGCGTGGCGCGCGCGCTCTCGGTTCTGGGCAATGGCCGCTCGCTGACAGCCGTTTCGGCTGACTTATGTGAGATGTCCCGATCATAAGGGATGGGGAACATACTTTTACCACACTTTGACGCGCGAGCAGCGCTCTGGGCGGAAGAGCTCTCTGTAAGCGTGAGCGCGCGTACGCGGGCACGAGACTTACAACTGTATCTGACGCCTCGATCATAATAGATGGGGAGCGCTTTATTAACGCCCTGTGTTTTGTGATAACACTTAAACGCGCAGGCGGGGCCCGGGGGGAGGTTTGTGTTAGCAAGCGTGAGCGCTCTCTGGCGGGCACGAGACTTACGTTCATAGCCTGCTTCTTTGATCGTGTAACAGAGCGGGCAGATAGTGGGCACAGACCTGTGGACACATTTCTTACATTCAACACTCGAGCGGCTTTTCTGCGCTTTATGAGAGTGTGCTCTGTGAGTGACACGGGATTTGGGGTGCTTATGTGTAGGGGTGAACACTGGGGCGTGGGCACATTCACTACACTTAAAACTCTGACGGCGTGAGCCGGACCAGACATTATACTCTTTTTGAGATTTCTCTGGGTCGCCGTGAAAACGGCGTTTGTGTGCAGGCGAGAGGGTGAATAAACCGACTCGTTGGCTGCTAGTTGAACCACTGCAGTAGCCTGTTCGAAGGGGACTGACAGGGAAATGAACTTTGACGGCGGTCCGGCCGCAGCGGGACACGCGCGTCTTTTCTCTCTCGCTGTTAGGAGGGCTTCGCGTGCTCGGACTTCAGCGTGATTCTTTGCCGAGGCCCTCTGGGGGGCGGCGGTCTGTGACGGCTGTCTGAGCGCGATCTAGGGCGGCCGCCCTGACGTCGCTGCGAAGGCTGAGGCTGAGGCTGTGCTGGACGCTGGGTGCTGGTTCGCACAGGAGGCTGGCTTTGTCTCTCGCGAGAGCGGCCTGTGGCAGAACTCGAGCGTCGCGGCAGGAAGAGGTTCATGGCCTGCGTGGTCTTTTGTACCACAGAGAAGCGGTCAACAATCCCGTTCACTGCTGGGCCGAAAAGACCAGTGGGGGAAAGCGGCGCGTTCAGAAAGGTGGCTCGCTCAGTTTCCCTCATATCCGCAAGCGTTAACCAGAGGTGCCTCTCCGTCACGGTCAACGCGGCCATGGCTCGTCCGATGGCTTGGGCTGCGGCTTTGGGGGCGCGGAGAGAGAGATCCGTCGCGCTTCTCAAATCCGTAACCGCAGCTGGGTCCCGGCCCTTCTCATCCCATTCACGGAGGAGGTCGGCTTGCAGGATCTGAAGCACTGCCATCGAGTGTAGAGCAGACGCGGCCTGGCCGGAGGCGGCATAAGCGCGGCCGACCAAGGAGGAAGTGGCTCTGCAGGCTTTAGACGGGAGGGCTGACCGTGACCGCCATCTCGCGGAGGGCGGGCAAAGGTGCGCTGCGACCGCCTCTTCCACAGGGGGAATCGCTGTGTACCCTTTCTCGGCGGCGCCGTCCACTCGGGAGAGCGACGCGGAGGCCTGTGACTGAAGTCTAGCAGAAAACGGTGTATTCCATGACTTCGTCAGCTCCGCATGAAGTTCCGGCAGGAATGGAGCGGGCCTAGTTTCTGAAACTGCGCGGCGGCGACTTTGAAGGAAGCAGCCGTCGAGCCTGTTCGGCGCGGGTTCCTTCGGCAGCGACCACTCGAGCCCGAGACGGTCAACAGATTGCGTCAGCAGGCGCATAAGTTCTGCGTCAGCTCCAGCGCGGGTACGGGTGGATTCCTGGATTGACGAGGAGGCGGAGTGAAGCGACCATTCCTCGCTGTCTGATGCCAGGATAGAGCAGCAGTCTCTTGTGACGTGTCCCTCGGACTCATCCTCCGAAGCGACGGCAGTGAGGCTCGCAAGCGGCAGCTGCGCGTCGGTGAGGAGAGGTGGGGAAGGGGAGAGCGAGGCTCGAGGGAGGTTCTCCGGCGAGCGCGTCGCTGTGGCCACCGGTTCCGGCTGTCTCAGGGAACGGCGCTTCTTTCTGCACGGTCCCACAGGGGGCGGAGTGACTGCTGCGGTGTTGAAAGCTAGCCCGCAGGGTCGACAGCGGAAGCTCCTCACAGAGCTCGCAGCCCCCGGACGCGAGGGCGAGCTCTGCTTGTTCCAGGCCCAGGCAGAGAGCGCAGATCAGGTGGCGGTCTCCGGCGCTGAGCGGGGCTTTACACGAGCCACAGGAAGTGCGAGGCATCTTTAAAAAGACGCTCGCTGCTCTTTTAGAATAATAAGCAAAAAAGGATACGTCGCCGGATAGCGTAGCTCGCACGGATGGCTGAAGGTGGCGAAGACGGCCGGCTTCCTCAGCGCTGTCCTAGGCTGGCTGTTCGCTGTTCGACGGCGGCGGTGGCTTCTCTCACATCCAGCGATGCGAAGAGCTCGCCGAAGAGTCGAAAAACCAGCGAATTCAGCCTACAGCCCCTATTTTATACGCTAAGCCACGCCTATCTGGCGGGCTGTGACGCTATAAAGGCGCGGGCGCCCTTCATTGGGCGTGACGTCACTCCGGGCTCACTGGTAGGCTGCAGCAGTTGCCCGCAGGGCAGCCAATGAGCACGCGAGATGGCCTGCTCTAGGTCTGCTAGCTGCTGCACTGCGTTGACAAGGTATACAAAATTAAGGATAATTTTTTGGCTTCAGTATCTCGAGAAGATGAATCTTTCCCCCGTAGCGTAAGCTAAACTTACGCAATACGAGAGAACCTCTCGTAAGAGACCTGCAGGCGGCCAATACAAACCAGCACAGATTCGGCTACATAATAAGGAGCTTAAATTACTATTATTATTATTAAATGTCATCTTGTTGTGTTGTTGGATGCAAGAATCAATGAAAAATGAATATGCTCTATCTGGAATTTTTATTTCTAGAAAATATTCACATCATTAAAATTGCACCGTAATGTCCCTCTATACATTGACGTCTTCTTGGCGCTGGCTAGGCAGAACTGCGGATCGTACCACACAAGTCTTGTACATGACCATTCATCACATAGTTATAGGCATCTAAAGATTTATATGACCCCAGTATGTCTTTACGCTCGGTTTCTCTATCGGATAGGTGTAGGACTGAGCCTAGCGTTAACGTTAATCCTGTCAGATCGTCCATCCATTGCCTGAGCGTGTACGGGTCAGCAAATCTGGTTCCGTCTGTTAGAATTAACTTTTGCAAATAACAATCGCGGTCCTGGACAGTGAGTGACCTTGCACATTAAGATAAAATCGGATTTTCTCCAGTCATTGTTAAAAAACAAGCTAACAAAACTTGCAAACTAACATTAGGGAAGCGGCCAGAGGGATCGTTCTGCAACCACCTAAGCTCCGCCCACAGAAAAACGTCACCATGTTTACCAACTGAAAAGGGGTCTATTACAGACCCAAATTCGACAACTCTCACAGCCTAAAACAGAAGCGCAACAGATTTTTTTTAAAGCTAAGTCATCTGTATATCTGTACATTAACTCTCTCTTTCTGTATCAAATGTAACATGTGTTGTACAAAGTTTTTATCAGTCAAGATGAATTAAATTATAATAAAACTAAAGACTAAAACATATAGAACAGCTAACATATTTACCATTGCCATTCTATTTGTAGTAAATGTGTGCACTTTACTTGCACAATGTTTGATTTGTTGTGTGTAATGCAGCCAGAAATTATGTGGTGATCTACTTACCATCACCAATTTTATTATAGTTCATTTTGTGATGATCTTCTATTACTATTAAATAATCTATTGACTAATGTGTTGTCCCTTTCACCTAACTTACTCACTGTTCACTGTGTTTTGGCTTTTTCAATGAATCTATTAATCATTTCATGAGGAACATGGGCTGTTGTTACTGGTGTTGTAAAATTGTGGTGTATGAAAACGGGAGTTATCCCCAAAAGTTATTGGGGTAAATAAATAGCCTATTTGACAGAGCTTCATGCTCTATGACGAAATTGTTTAACTATAAACCAATCCATAAGCATTATTTTGTTGTACATTATTCAACACGCCGTTTTAGTTTAGGCTATAGAGATATTAAAAACTAGAAACTACTATTTAGTTCCCTTAACCGCTTTTGAATTGGAACCGGTATCGTTCAATTCTATGACAGCTGTGTTGCGTTCAGTCCAAGATGGCGGAGCTGCAGCTCAGCGCATGGGTGCGTTTGTTGCAATGGAACGTTCTATTGAGTTTCGCCTCTTGGTAGGCCTACTTATACTCTTTGGTAGAACGATCGCTCTGGCCGCTTCACTAACGTTAGTTTGCAAGTTTTTTTCTGCTTGTTTTTAACAATGACGGGAGAAAATCAGATCTTATCTTAATGTGCAAGGTCACTCACTGTCCAGGACCGCGATTGTTATTTGCAAAAGCTAATTTTAACGGACGGAACCAGATTGGCCGATCCATACACGCTCAGTCAATGGATGGACGATCTGACAGGATTAACATTAATTTACCTCGGGTGAGTGAGTGGCCGGACTTACACCTGATAGAGAAACTGAGCGTTAAGACAAACTGAGGGCATATAAATCTTTAGATGCCTATAACTATGAATGGTCTTGACTTGTGGCAACGTTACATTGCGCTGTCCTGCCCAGCGCCAAGGCCAGAAGACGACAATGTAAAGAGTGACATTACAGTGCAATTTTAATGATGTGTATATTTTCTAGAAATGAAAATGTTTTATGTATTTAAATTATATTAATTAACTATGTATTTGATTATTCTTTCTTACCTAGTTCTTCAAAATGTCTATCACAATCAATCACAACAATCATAGATGATTCACAAATAATCACAATAATTTAGAAAACATTATGCGATAAATTTTCAAATTGGATCCTGTAGGTGATTCTAGCACCCATAAACACAACAAGATGACATTTAATAAAAATAATAATAATTTAATATCCTTATTATGTAGCCGAATCTGTGCTGGTTTGTATTGGCCGCCTCCAGTTTTCACTTTGTTTTGCCTCCAGCTAACGCCGTGACGTAATTGTGACGTTGGCGCAAAAGGGGTCTTAACACTTAACACTATTACCAGTGTTAAGTCAAATTGTATTGTTCATGAATCTGAGTAAAAAAAAAATAATAATAATAATACTAAAGAATAAAGTGACTTAACCCCAGTTTTACAAACAAGGCTTAAGCCTATTTCCAGACTAAAATGCATGTTTGAGCTGTTTTAACTGAAAGCAACTTGGCTCTGACATATCATAAAATTCATCAGTACCATTGTTTTGTCTCAAGATGCTCACCAGTAATTTTTTTTCTTTTTTCTAATGCATGTTTAAAAGCTACTTAAATGCTCTAATTGAACTAAGGCTGAATTAATCCTGGCTTAATCTAAGCCCTGTCTTTGAAACTGGGCCTTTATGTCTCACAAATGTGGTTTTAAATCTTGCAATCTGATTTCATCTCAAATTCCCAATGTCATTTTTGTATCTTTCATTTATAACTTTGTTTCTCATAACTGCAACTTTATATTTCGGAATGTGGCTATCTCACAGTGTGACTTATTTCTTAACTTTTTTCTAACAATGCAGTCTGAATTTACATCTAACACTGTGGCTTAACTTCTTACAATGTGACTTTAAACTAGGCTTTGTATGTTGCAACTGTTACTCTATATCTCTTAATTGCAACTTTGTTTTTTGCAATTGAGACTGTATTTCTTGTAATTGCAACTTTATATTTGTATATGTGATAGATTTCTGGTAACTGCAGGATATATATACAGGTCCTTCACAAAAAATTAGCATATTGTGATAAAGTTCATTATTTTCCATAATGTAATGATAAAAATTAAACTTTCATATATTTTAGATTCATTGCACACCAACTGAAATATTTCAGGTCTTTTATTGTTTTAATACTGATGATTTTGGCATACAGCTCATGAAAACCCAAAATTCCTGTCTCAAAAAATTAGCATATCATGAAAAGGGTCTCTAAACGAGCTATTAACCTAATCATCTGAATCAACTAATTAACTCTAAACACCTGCAAAAGATTCCTGAGGCTTTTAAAAAATCCCAGCCGGTTTCATTACTCAAAACCGCAATCATGGGTAAGACTGCCGACCTGACTGCTGTCCAGAAGGCCTTCATTGACACCCTCAAGCAAGAGGGTAAGACACACAAAGAAATTTCTGAACAAATAGGCTGTTCCCAGAGTGCTGTATCAAGGCACCTCAGTGGGAAGTCTGTGGGAAGGAAAAAGTGTGGCAAAAAACGCTGCACAACGAGAAGAGATAACCGGACCCTGAGGAAGATTGTGGAGAAGGACCGATTCCAGACCTTGGGGGACCTGCGGAAGCAGTGGACTGAGTCTGGAGTAGAAACATCCAGAGCCACTGTGAACAGGCGTGTGCAGGAAATGGGCTACAGGTGCCGCATTCCCCAGGTCAAGCCACTTTTGAACCAGAAACAGCGGCAGAAGCGCCTGACCTGGGCTACAGAGAAGCAGCACTGGACTGTTGCTCAGTGGTCCAAAGTACTTTTTTCAGATGAAAGCAAATTTTGCATGTCATTCGGAAATCAAGGTGCCAGAGTCTGGAGGAAGACTGGGGAGAAGGAAATGCCAAAATGCCTGAAGTCCAGTGTCAAGTACCCACAGTCAGTGATGGTCTGGGGTGCCATGTCAGCTGCTGGTGTTGGTCCACTGTGTTTGATCAAGGGCAGGGTCAATGCAGCTAGCTATCAGGAGATTTTGGAGCACTTCATGATTGCATCTGCTGAAAAGCTTTACGGAGATGAAGATTTCATTTTTCAGCAGGACCTGGCACCTGATCACAGTGCCAAAACCACTGGTAAATGGTTTACTGACCATGGTATTACTGTGCTCAATTGGCCTGCTATCTCTCCTGACCTGAACGCCATAGAGAATCTGTGGGATATTGTGAAGAGAAAGTTGAGAGGTGCAAGACCCAACACTCTGGATGAGCTTAAGGCCGCTATCGAAGCATCCTGGGCCTCCATAACACCTCAGCAGTGCCACTGGCTGATTGCCTCCATGCGACGCCGCATTGAAGCAGTCATTTCTACAAAAGGATTCCCGACCAAGTATTGAGTGCATAACTGAACATAATTATTTGAAGGGTTGACTTTTTTTGTATTAAAAACACTTCTTTTATTGGTTGGATGAAATATGCTAATTTTTTGAGATAGTAATTTTGGGTTTTCATGAGCTGTATGCCAAAATCATCGGTATTAAAACAATAAAAGACCTGAAATATTTCAGTTGGTGTGGAATGAATCTAAAATATATGAAAGTTTAATTTTTATCATTACATTACGGAAAATAATGAACTTTATCACAATATGCTAATTTTTATAATTTTTTATATATATATTTTTCTTCTTGTATTTAATTTAAACTTTATCTAATTTAATGTCTCTATCCCTCCCCTTCCAAACACATACACATACACACAGAGAGATTGAGGCAGTTGGTGAACTCCATTCTCTCTTCTGTAAAGAAGACTGTTTAATATTCGGCTTTATGAAAATGAGGCCTGGAATACCAGGGGTTTCACACACACACACACACACACACACACACACACACACACACACACACACACACACACACACACACACACACACACACACACACACACACACACACACACACACACACACACACACACACACACACACACACACACACACACACACACACACACACACACACAAACCCCTTTTCTCAGCTCTATAATGAAAGATCAGCCCCAGGACTGTCTTTAAAGAAGGATTAATGTGGTATTTAATTGTCAGGGGTGCAGTCGTTTGTGTTTGCATGGTAATACAAAACATTTTCTGTACAACAGGGATACAAAAGGGCACTATCAACTTCACAAAACTTCAAGAGCAAGGAATTAAATAATATTTTAGGAAAGCACTTAGCGCACTAAATTTAGCCGAGTCATTTTGTGAGATTCATCTGTTATATTTGTGCATGTGCATGCTCAGCAGAGAGAGTATGTGTGTGAAATGTAATTAGGTAAGGTGGCAGAATAAACTAGGCCGTCGAAAACCCCATTGTTGGAGCTGGATTCTCTCATTTTCATCTGTTAGCCAGTTTACTAAAAGTTGTTCATTGAGGTATCACACCAAGATTGTATGTGTGTTTTGTACACAACAGAGAGTGTGTTTTTTGATTACTATGAATGTAGGCTAAGAGGTTAGGGGTGGAGTTTTTGGGTGGGTGGGTGGGTGGGTTTGTGTTTGTTTGTGTGGGTTTTCCAGTGGTGGGGGTCTTCACAAAACTGTAAATCCCCTATGGGTAGAGATTAGTCTCTGTCTCCAGCTTCTCACTCTTTCCCTCTGTGGGGATAGTGTGGGACAAAGATAGATCACAACATGAAAACTAACGGCACACAGAAGTTATCAGAGGTCTTTCAAGAGAAGGTGGGTAAATCTTCAGCGAGGCTGTTGTGTGTTTGTATGTTTGAATAACAGTGGGAACAGTGGGAGATGTTTTTAGCTTTAATCGTATTTAGCAAACTGTATATTAATCTTGAGCCATATTTATGCAAATCCTCCAGGATAGAAGAAAGAGGTCCATAATGTCAGTTTGTGTGGGTGTGTCTGTGTCCATATGTGCATACTGTGTGAATTTTAGCATGATGTGTACAAAGGGGCTTTCAGAAAAAGACTTCTTGCTGCTCAAACTTGGAATGTTCTGCCTGTGTCTCTGTGACTTCATGACCTTAGCTGCCCAAACAAACAGAAACAGTGAATGTTTGAAAGCGTGTAGGGCTGACACAGTGACACCAATTACTAAAACAGGATGAGCTCTTTGAACTCATTGAACTGACTCAATGACACAGAAGATGTCATTGACATGGTGTCATTAAGCCATCTCTATATTTTTATCTTTTTAAGTACATAGACACAAATATGCATTTTTTAGTAAGCCCTAACATTACTTTTATTACAAGATAATAAATAACAAATAATAATTTTGATTTAGGTTGTTTTCTTAAGTTTCTCTAAGTTTTTACATTAATTGTGTAAATTTATGCAACAGTGCTCTTGAATCACTTGCACAAAAATACATACTATATATTTCTGCATCAAACACAATAATGCAACTTTTCACACACTTTTTAATGGGCATGATCTGGCATGGATTTCTTTTTTTATTTCTCGCTGTGGTACTATTTTCACAAGTGTACATTTTTAAAACTCTTAGAATCCAAAGATTCCAAACTGATCACACTTGTAACACCACAACTTGTGTAAGTTAACAAATGCAAAAAAATATATAGTTGGTAGAACTTTAAATTTTGATTTTGTACTATACAAACATGTTAATTGAAATATTGACTAAGTCAACTCATACAATTTGATTGCATAAACATCATTAACTCAAACCTTTTAAATGTTTACTGCTAGCATTTCCATGTGCTAATCTATTTAATTGACATAAAATAGCCTATCTGTCCAGTGTATTTAAGAAGGTGTGTTGAAGATATGACACGGCCATGTTTTGCGCTTGAACAGTTTGTTGCCAATACATTTCTCACTGTGCCATATTACTGTTTCAATAATTTGGCAGTCTCTAACATAGGCCTCTGTTTACAGTATCACGTGTCATACTGTCATGTAAAATGCCTGCATTGAATGCCATCTGTCTCCTTCTGCATATCTGATCAATCTGATGGACACAGTTATTGATTGTTTCATCCGTTGTACCTGCTCTATGTTTACAAAATGCAAATGCTCTATCTCTATCTCTCTCTCTCTCTCTCTCGTCTCTCTCTCAAATGTCCCATCTGAATTTCTCTATCCTTTTCAGATAAACGGGTGATCCGCCAGGAACATTGTATGTGTGACTTTTGTGATGTTGCTTAGTTCAAGAGAACCGAATGAAACCATTATAATGCCAAAATTATTAAAAGTGTTAAAGAAACAATGTCACTGTCTAAGTCAGCTGAGGTGTTGCTTTGGTATATGTAAATAAAATGCAGCATCAGAACCACCTTGAGCCTTGTGATTTATAATTTGTTTAATTGATTATGTGTCTGTATTAATCATTTCATATTTACAATACTAATTTCATCAAATTACTTCTGTAAACTTTATAAATCATGCTTTGCATTGTATTATGTTGCTTCAGATGCTGCCTCTGTACAGATCTTGCATTGTAAAGCCAGCTATGTTTAATGTCTTACCACATTCATTTTAACTTAGTTAGAGAAAAATCCAGTAATGTCCCTCTGCTGGTAGACTTCAAATGGAATGATGGCTGAATTCCTCATATCAGTAATAAATATCATCATGTTATGATTTCAGTGATGGCACATAAAATTAGTTTTAACTGTTAAAATATTGTTAACCACTGAATGTTGTTTAAATGTTTTAGAATCAGAATATGAAAATGCATTCTAATTTACTGTTTATCTCCTCTCATATGTTCAGTATGACCCAGAAAATTCAGGCTTCATCAGTACTGAGCGTTTCCGAGACCTGCTTGCGGCTTATGGATCAGAACTGGACCCTCACAAGCTGGAGGTTCTTCTTGCCCTGGCTGACGGAAATGCTGACGGAAAGATCTGCTACCAGGATTTTGTTAACCTGGTGAGTTCTGCAGATGAACTTGAGGTGAGGTTTTGAGAACTTCTGACCCTGAACTAAAAGCCAAAACATGGAATATTCCATTCCACTTGCATGGGAATACCATCGAATCTGTGGGAAAAACTCAATGCCACCCACCCTCAGTCTCACACCCTCCTTTGCCCTTTTCCCTGTCTCTTTCCCATTCTCTCTCAGTCTTTCTTTCACACATACAGCAACTCTTCATAGAGTCTATTGTCCACCACAGTGGCTGGAGAATAGAGCTATAGTGCTATAAAGCAATGCAGTGAAACATTGGATCAGATTCTGTGTTTTGATTGGCTGTGGCAGGTCATGTGAAAGTGGGACACCAAGGAATGAGGAGTATGCAGTTGGTGTTTCTACACTGCTATTGTTCCTCTACAGCTCTTATTCACTGTCCACCATTTAAAAAAAGTGAGAACAGAGAATCAGAGGAAAGACAGATTGTAATGGCAAGAATTGGAACGAAAATGTAATTTAGGGTTTAGAAAGAAAAGTGAGGGGGAGAATGAAACGAACTGAGAATTCTATATACAAACATTAACATTATATTTTGATGAAGAGTGATTACAGTGTGGCAGCACCACTCCATTTTATCTTTTTCTGAGAATTCTTTCTTTCCTTCAGCCTTACAGTCTTTCAGCTGGATGTAGTACCATGGTGCCCCAACAGTAGAGCATGGTACAGATATCACAGTTTGTGTGTACTGTCTAAATCCCATATTGTTTGACTTTTCCTTATGTGGTGTCCATGGAAACAACCAACACAAAGATCGTCCACAAATCATTATGCCACAGAAAAGTGAAGCACAGGGAGTGTAACGGTCACCAGCTGGAGTGCCCTTGAGAGACAGCAGAGGGCACTCTACACCAGATGATCATGTTTCACTCACAAACTACATTTCCCATAACTCACTGCCCGGACTCATCAGCACTCATCTCATTCACCTGTTTCTCATCATCTTGTTTAGTTCACACCATAAATACCTGGTTTTCACATTCACTTATTGCGAAGTCTTATTGTACTGTGTGTCTGCATTTCTGAGCGTTTTCCCGTGTTTGTTTTCTGTTTTTGACTTTGGATTGTTCTTGGACTCTGATTATTGCTGCCTGCCCTTACCTCTGCCTGTTTCTTGAATTCTCTCTGTGTATTCTCGATTGTCC
Source organism: Siphateles boraxobius (assembly GCF_051911475.1). NCBI lineage: Eukaryota > Metazoa > Chordata > Actinopteri > Cypriniformes > Leuciscidae > Siphateles > Siphateles boraxobius. The sequence goes on from NW_027509042.1 coordinate 24,462,576, forward strand.
TGTCTGCTGTTTCTTGACCCTGCCTGTATGACTATTCTTGAATAAAGCTGCTTTTTGATCTTCACCTTCAAGTCTCGGAGCAGTTCGTAACAGAAGACTTCGCCACTTCAGATCCAGCAGCCGAGAAGAAACCGAGAACCACCATGGACCCACTAATCAGTCTCTTCCGCCTCAGCCAAGGTAACCGAGGAATATGTTGAAGAATTTTGTGAGCTCTGCCATGGGGTAGACTTGGACGATGCAGTCTTAAAGGATAGTTTCCAAAATGGGCTTGAGGACATGTTAAATTATCTCATGCCTGACAACACCCCTCAATGGACTTTATGTCAATATATTGAATTCGCCCTGAGGATAAGCGGCTCATCCTTTTCTGTGGGCCCTGTGGAAAAGGGTTCCCATGAACTTCAAACACCCGTTGAACCAGAGTTCTGCTACACATCAACTGATTCCCCGGACTCTCGTTACGTCTTAGCAGAATTCCCCGAGCCCTCTACTGCTTAGGGGGCGTTACCAGAGACCGTTCCTGTCATGTCTGCCGATCCGGAGACTGTTCACGTCACGTCTGCCGATCCGGAGACTGTTCACGTCACGTCTGCCGATCCGGAGACTGTTCACGTCACGTCTGCCGATCCAAAGACTGAAAGCGTCACGCCTGCTGAGTCTGAGCGCGGCATGCCCGCCAAGCAGGAGTCTGTGAGCGTTATACCCGCAGAGCCAGAGCCAAGGCCCTCTTCGCCGCTGGTCCTGCCCAGCTCAAGGCCCTCTTCGCCGCTGAACCTGCCCAGCTCAAGGCCCTCTTCACCGCTGGTCCTGCCCAGCGCTCAGTCCTCTTCGCCGCTGGTCCTGCCCAGCTCAAGGCCCTCTTCGCCGCTGGTCCCGTCCAGCCCAGAGTTACACAAGATGCTGGTCCCGTCCAGCCCAGAGTTTCACAAGATGCTGGTTCCGTCCAGCCCAGAGTTTCCTGACATGATGGTCCCGTCCAGCCCAGAGTTTCCTGACATAACGGTCACCGCCGAGCCTGTGTCTCCTGACAAGATGGCCGCCGAGCCTGTGTCTCTTCCAGTTCCTGAGCTGTCCTGAGCCGGTGTCTCTTCCAGTTCCTGAGCCGGTGTCTGTTCCTGTGCCATGGCCGCCCGAAGGGTCTTCACCGACATGGCCACCTGAAGGGTCCTCACCACCGTGGCCACCTGAAGAGTTCTCGCTGCCGTGGCCACCCGAAGGGTTCTCACCGCCGTGGCCGCCTGAGGGGTTGTCTCCTCCCTGGCCGCCTGCGCATCCTGCTCCGCCCTAGACGTCCGAGGGTCCGACAGCTCCACCCTGGACACCCGAGGGTCCGACAACTACACCGTGGCCACACCCACTGCCTGGTCCACCCTGGTCGCCTGCACAGCCTGATCCGCCCTGGTCGCCTGCACAGCCTGATCCTCCCTGGTCGCCTGCAAAGCCTGCTGCGCCCTGGTCTCCTGTTCCTCTTCTGCTCCACGGACCTGGCCCTCCATCCCGCCCCCAGATCCGCCTCCGCTCCAACTCCCACCTGGACAGTTTTTTGAGCGTCTGGAAGCCGCTCTTTGGAGGGGGGCTATGTAACGTCACCAGCTGGAGTGCCCTTGAGAGACACCAGAGGGCACTTTACACCAGATGATCATGTTTCACTCACAAACTACATTTCCCATAACTCACTGCCCGGACTCATCAGCACTCATCTCATTCACCTGTTTCTCATGATCTTGTTTAGTTCATGCCATAAATACATGGTTTTCACATTCACTTATTGCGAAGTCTTGTTGTACTGTGTGTCTGCATTTCTGAGCGTTTTCCCGTGTTTGTTTTCTGTTTTTGACTTTGGATTTGTTCTTGGACTCTGATTATTGCTGCCTGCCCTGACCTCTGCCTGTTTCTTGGATTCTCTCTGTGTATTCTCCATTGTCCTGTCTGCTGTTTCTTGACCCTGCCTATATGACTATTCTTGAATAAAGCTGCTTTTGGATCTTCACCTTCAAGTCTCGGAGCAGTTCGTAACAGAGAGCACTTAATGTCTGTTTATTTTTGTGAGGGGATGTGTGAAGGTGTGTATAAAGAGGTGCACAGAGATTTAATATGAGTTATTTTGAGTAAACTGATTTTGTAGCTTTACTGTGTGAAGCATGTGAAACTTTAAGCTTTGTGGGTCAGCTTAGTCATGTTTTAAACTATTTCATTTGATCCCATTGTTTGTGACTGCAAAGGCAACATCTTCAGGGGCTTTCGGAATACATGTCTTCATCCTACTCAGGGGCCTCTTCCACAACTTACATAATGCATGACCTGTATTCCTGACCAGGAGCCTGGCATGGGATAAAAGAACATTCCAGGTTTTTGAGGAAGGCTTTTTGCCTCAGCGGTGAAAAGCTTGTTTAAACAGCATTGTCTCATGCACACAAACGCACACACGCAATCACTTACACACTGTTTGTTACACAGCTGCTCTGAGACTTGGAGATGAGTGTGGAATATTCAATCGGTTGCTAAGTGACAACAGTAGCATTCTGTCTGTGACAGAGGAGGGGGGCGTAGGATGTGGGAAGGGGATGGACTGTCAAAGACAAAAAGACAGATCATAGACGAATTACATCATGGACATTTCTAAATAAACTAACAGGTGAATTAGTCTAGTCGCATAAAAAAAATCAAGAAATATTATTAGGGATCACAGTAAATGTCCTGACAAATAAAAGTTTGTGACAACCTGTATCAGCGAAAAAGTGTGAGGTTTCCCAATAAAAGTCTTGCTTAATGTATTGTACATTCAAACTTACAGGACTGAAGGACTATACCAATACTGATTTAATATCTTTGGTTACTGATACATGATCACATCACTATCTTTGGTTACTAATATTTGATTCCATGCATATTCATAGTAAAATGCTGATAAACATGATTGTTCAGTTTGTATGTGTCATATTTTTTCAGATGAGCAACAAACGCTCAAACAGTTTCCGTCGAGCGATCCTGCAAGGGAGTCGGCAGCTCAGGAATTCGGCACTGAGAGAGGAAGTAGGCTTGGGTCTGTCTCGGAGACTCGTACGTCATGTTGCTTATGAGACTTTGCCCAGAGAGGTGGACCGCAAATGGTACTTTGACAGTTACACCTACTGTCCACCACCATGGTTTATGCTGGTCATCACTATAGCAGAGGTTAGAATGAACTTTACTATTGAAGATTATTTTAAAAAAGAATTATTTTCCACTGCTTTTTTTATTATTGAAGTGCCAAACGTATCAGCAGATACTTTGGTTCCACGTTATCAGAGGTGGAAAGTAACGAATTACATTTACTCGCGTTACGTAATTGAGTCGTTTTTTTGTGTACTTCTACTTTTTTTAGTTTTTAAAATCTGTAATTTTACTTTTACTTAAGTACGTTTTGTTTGAAGTATTGTACTTCGCTACATTTGAAATCACATCCGTTACTGAGTAAAAAATAATAATACAAGGGAGAAAAAAAAATCACACTCCGGAAATTAGGCTACTGCATTGATTGAAGGGCGGGAGAACAAACACGCAAAAAAACTGATGCAGACCCAGCTGAAGCTGAAAGCGAAGCGCCCTCCAATTTTTATGAAGCGAATTATGGCCAGTATGGAAATACTTTGGATGTAAAAAAGTGTGGTTGTCCTCGAGGATAGATATCCAATTTGCAAAAAATGTGGACACAAAGTTGCTGCAAAAGGAGGATACATAGGACACCATCCCTCCTGCAGATAAAGGTAGCCTATGTCCCGATTATAACGTAAGGCCGAATGATTTACGTGATGCAGAGGGAATCCCGGAATCCAGTCATGAAAATGGAATTTACATAACGCAGAAGATGTCACGTAAAACAAGCAAAATGATGGATGGTTGAATACATGGGAAGTAGAACTGTGCAATAAATCCAATCGCGACATGGTCTGTGAATATTTAAGCGCAAAAGTACTGCCTCGTAAATATATAACCTGCTTGTTCTGCGTTTCTGTGAATCGGTGTGAATGAGCTGCTCCGCTTTGTCTACTACATACTCAAGTACGCGTAGTGTTTTCAGCGTCTCACAAACAATTTGAGTACATGATGAATACATGAACATTTCCAGAGCTGCTCTGAGAGAACGCCTAATGAGCATTTTCATCATTTTATTTGAGAAAAACCATTGTCAAATAGGCTTACACTTTGAAACAAGTCTTCCCTACAACCTGTCAAAATAAAAGTTTGGTTTAACTGGGAGAAATTATGACAGAAATATATTACTATTGTAGGCATACAATAGAACGTACTTCTCAAAATAATAATAATAACAACAACAATAATAATACAATTTATTTAAACATTAATTAAGGCATATATTTTTTTTCCATGGTTTAATTTAGTAAATCTGTTTTTTGCAGCTCTTCCCCAAAAAATAAAAGGACACAAGTTAAAATTTTCATTTGATTGCCACTGTTTTTGATAATATATTTGGATTAAATCATAAAAAAGAAACATTAATTTTCTGAATAAAATACATTTCATAGGACTATATTATTCTTAAAAAAAATTATTAATGTTAAAAATGAGTTGTTAATCTAATTCATTATCAATTATTGAATTTAATTGATTAGACATGTTCTATTGAAATTTTAATAAACAAAACAAACAAATGGTTTCAAGTTTTTTTATAATAAAAGCATTTGTTCAACCCCAAAAAAACTGTTTTCTTTAATTTAACTGTCATTTTAACTGATGATAATAATAATAACCATAATTTAATAATACCGTTTATTTAATAATTGATTAATACTGTAAACCGTGATATTTTCTGAGACGTAATCATACTGTAAAAATCTCATACCATTACAACCCTACACGGGAGAGTCCCCCCACCCCACCCACTGTTCACCCACCCCCCACTGCTAAAATAGTAACTCCGTAACTTTTAATTTTAAATGAGCTACTTTTTACTTTTACTTAAGTAGATTTTTAGACCGGTAATTTTACTTGTACTTAAGTAAAATTTCATTGAAGTAGTAGTACTTTTACTTGAGTAGAATATTGTATTACTCTTTCCACCTCTGCACGTTATAGCCTATTAGCTGTCTTTAACTACTATGAGGTAAAAATGATGGTACAAGTGTTACAGCTGTGTGCAATGAACAGATGAGTGGCAGAACAGAATGCTGGGAAATTTAGTCTATAGTGAATGACACCGTGAAAACGAGGACCTCTAGTGAACCCCAGGGAAACACAACCAGACACTGTGACAGAACCTCCCCTTTACGGAGCGGCTACCAGACGGACCAGGGGGAGGGATGGGGGGCCAGGTCCGTGAAGGGGAACAAGAACCGTAGGTGACGACTTAGCCGGCAGAGCTTCAGCGGCGAAGCAGACAGTCCATCGGGCGGCCAGGGCGAAGCAGACAGTACAACGGGCGGCCAGGCCGGTGAAGACCCCTCGGGCGGCCAGGGCTGTGAAGACCCATCGGGCGGTAAGGGCGTTGAAGACCCCTCGGGCGGCCAGGGCGCTGAAGACCCCTCGGGCGGCCAGGGCGCTGAAGACCCCTCGGGCGGCCACGGCACAGGAACAGAACCCGGATCAGGAACAGACACCGGCTCAGGAACAGACACCGGCTCAGGAACAGACACCAGAACAGTAACAGCAACAAGGACAGACACAAACACAGAAACAAACATTGGTTCAGGAACAGACGCCGGCTCAGGGACAGACGCTGGCTCCGGCTCAGGGACAGACGCTGGCTCCGGCTCAGGGACAGACACTGGCTCCGGCTCAGGGACAGACTCTGGCTCCGGCTCAGGGACAGACACTGGCTCCGGCTCAGGGACAGACACTGGCTCCGGCTCTGGAACAGCAGAAACTGGCTCCGGCTCTGGAACAGCATAGACTGGCTCCGGCTCTGGAACAGCAGACACTGGCTCCGGCTCTGGAACAGCAAACACTGGCTCCGGCTCTGGAACAGCAAACACTGGCTCCGGCTCTGGAACAGCAGACACTAAAGGTCTGTAGGACAGACACAAACACAGAAACAAACATTGGTTCAGGAACAGACGCCGGCTCAGGGACAGACACTGGTTCCGGCTGAGGGACAGACACTGGCTCCGGCTCAGGGACAGACACTGGCTCCGGCTCAGGGACAGACACTGGCTCCGGCTCAGGGACAGACACTGGCGGTCTCTGGATCCGCAGACGTGACGTGAGCGGTCTCTGGATCGGCAGATGTGAGGTGAGCGGTCTCTGGATCGGCAGACGTGACGCAAGCGGTCTCTGGATCGGCAGACGGACTGTGTCTCTTCCTCCTCCTCCGTCCATGATGGCGTGTCGGTGGCATCGAACTTACCATCTCTGGGGAAGTTACCGTCTCCTGTACGAGCCTCGCAGCTATGGTCTCCTCATTCCTTCTAGCACACATTGAAAAATATGCAAACAAAGAAATCGAGGATCCTTCATCCCCTCCTGGAGGGAAAATCTCGCTATGCGGTATCCACATACCGACCGGATCGTACCCGTACTGCTGGATCTATTAGTGACTGAGTCCTTCTGTCACGAACTGCACACAAAAGGTAAGATCCAAATGCAGTGTTTATTTAAGGGTAATCCGTACTCACAAAAACCAGTCCAGGCAAGGGTCAAAATCCATAAGGCAATCCAAACATAAAATACACGAGAAACAAAACAAGAACAGGCAGGAAACAGGAACTCAGAAGTGGTGTGACGAATAACAAGGACTCCGTGACAACACTAAAACAGACAGGGTATATATACACACAGAACTAACAAGGTGATGGGAAACAGCTGTGTGCAATGAACAGATGAGTGGCAGAACAGAATGCTGGGAAATTTAGTCTATAGTGAATGACACCGTGAAAACGAGGACCTCTAGTGAACCCCAGGGAAACACAACCAGACACTGTGACACAGATAGCTTTACTGCTTAAAAGTCCTTGTAAAGTTTAAAATAAACTGTTGTCTCCCCCTGTACGAGTGAGCATCAGTAGCGTGAGTCGCATTGGAGTGACGTCAACTCCCCTCTTCGTTTGATTGGCTAGAGGAGGAGCTGTCAATCTAGAACTAGTGGGCCAATGGTGACGCTTAAGCCCGCCCTAATTTACATGAAACTCGAACTGCAACATTTGGAAGAGAAAGTGCAGAACATGGAAAGAAGAGCGAAGAGAAAAACAGCACAAGCGTACAAAAAATAAGTTATGAGCAGAAAATGAAAGAGAGCGCAAAGTACAGAGTAATAAAACCAAGGAAAACATGATTTTAAAGAAAGCATGAACACAAGTTTAAGTTTTGTGAAAAATATTTTTTAATGTGTTTAAAGTTTTTATTCGTGCTTGTTCTTTTTTGATTCACGCTTATTATATTTTGATCCGTGGCCGCAATACATTTGGCGGGACATTGATCCCATAGCTTCCACCATTTGCAGAAAAAATGCAAGTGAAATGTGAATCTATATACCAGGCCCTTCATCTCCGTAAGGACTTGGGCATGCTAGACCCTTTCCCAGCGTCTCAATAATTTGAATAGACCTTTACATTAGCATGTTGCAAAGCTAATGACTCAATACTAGCATAAAAACAAGCATAAAAATAGTTGCGTGGCCACTTGAGTGATAGGTTGATTGCCGCTGCTGTCACTACTAGCCGTTTGTCTGCTGTCTGTTAGCCGTTATGTCACCTCAGCTAATTCCAGTCGCTGAACTTGGCATCTCTGCCGTATTTGTGCTTTTTTCGGGATTATTTCATACAATTTAATACACACATTATACCTTCTGTCAGGGTTTGGGTGTCATAAAACTAGTGATGGCTCAAGTGCAGGACAATGGGTTTTTAATGATAATAAAATAAAATAAAACAAAATACAAACAAAAACTACCCCGAGGGGGACAACACACAGGAGTCTTAATGTACGATATTGATTGCGATCACCACAATGATGGGATTCAGGTGTACTGAGATTCATTTTTCTAGATCAAAGGGTTCAAAAGTTAAAACCATTTCAATGTTGAATTTTTGAACTGGTGGTGGCGCTATAGAGTTGGTCCTAGAGACCAATTACTATTCATTACTTTTTAAAATATCACCATTTTCCTACTTACGGTTCATAGGGCTGCCATTGACTCCAATTTGGGTGAAATAATAATAATAAGAAGAAGAAAACTAACAGATACAATAGGGACTATCCCCTTCGGGGCTTGGTCCCTAATAAATAGTGAAGCAAACAAAAGAGGGTAAAGAGGAAGAACAGGTGGGGCAAATTAATCAATAATCAGGTAACAAGATGGGCGGGGTTAGACAATCGACAGGAGAGCACATGGCACAGGGTCAAACATTGCATTTTAAAGCAGTCAAAAGAGGGATATGCATTGCCATGACACACACACACAAACGCACGCAAGCAAATACACTCGCACAGATACTTTGAGTGGAGGCAGCGCTGTCCTCCCTCCAGTCCCAGTACAGCGGGAGGAAGCGTTTCTCCGAGCAGAACCTCCTCATCAAAGTATCATTCCACTCGGAAGGAACTGAAGCGAGTATGCCGGGGAAACCTCGTTTTGAAACAGCTTTCAAAAATGCGCGGTAACTGTTGAGCGGCTTAGTTGTACGTCACGTACGTAGCCTAACGTTATTTTTAGTAAGGCCGTGATAGGGCGTTGCAGTGTAGATTCCCAACAATCAAATAAAATCACACCATTGTTTCTTTATATTTTTTACATTTTAATGATAAAGAATGCAACACAAAATTAGCAACTATGATAATATTAAAATTAAATTATCTGTGCCTTAAGTGGGGGGGGGGGCACAAGCATTTTTTGGGGCGGGCCCGGCCCCCTATGGCCCGCCCATAGTGACGGGTCTCCATGTGCTCACCCAAAACGAGACATGAACACGCAGCCAGTGAAAAACACAAGCTGCATGCCACACAGCACAAGACAAAACATGACATGACAGCACATGAAACAAGGCACACAGACAAGACAAAACAGGAGTGTCAGAGCTCTGTCAGAAAACCAAGAAATAGACTAAACAGAAGTGACAGAACCCTGACACCTTCGCCCACGCCTTTGGATTCCACTAAATGTTAAAGAATTTTTTTTTTTTTTATCTTACTGGCCCCTAACTTTTGAACGGTAATGTACAGGTCGATGTACTGTATGTGATGCTGCCTTAGGTTACAGCTAGGTTCCGAGGCTGCATAATTATGTTTTCTTACCTTTTAGAACATCCTTTGAGGCAAGAGTGCACATATAATTCCATAAATTGCTTTAAAATGCGTTTTTGGAGGACAGTGTCACACATCAGTAACAGCCTCTTACTTACCACATCTTTCTCAGGTTGTTGTCTTTATGTATTACGGACTGCAGCTGAACCGTTGGGTTCTGCAGGTGTCATCACCATACTTCCTGAAGGGCCCATTGCCATACCACCCGCAGCTCAGAGCTCAGGCCTGGCGCTATCTTAGCTACATCTTCATGCATGCTGGGTGAGTTACACATACTTAATTATATTAATGAACATGTTATTCAACATATTGATGTGATCTGTGGGGTTTAATGTATTACGTTATACTCATCTACCGAGTGATCTCCCCATTAACTCAAGCTAGTGATCTGCTCTGTCTGCTGCACCAACAGAATCCCAATAAGACAACACTCTCCCACACAGAAACAGGCGTTTTCAAAAGTCACTCTCTCACCTGGTGTCACCACCAGCAGGCATGACTTATTCTGTGTGTCACAGCATTAAACACCACATGATCTCATTCAGGACAGCAGCACCGATCTCATGTGGTGATATTCAATAGCAGGATTACGATCAGTTCAATAAACAAGTTAATACTGAGAAACAATGTTGTCACTCTTTTTTTGCTCAGCCAAACAAAGCCACAACAGAACGGTTGCACTTCTTAATTACATGTATACATACTGTATCATTTGTATATGTTAGTGTATGTAAAATTTGTTCTTGCTTTTTCGATTTTACCCTCTTATTTCGGTCTTTTCATAGCCGTGATTCAATTATCTTTTATTCTGGAAACAGAGGATTTTGTTGAAACAGAGATCAGTTTCAGATCAGAGCCTTAAGATCATTGATGCAGGTTTTCCTGATAAGTCATTCAGTTACGTTCATATTCTGTTTCTGGGGACATGAACTGTCTCTTGTTGTATACCTATACTGAAGATAGGCTAATACGTTCAGAGATGTTCACTTTCAGTGTCACAGTTTTGTCACTATTATCTGTGTCTTCTCTGGGTTTAGTGACAGAGCTGTGTCACTCCCGGTTTGTCATGTGTTTGTGTTTGTTCTGGTTTATTGTGAGCACATGGCTTGTCTTGTATTCATTGTCCCATGTGCTCTCCTGTCAATTGCCTAGCCCCTCCCATCTCGTTTCCTGATAATTTATTAATCTTTCCCACCTGCCTTGTTCGTTACCCTCCTTGTTTTTTCCCTATTTAGTCTCCCAGTGTTTGTAGTCCTGTGCTTGTTCGTTATTGATGTTCACCCGTGTTATGAGTAATGACCTATTTCGTGTCTGCTTTGTTTTTGCTATACCTGGATTTATTTTCTGTCTTAATTAAATACTCATTCTCTGCATTTGAGTCCTCACTCTCCTTTCCACAACTATCCCGTGACATTCAGTTTACATATTAAAGGCTATCCAGTTAAATTTTTTTTGTTGCTTTTGTCTGTCAGGCTGATGTCTTTGTCAGCATCCTCAATAAATTGTGTTACACTGATACTTTCTTTTAGATCTGCATGATCATCCACCATGAGTTCAATTCAATTCACATTTATTTGTAAAGCGCTTTTCACAATACACATCGTTAAGATAAGTTAAGATACATGCCCTAGTTATCCGAAGCTTTGTAAATTTCAGGTCCTTGTTCTATGAGAATAATTAATCTGACCTTGTCCTGCTTCTTATTATCTTAGATCTGGGTCCATATTTTGCTTATATAGGATCTATTTGGCGATTTTAAGGAAAGCCAAGTATGTGACATGAGGAATATTGCCTGTAGTTAAAAGTTTCTTTGTCACCCAGATATAGGGTTGGGTACCGAAACGCGGTGCCAATAGGGAACCGGTTCCGACGTAAACAGTAACGAGACCGAATAAGAACGAAAATTTCGGTGCCTGATTTCGGTGCCTGACATGAGGCACACACACGCAAGGTCCCTCTCCACCGTGCACGCCCTATACGGTTTGGAGCACAGTCTCTTCTGTCTCGCATGCGCGCTCTTGCTCACTCGCTGTAGATTCCGGGAGATTTTAACTAATTTGCGGGCATCAGGGAGCCGCTATCAATATGCGGGAGACTCCCGGAACTTCCGGGAGACTTGGGATGTCGGCTGATAGCGAGGGGATTAATGAAGATGCCGAAGACAAACGCTTCAAGGTTTGGCTGCATTTCACGTGTAAAATTATGCGTCAGAACGCCCTCTGGGTGTGCCGATTGTCTGAAGCCCATATAGAATCACGGCAATTAATTGGCTGATGGCGCGGGTGCCGCCTCGACGCTCTTACGTCGTCATATTATATTGGTGCGCGCGCCATCTGCTCCTCAGATTTCTCTGCCGAAAAAGGAAGCTTGTCTGCAGCGCAAGGAGCTTGGCAGCGAATGCAGCATCTTGTTCCCTAGTCAGAGAACATAGGTTACACCAGTAACCAGAGACGTTCTCTTTCATAGGTTCACTCAACGCTGCGTAGCTAAGACGCAGTGGGAACGAAATACCGAACTCGCCAAGCTAAACGCTGCCGTAACTAGTACATCGACCAGATAACTTACATGACTGGTTCAAGCTGACAAAACATGGGAACCTGGAGCCATGTCGAAATTAGATTACCCTGGTAGTAATCTCTATTAGGCATTAGTTACTTATCTACAGTATTATTACAATGTTTGATACAATATTGTTGTTTTTTTATTATGTAAATTTGAATTTTTATTTTATATTGGTTTATTTATACCATATGTTACTTGTATTTATATTTTTAAAGATTTAAGTTCATGTTGTGTCCAGTTTGGCCCTTTAAATAAAAGGGTATTATTTTTTGACAAAGTGCGTGCATTTTCGTTTTCTTAAGTAGCTACCGGTTCAAGAACCGTTTAAGCACCGGAACGTTTAAAAAATACCAAGTAGGTAGGCTACTGGTATCGGATAAAACCCAACCAATACCCAACCCTACCCAGATGGGTCATTATTAAGGGCCAAAGTCACATACACTGCTGTAGGTGTGTTCCTTCATGTGTAACAGTTTTCCATGTGCAGTGCATAATTATGGTCATAGAATTAGAACAGGTGGAGAAACGGTCAGGGCTTCAGCAAAAAGCAGGACTAAACAAAGTTGGCGCAGGAGTGGAATTGTAAAAGGACAAATGCCAGAATCAGGTCTCTTGTGTGTCAGAGTACACACCCTGAGCATTGTAAGTGTGGGGTGGACAGAGTGCATAGGGCCCTGGCATGTGAGGGGCCCATGAAGATCCTGAAATTATTTATTATTATTTTACAATTGTGAAAATCTGTTCCATTTCTCTGCTCGCTCATTTGACAAAGTTTGGCACATGTCTGTGTAGGCATCTCCCACGAGCACAGCATGCTCGCAATTTGGATGATTTGATTGGTTGTCTAGGAACATTGCAAAACGCTAATTGGCTGTAAGGGAGAGCGGACTGGCCGTAGAGGAGCAGAAAAGCAGTCATCTGAGTGTGGTGATCTTCGAGTCGCAGCACCACCACCACCACGTATAATATATGTTCAAACAAAGATCAGGCAAAAAGAGGAGGAAAGTAAAGATAGTGAGGGAAAACAATTCTACACGAATTTCTTTCCAAAGTGAGAACCTATATTGTTCGAGCGAGGCGACGGCGACTTATAAGCCGCTGTTTATGTTATGTAAATAGATGCTTGCTGCACGGGAGTCTGCATTTTCATAATGAGAAACAACTTGTTTTAAGCTCATGACACACTTATCGTACTCTAAACACTGAAGTAAAGTGTGTGACCAATCTTTAGAGATAAACTGGAAAAATGGAAAACAATATGGAAAGTATGTGTGGAAACTGTGTGAATCTTGCATGCCATTGTTTCTACCACGTATACTATTCAGCAGCTACTATTCTTAAACTATAAACATGGTGATGGTAGGATAAATAACAGACATGTAATTTATGGCTTAGGGTAATATCAATACTATGTTCATCATGCTTGTACAGGTACCTAGCCTGGGAAAACCCAGACGAACTTCCGGCAAATTTATATTTGCTCTGCAAGTTAGTCTGGTGAAGAGCCCATTCAAGCTCATTTCCAATCTTTCCAAATCGATGTACCAATCACAAACGTTGAGGCGGGCTTTACAGGCTGATGATTCGATCTGATTGGTTTTAGGTCTATCCAATTGCGCCCAGAGGCATTTGAGCGACGTCCGTTGGTGACTCCCCTTTGGAAATGAGCTGTCAATGAACCTTCCCCAGACCCTAACTCAGTTACGACTGAGAAGGGTCTGGTTTTAACCAGGCTAACAGGTACCTACACTGTTAAATAGTTTGGAAAGATTGTAATTGTGGCGAGCAGGACGAGGTTGAGGGCTGTGGGAGGATGGCGCGAGGCCGGTGCCGTGATTACTGATGAGCGACACCTGCCCGACGCACCGGTCTCGTATCTCTCATGGAGGAGCAAAAGCATTAAAGGATGAGCGACGATAAAGGAGATCGGGAGAATCCAGGCCTGAATTTATGTTGTGTTTTGTTATATGCGACAGCAGTCGTCCATGAGGGGCTGCTGTTTTTATTTTCATTTTGTATTTTTTATTTTATTATTAAAGTCTTTAAATGTTCGCCGGTTCTCGCCTCCTTCCCATAACAACATACTGTGTTGCAGTAATGTTATGGAATACAAAGGACAATGTCTGTATTAAAAACAATATCTCAAAAAACATAATTCCAGTTAAATATTGAATGTCTAAGGGGATACTGGAGTGCTATGAGTATAGTACAATTCATGTACAAATATGTTATACTGTTTACATGATATACAGTACAATTGTTTTTCTATCAATGAGTGCTATGTGTATAGATGTACACTATAAAAAAGTGTGATAAATAGCATGGATCATGGTATGATGATGGCAAAGGGTCCCCAAGGGGCCCAAAATTCAGTGCTACGTCCCTGGTACACTCACTACCCACCAGACCTCATCTCTGACACATTACTGACAAGTATTTGAAACTTTTACATGAGATCACAGCAACAGTATTTTCAATTATTACATGTATTAAGATTTATTGATTGAATTAAAAAATATATATTTAAAAAGCTCTTCTGTCTAATATCTAATAATAAAAATCGTCCTGGTTGCGTATGCAACCCACCGTTCCCTGAAGGAGGGAACGGAGGACGTAGTCGACGGTCGACTGAATTGGGATCTCGCTAGAGAGCCTGTCTTCTTCGAGTACTATTGAACGAGCCAATGTAATTGGCGTGCGTGATTCGCATCACACACTCCGCCCCCGCGGCGCGGGTATAAATACGGAAGTGGATGCACGCACTAGTTGCTTTTCGCTGAGGAGCCGAGAGTAACCCGGGGTCAGCGGTGGTCCAGCGGTAGTGGCAAGGGGACTACGTCCTCCGTTCCCTCCTTCAGGGAACGGTGGGTTGCATACGCAACCAGGACGTTCCCTTTCAGACGTAGTCGACGGTCGACTGAATTGGGATCACCCATTGAACACGCCACTAACGCTGCCACCTTCCAGTGCCTAAACCAAAGCCTCCTGATGCCCCCGCAAACTTAAGGCGGGGAAGGACAGGGCTTAGGCCAGGGAAGTCACTGCTGTTCCTACAGGACCACTGGGAAAGCGTTCCCCGTACGTTGGAAGGAAGGGACGCTGCGGAAGCCACATCCAACCCAGAGGGAGGTAATGTGGAGAATACACATATGAACTGGGCGGAAACCGGGCAGTCTAACATATGGAATGTCACTGGGGTGGCTCCAGCCTAAGACGGGGGGAGACACACCGGACAGTGACGGCAGAGAGACTCTGCCGAGGGAAGACACGGGCTCACCGCAGGGAGCCGTATCGTGGAAGAATACACATATGGGGTCACCGAAGGGACCGCAACATATGGACCCAGCCTAACACAGGTTCCACACTGCTTACGAGTGGTAGGCCTAACACCAGACGTTCCGCACGTCCGACGTCGGAGGGGTGTGGAGGAACTCAACAGGGTTCAATTTTAAGGGAACTCAACTGGAGTAGAAAGGCGCACGTATCCAGTCCATAGGAGGGGAATGGGGCAGCAAGCCGACACTTGAACCGGGCTCACGGTGAAACTTGCTTCATGAGAAGGGAGCCCACGGGAAGCAGCGGTTCAACTAGGTGTCGTCCAGCCCCCAACTCTAGAATCTGTTTAGCAAAGTATATCGTCAACGCCCAGGCGGAGCACTTTACACTCATCATAGAGGAGCTCAACACCTAAGTGGACATGTTGCATCTCGGACCTTTGCCGAAATGAAGGCAAGCACTAAGTGCAACTTCGCATGGAAACAGCCTTCCCTCTCTGCTGAATTCCAACAGATACTTGAAGAGCTGGTCTGAGGTCTATGACTTGCATTCTGTACACATCCAAGCGAACGGACAGAGAAGCCAGGGCTGGATCTGCCTCCTCCAGGGCAGCGCTTGCAGGCTCACCACCTGCTCCTATTACGGAAGAGGTAGGAACCTTGGGCACAATCCGAGCCGGGGTCTCAGCTTGTGAGAGTTAGCCGGCCCAGACTCCAGGCACAATACGTTGACCGAAAGCGAGCAAGTCCCTACCCTCTAGTAGAGACCACGCGAGCAGGAGAACTGATATAACAGAATTTTTAACTCACTGCCTGCAGTGGCTCAGGGGCGGTCTCTGCAGTGCAGTCGCACCAGGGACAAGGCCCAAGAGGATAAAGATGGACACAAGGATTTACAAGACCTTGCTCCTCAGGAACCTGACGATCAGAACGTGCTTCTGCATACTTCTGCAACACGATGAGCGTCGTTTAAACACCGAGGCAACATCATTTTGAGGGTGAAGGAAAACAGCCTACTGCAACCCATTTTGCAGGAAAGAGAACGGAAGTGAAGTGATCGAAGCTTTCAGGATCTCCTCTGGAGAGAAGACGCACTCAACGACTAGGTTCCACTTCTAAAGGCGTAAGCACGCTACCCAATTCTAGGGGGTGCTCGCAGAAGTGATGGTAACTATCACATGTTCTTGTGATAGCCACCTGAACCTCCGCGTTCAGATGTAAGACCACCCGGGATCTCCGGGGGAAGAACGCGTGTGCCATCGTGCCCCGTCCCCGAAAGAGTTCTCAGGGGAAGTCAGGAAGGCTGTTGAAGGGAACCAGGTCTAGTTGGGCCAATAAGGGGCAACTATGAAGACCTGTTCCTCTCCTGACTTGGCACGTAGGTGCAAGCGACGGGCGCAAAAGACAGGAGCATTGCTCAACACAACATGTGAAGATCACTGGGCTTCAGGAGCATTTTCTGCTCAGCACTTGGGTGTGACAAGTTCACTGAGCTTCAGGAGCATTCCTGCTCAACACCTGAGTGTGATAAACTCACCGAGCTTCAGGAGCATTTCTGCTCAACACTTGAGTACGAAGAACCTCACTGAGCGACAGGAGCATTTCTGCTCAGCACTTGAGTGTGACAAGTTCCCTGAACTTCAGGAGCATTCCTGCTCAACACCTGAGTGTGATAAACTCACTGAGTTTCAGGAGCATTTCTGCTCAACACTTGAGTGCGAAGAATTTCACTGAACGACAGGAGCATTTCTGCTCAGCACTTGAGTGTGACAAGTTCACTGAGCTTCAGGAGCATTACTGCTCAACACCTGAGTGTGATAAACTCACTGAGCTTCAGGAGCATTTCTGCTCAACACTTGAGTGCGAGGAACTTCACTGAGCACCAGGAGCATTTCTGCTCAGCACTGCGTGTGATGAATTCACTGAGCTACCTGTGATGGACTCACTGAGCTACAGGAGCATTGCTGCTCATTTCACTGCTGATTTCACTGACTTGCAGGCGCAAGGCGACCATGAGTCGCAGTCACTTTTAGAAGGCTCACTGGGGTTAAACGCATTTCTGCGGGCCCCTGGGGCAGCTGAGTCCCAGTGTTTGTCCAAGGGTAGTCCGCTCGGTTTACCCAAACACTGGCGGAAAAATAAAACCGGGGGGGCAACTGAGCGGCCCCGGAATGGTCATGACCCAGCCCTACCCAGGGGATGGAGTCTCCACTTGCCCTGGCTATAACTGTCGTGAGGCTCGATGGCGGCACGATTGAGTAAGCGGGAGGAGTGGAACAAGGCGCCCTCAGAAGCGTCTGACTCCAAGGAGGAGGTGACGGGTGAGTTTGTGACATGCAGGGGAAGCTTGCGCAACGGTCGCAATGTCTAACAACTCGAGGCACGAATGCCCGTGTAGTCGGGGGTCGCCCAGGCCCCCGTTAAAACACGCCCTTTGTACATGGCCCCTCTGTTGAAGAGGGTTTGGCAGCAGACCGGGATGAACTATAGTCACACAGGGTGAGCTGCTCTGCCACGGTCACCTCGGGACTCGATCGTGAAGCTAGCGCTGAAGCGGTCACATATGGAGGGAGCCAAAGGCTGCGACTACCATATACCCCAGGAACCTCTGAAAGTTCTTTCAGTGGGACCCTTTCTCACTTCAACACCAGCTGAACACATTCTCATTGGAGAGACATTTTGGACCGAGTACCTCTCCAAAACTAGAAAAGAGATACTCAGCCCGTGGGCGAGATTACTCTCTTCCAGTTGACCTGAAGACCCAACGGGCTCTGGAGCACTCGAGGGGAAGGACACTGTACTGATACTCCACCCTTAGACGCAACACACAGGATGGCCTGCGGTGCGGGAGGTAGAGATCTGAAGCACCTGTCTTTCAGGTCAAAGCTGCAGACCAATCTTGGGCCAAGATGGTCACGACCCACCCCCTAGTAGCACGAAGAACGAGTTTACAACTGGCCTTCGTACCGGCTGGAGGAGCGGCTATATCAAATCCTTCGCCAGCAGGATAAGATAAGCACGCACAAGTCAGGAGCACTGCTCAACACTCGGTGTGATGAATATCACTGAATTTTCAGGAGCACGTCTGCTCAACACCTAATGTGATGACTATCACTGACTTGAGCGGGGTAGCCGAGCCTGAGGTGGGGCAGCAAAGTAGAGAGAGTGGTGTTAGTGTGCTGTGCAACACTTACCTGTCTCCACAAGCGGCAGGGGGCGCGTGAGAAGGCGGATGACCGGGTCCTCGAACACACCAAGCTGCCTGCTGGCGACCAAGGGGGAGCTGAGGGGTGTAAAGCTATACAGGGTCACACCCGCCAGACTGGCCCTCTTGGGGCCCAGGAACAGATGAAATTGCTCTCTCTTTGAAGTGTGGGTACCGCTTGCTCCGCTTTTCTTTTTTTTTTTTTTAGGGAGCCAGCGGCGGAACAGACACACACACAAACAAAGGCTCCACCCGGCCCTCACCCGGGGGGAGGGAGTGATCGTGCCACTCCAAGAGCATCTCATCCATTCCTGGGTGGCCCGCTCCGGAATGCTTTCGCTGTCGCTTGCCACCTGGCTTGGCAGCGCCTGGAGCGGGCTGGGCGTCTCAACTGCGGCCGGCTCCATGCTGAGGCCTGGGTGGAGGCTGCTGCGGAGGGCCAGCAGGAGCGGCGGCCGGAGAACGCCCACGGCGACGAGCAGGCGGAGGAGCTGCCACCGGCGGCGGTTGGAAGCAGCAGCTGGCCACCGGGGCAGGATGTGCCGGATGACCTCCGTCTGCGCTTGAGCGGCAGAGAACTGTTTGATGCAGTTCACCACCGCGTCGCCGACCAACCCAACCTGGGAAATTGGGGAGACCAGGAACAGAACCTTGTCCGCATCCACAATACCAACCAGGCTGAGCCAACGAAGGCGCTACTGGACCACCAAGGTGGACATCGCCAGACCGATCACGCACGCTACGACACCCGTACCCCGGAGGGTGAGGTCGGATGCAGTGCGGTGCTCACCTATGAGCGCACGGTCTGGATTACCCTCGTGCATGCCATGGGTGCCCTAGCCTGCAGCAACGCCATGGCACGCAAGAGGAAGGGGCTTGCCCATAGGCTTTGTAAGCTCTGCCCGTCGGAACAGACGAAACTCACAGGCCTTAGGGAGGAGACGAGTATCCCCCCAAAAGGCAGCGGCCGCCGGACACAGGTGCACCTGTGTCGACAGACCGCTCCAATGGAGGGACACCTCGCAACCCTTCACCGTTCCTCCATCAAGGGTAATGAGGGGGAAAAGCTAGTCAGGCAGTTTCTGGCAGAGAAAGATGCTGTTCACCACCTGACAAGCTCTCCATGCATTTCGGGAAAGAAAGGCACTGGGGCGGCGAGCTGAGAACCAGCGCGGCCCGCCCCAAGATACCAAACTCCAGATTCCAACCGAGACTGAACGGGACACGGTGGAGGTTCCACTCGAGCCCGGCAGCCTCGGCGGCCCGTTTCAGCATAGCTGATAATTCTGGATCCGGCTCGGGCAACATTGAACTCCCGGAGGGAGACAATGCAGCCGAGTCATCATCTCTAGAAGTCAGCTCACCCTCCGATGCTGCAATCGGCGTCCTGTCCTCCAGGGGAGCCCCGAGTGAAACCGCTGGCCCACCCATTACAGATGGACCAGCAGACAACACAGGAGGCTCCAGTGGTTGCAGTGGAAGGGAGGAGTGAGGAGCCCACAGGGAATGGTTACCGGGCGGGACATCCAACACTATCCTCCGGTCACCCATCCCACACAGCACCCGAGGGTGGGGCATGGTAATGGGGACTCACTCTCCGCAAACGAAGGCGAGTCTCGCCCTCAACACTGCGACAGTCATGTTCCCACAGTGAAAACATGAGCTGTCCACAAAAGCTGTCTCAGCGTGCTGTAAGCCAAACACGTGACACAACAGTTGTGACCATCAGAGAGAGACAGGGAACGACCGCACCCAGAAACGCACGGGCGGAATGACATCTTGAAAAAGACGCAAACGCACCCGTGTTGCTCTTTCAGAAAATAGGACCGTCACCAGTGCCGGAGCACACAGGGGAATGACCGCGGCAACACTGAACAGAGAACTGAAACAGTGAAGCACTCACTTTTCCGCCCTCTAACCAGCCATCAACACACACAAACATTTAGAAATTTGTTGCTGTTAAAACAGCAGTTGAGAGCTCAAAGCTCGCGATCACCGCTGCACTCGCGCTGTAGAACACCAGCACTGGGAGAGTCTTCCTGAAGAACACCGACACACTCGCTCGTTGTAGACAACAGCACTCTCAGAGACATCAAACGATCGGCTCCGAAGCGAAAGGCAACTAGTGCGTGCATCCACTTCCGTATTTATACCCGCGCCGCGGGGGCGGAGTGTGTGATGCGAATCACGCACGCCAATTACATTGGCTCGTTCAATAGTACTCGAAGAAGACAGGCTCTCTAGCGAGATCCCAATTCAGTCGACCGTCGACTACGTCTGACGTTCTCGACTGAAAGGGAACTAATATCTAATAATAATAATTTGAAGTCACCCATTGACTTTAGATAAGCAGATGTTCTTGGATTTAGCACTGACATCTGGAGGTTGATACGACACATCTACGATAAACTGAAGCATCGTAAAAGAATAGTTTACCCAAAAAAAAAAAAATTCCATGCAAACAATATTTTCAAGCTTCAAAAAGTACATAAAGACTTCATAAAAGTAATCCATATGAATAGAGCAATTTAATCCAAGTTTTCTGAAAAGACACAATCACTTTATATGATTAACAGGCTTTCTGATCAGCACACATAAATAGTGTACAGTACATCAAATATGGCAAACAGAAGCTCAACCGTGCATGCTTGACTCTTGAGAATTGCATTGCTGAGTTTTGTCCTTTCATTTAAGGTTTTTCTATTTTCTCTGTTGTGTGATCCTAAAATGTTATCATTTACAGTTTACAAGTAGTACAATATAAGTCCAAATTAATAAAATATAATCAAATTTACTTAACCAAACCTGTTTATATACCCTGCACTAAATCCAAATGTACCAAATTGTAAAAAGGGCATTCATCCCGTCTTCAAACACATCTGTGATTATGGTAATGCTAATGGCTAATTTATATGTTTCAGAATAGAACACCTGGGCCTAAACATGGCCATGCAACTTTTGGTTGGTGTGCCGTTAGAGATGGTCCATGGAGCTTTGAGAATTGGCCTGGTATATGTGTGTGGTGTACTTGCAGGTGAGTCAAATCACGCTTTTTTTGGGGGGGGGTTACTGTTTGTGATGAGAAAGTGTGCTTTTTAGTGCAATCTCTTTAAAAGCCTTTTTAAAAATAGACATGAACTATAGTATCATGGAAAATTAATTGGAAATTCATATAGGTCAAAACTGGGGGAACTCTGTTTTTTGCTGTTTTAACTTAGAGCTGAGATTTTTCAAATGCAGCCTTTGCATGACATTCATCCTATCAGTCACCTTGACGTTGTATCGATGTACTGACTTATTGAGCCCCATGGAATTTGCATGCGCCACTCCCATGGACATTTGGGTATAAAAGGAGATGGCGTGCATCCACTAATGCAGATCGGTTCTTCAGAGCCGAGTGGTGATGCAAGCATTCAATCCATTCACATCTACAAGGGAACCTGGTATGAGGCTGGTGTTTAAGATGCATTGGAGTGGTGTCTCTCCCCTCTCTAATGCACATATAAGACATTGCAAGAACATGACCATGGCAATAATGTTGCTGTCGCGACTCAATGAGATGCAGAATGAGAGCGTTTCCGCCGGGTCGATCCCCACGGGCCTCCCATTCCTCGTCTTGCACAAATTCCGTCTGGTGGATTTCATGGATGAGTTACGCGGCTCGTCTGGTGGCAAGCCAAATTTCTTACTTGGGTCTCCAGAAGAGGACGAATTATTGATTGCTGTGTCGGGTGTGGCAGTTCAGCCTGAGTTTGATGCAGAGTTGTATCTGGCCTTGGAGCGTGACTCACAGCTGTGAGCCCACCCAAGTGCCTTTTGTCCCGGAGGTGCATGTAGAGCTCACAAAGTTGTGGAAGGCACCTTTTACAGCCAAGGCCCTCTTCACATGCTCTTCCACCGTCACTACCCCCGATGGTGGGGTGGCCAGGGGGTACACAGAGGTTCCACAGGTGGAGCGGTCAATTGCGATGCATTTGTCCATTTATGCTGCCACCTGGCAGAATCGTCCCAGACTCCCGTTCAGGGCCTGTAAGTTTACTTTATCCCTGGCAGCAAGGGCTTACAGTGCCTCTAGACAGGCCATCAGGCCAAAGTTCTAAGAAATCCGCACAAGGGTAGTCTTGAGCCCGGATTTAAGCAGGAAGTGCGTTTGGTGTCCGACTTAGCTCTATGAGCACCAAAGGTCACAGCACAGGCTCTCAGCCAGTCGTTGTCCACCATTCCCTGACCAAGGCTCCACACGGCACAGACGCACTGGCATGCACTTCGCGACAGCCCCTCCCTTGTAAATTTCCCTGTGGAAGGGGATTTCTCTGGGACAGGGCTTAATTTGGCACCCACGCCCAGACCTCTAAAATCTCCACATCTGGTCCCTGAATGCGAGCTCCCTCTACATGGACGGCTATATGCCTTGAAGTTGCATCTGTTCGCGAACTGATGTTCTTCCTGAGGTAAAGACCTACAGAGATGCCCAGTTGGGTCTGTCCTTTCCTTCCTGCAGGAGAGGTTGTAGGGGAGGCTGTCCTCCCCCACCAAGCGGCACATCACGATTCAGAGGATGGTTAGTTCTTTGGGAAGCATGACCTAATCAGCTGGTTCCTCAGAAGCGCCAGGAAGTTAAATCCTCCTAGGTCACGCCTTATTCCCTCTTGGGACCTCTCTGTAGTCTTGCCTGGGCCTGCAGAGTGCTCCTTTTGAGCCCTTGGAGTCAGTTGATTTGATCGCCCTCTTTTTGAAGACAGCCCTCCTGATTGCATTCACTTCCATCAAGAGGGTTGGGCACCTGTAGGCACTCTCTGTCAGTGAAATGTGCCTAGTTCAGTCCAGCATACTCTCAAGTGATCATTGGTGAACTTCCAAGCACTGCCTCGAGACATACAGCAACCTGGTCATTAGTGTTTTCCCCATTGACCCCTAGTTACTATTACTCTTGGTCACTATTGTAACCTCTGTTCACTTATGGAAGGAACGAGGTGCTGTGTCCCTCTTGCCACAACTCTGAACTACCTGCTGAATGGCTGGGACTTGTTCTCGGCTCCTCAGCACAAACCTAAATTAGTGGATGCACTCCTTAAAGCAACTTGTCCTCTGATCTTGGGGTGAGTTTGGTGGAATGATTCAGTTTAGACATATTGCCAGTGGTCTGAAACCTTCTACATTATTTTAGATTCAGTGAAATAGAGATTAGAATTAGAAATGTCTTTAAATGCTTTTCCAGGCTTATGAGGTTCAACAACCTTCTTTTAAGTGGTCAGGCATCGCTTTTGATCAAGACACCAAAACAGAATAGTTTATTCTGGTTTATTTAAGGTGTCACCTTCCTTTTTAATGATGTTATATTCATTTTCTCTTGTTTCTACTGATTGTTGCACCTGTTTCTGATTTTTGTGCATTGAAACTGAAAGTGGACTGAATCAGATATTAATATAGCTGCAAGCAGCCATTACCGGGGCCAAGCGCAAAAGCAGACGATAAGACATGCCAACATGGCTGGGAGTGTCAAACCAACTGCAGCAAGGAGAAATTAGAGACATTTTAAGAGGATTTTGGGCAAATGGCTGAAAAATCATATATAAAGTAACTTATAAGATGATTTAATGGTTTATTACTTTCGACCTATAGGTGGCGCAGTTATGAAATCGATGTAATGGGGTCAGAGTGAGGTGACAATGACACATACAAAGTTTGGTTTCAAAATGTCAAGGCATTGCAGATAAAAAGCCTGAATAGTCATTTTGGCAGCATGCCTAAACTTTGATGCTGCGGTATACGAAAACGGTTTTGGTTATCAACACGAAATCCATAACTTTTAGTCGGCACGGTCTGGAGGTGATACGATTCGATTTTGGTGAAAATCGGACAAACGGTCTAGGAGGAGTTTGAAAAAGTAGGTATAGAATGAAAATCAAGATGGCGGACAGGAAGTTTGGCTAAATACGTCAAACTTGGTATCTATGTTCTCGGCATGACCCAAGGAATCTATTAAAACCAGTTTCATTACAATAGGCATATTTATTATAAAGTTATTAGCATTTTTGGAAATTTAATTTTAACTTTTGACCAACAGGTGGCGCTGTCTCGAAATCTTCTGAGTACCTTCAGGGGATGGTGTTGGTGGCAAATTCTGAGTTTCATAATGTTACAGCAATGCATTTGTTAAGTATAGCATTTTACATCACAAAACTGTATTGTAGTCAATGGGAATTTCATGCTTTGTTGAATTATAGCGCCACCAAGAGGCAAAATCCCACAATTTTTTTCATGTGTCCTGAGAATGAGCCCATACATGTGTGTGCCAAATTTGGTGAAAATATCTCAATTCGCTTCGGAGTTATAGACATTTAAATGAAATAACACGTCAAAAATGACTGACACGTGACTTTGATTGAATTTTACTACCACTTACTATCAATATTTGGGCATTTGGGCATTAGTATTCAGCCAGGAACCTATGTTTCCAAACTTCTGTCGGTGGTTTTGCCTCGATCGGACTAACGGTTTCGAAGATATCGGCAAATGTTTTTTAAGCGCTAAATCACAACGCTACACAAACCGTAAGACGAAACCTAGCCTGTTTGATATCTGTGGACTCGCCAAGTATTCAGGAACTCAAGATGACTCCCGTGAAGATCAGTCAACCACACCCAGAGTTATAAGCATTTGAAAAATAAATTTTACCACAAGGTGGCGCTGTTTCGAAACTTCTCAGGCTCCTTCAGGGCATCGTACTGATGACCCATACCGAGTTTCGTAACAATTTGTTTATGCGTTCAGAAAATACAGCATTTTAGCACTTAATTAAAAATGGCCGATCTGGGAAAATTGGATATCAGTCGACTCGACATGACGCCCTGAATCTAACGAGACCACTTTTATGATTTTTGGACAAATCTATCAGAAGTTATAAGCAAAAATAGCCATTTTCTGTATCTCCGGACCAGTAGGTGGCGCTGCACCGAAACACAGCATGTAGCCTCAGGTCATGCTTGTGATGGCATGTACCAAGTTTGGTCTTAATATGATAAAGCATTGCGGAGATACAGCCTTATGTCTGTTTTCGCAAGCCCTACGTAAAATTGGTTCATGCGTTTATCGAAAACGGTTTGACGAATCAACTTGAATTCCATAATTTTTGGTCCCCACTGCCTGAAGATGATCTGGTGCAATTTTGGTGAAAATCGGACAAACCGTCTAGGACGAGTTCGAAAAAGTAGGTTTTTTTGAACAATTCAAAATGGCAGCCATAGTTTTATGCAATCGAATCGTCATGAGCTCAGGAATCAGAGGGGAAAATAATTTTGTAGATAGGCCTTACGGTTCAAAAGTTATTAGCATAATAAAAGTGAAATTTTGGACAGGTGGTGGTGCTAGAGGGAATGAGTTAGAGACACCAAAATTGGTGTATTTAATGTTGGGACTGTCCTCTATCAGAATGTCAAACCAAAACAACTTTCCCGCAAACGGTTCTATGGGCTGCCATAGACGCCCAGTCGGAAGAAGAAGAACTAGAAGCGGAAGAATAATAAGAACCGGAACGGATACAATAGGTGCCTCCGAACCTTCAGTGCTTGGCCCCTAATTATAAATGAACAAACATTTAGGGCCTCCTCAGTTGAAATCACGTTCTGGGGGGTACCGCGATACAACCGAAAGGGCACTTTACTAAAGGGCACTTTACCCTTCCCCGACCTTCTCATTCTAGAGAGCATGAAACTGACAAAATCTCTATAGTGGAGCATGAGTAATCAATATTTATTTTCATGGAACAGAAATGTGTAATATGCAAAAAATGTCAACATTCAGTAATATATAAATAGCCTTAAAGGCCACTTATTATAAAAAGAAAATCCCTTTTACATGGTGTTTGAACATAAATGTGTGTTGGCAGTCTGTGTACACAACCACCCAATAATGATAAAAATCCACCCAGTGCTTTTTTTTTTAATCCCCATAAATCATAAGCAGTGTTTCAAAACAAGCCGTTTTCAGATTCTGGGTAATATGACATACTTTTTCCCCACCCACAACTGTTGACTGACACTGCCATATTAGTGTGGCGAGAGGTGTCAGATACTGGAGGGAACCGGATCAAGCACCAATAATAATAATGTTCGACTACGCCACCCAGTATATACCGGGAACTACCAGCCCCAGATCAGGGGGCGCACAGGTTCGTTACCGAAAAATGGGTGAGCAGAGAGACATAAGCCAGTGAGTACCAAAGATGATGCAGTTTTATTCAAATACAAAAGTTTAAAACCATAAATACATTAACACCTCAAGGCCGCAATATTCACATGTCGAAAAGGAACTGAAACAAAAGAAACACTTTACAAAACTTCAATATAGAAAATAATAAATACAAAAAAACAAATACAAAAGAAAGCTTAAGGGAGAGAGATAGCCTGCTGTAACACCCAATTCACACACCACGCTTAATACCCAAGCACACACACTCTGGTGAGGTCAATTCAAAGAAGCACAGCACTCCAGGTGAACACCTTTAAACAGCAGCTAAACCCCCTCAATACACTTTCCGCACCACTCCAATTACAAAGGAAAAGGATAAACAATAAACACTAGTAAATAGCTGGTACTAACCAGCCCCAAATAAAGAACAAAAACGTCAACAGTTTGCAAACATGAAAAACAATACACGAAAACAATATTCAGATCAATCTCACCTTGTAACTCAACATAAGTTTAAACCTACAAAAATAAATTACATTACCTATAATACAAGCAACAAAATAATAATAAACAAAACAAAAAGAGAAACAATTACAATTCACAGCAAAACCAGAAACAAACAAATAAAAAAATAAAAGATGAAATAAACAGGGCCACGGTCGCCCGCACTCTCGACGGGCAAGCCAGCCAGAAAACAGCCACGCTTCCACTTTTGCCCTCACTCTTCGGCGAGCGATCGTCCGGGCCCGCGCTGTTATAAAACAGTCCACTCCAATTAAATTACGACCGGAATAAGCCCAGGCAAGACAACAGCGCGTTACATCAACAGATGTGCATCTCGTCCCGTAACACAGATGAAACCCTTGATTGCGTCACTCAACCTGTCAAACATTAAACAGAAGAATTACTAATAAAACAATAAAAGAGAAAAACAAACCACGCATATGACTCTTGTACATACCGAGCGATGTTCACAACGCGGTACTATGCACGGTCGCTGACCATAACATGCAGTTGGTTGTTCATTGACGATCTACACAAAGACTCAAGATAGTAAACAAACATTCCATTGACAAAAATCCTCAAAGCAAAACGTACCAACCTCAAAGCCATGGGCAGCCTACGCACAGCAGCACAACACAGAGACGGCACTCCAGATACTATCCCATTCATAAATGGCAACTTCCGTAAAGGGGCGGTACGGGTGACAACGCATTCCAAATGACAAAAACCTCCCCATTTTATACCATAACACTAGACTGCTGATAGGCTCATTGTTTTCCCATGACACTGGTCAATCACCAATACACGGGTACACTTCACCCTGCTACATTCGCACAGACCCGCCCTATGCTAGCTGTACACCATTGTCCACCATTGTCTCGATGCAGGAGCAGCTGTAGACAAGAATGTCTTCTAAGCTATTGAGGTGTTTTGTTGTTGGATGTAAAAATGAACACAGCAGTCATGTACTCCTGACACCAAAGCCGCTGAAGATGCATTGGATTACTTTTGTTTTTGAAGGGAATTAAAAAGACTTTAATGTGCACTTCTTGTACTGTTTTACTCCGCTCTTACGGTGATTTTCGGGACTAAAACAAATACTTCATCTTTTGTGTGAAGTACAATAAACTTCATAAAACTCATCAGTAAATTTTTGGCCATCATTTGGACAGGGTCCGTTAAAACAGGCTTGTACTAATAGTGTTACAGATCTGCCAGGCTCTTTCACCAACCAATCACAGCGCACTCCCTCATCGGTGTTCTAATCACACACACCTGCACCTCATCATCACCCTCATCACTACCACTAGAAAAACACACACTTCACCACAATTCACCATCCAAGAAGCTAAGGTGATAATCAAAAAAGAAATAATGAAGAAATGGCAGGATAGGTGGGATATGGATAAGTGGGATATGGATAAAGGTGGAAGGAAATATTATAGCTTGCAAAAATCTATTAATACTCAGGGGGTGAATAGAAGTAACAGAAGAGAGGAGAGCGTTTTAACCAGGCTGAGATTTGACCATACAGGGTTAAATAAAACATTGTTTTTAATGGGCAAAAGTATATCAGATAAATGTTTGGAATGTAGATCCAAGGAAGATGTAGAACATGTATTAATACATTGTAAGAAATATAGGGATGAGAGGATGAGGTTAAACCAAAAGATAAGTAAGGCAGGAAGGAAGTGGAACCTCGAAAGTTTATTAGGCACAACAGGTGATGGGGTAAAGGATACACAGAAAGCAGTTATACAATATTTAAAAAACATAGGAATATATAAGAGGATCTAGTTGTTTTTTTTTTTATATAAAGTAGTCCCAACGGATAGTTCATGCTGCATACTCTGATACAGTAGGTGGCGGTATGCACCTTTAAAGTCATGGATGCAATCTGCCATAAAACGGAAAAGAAGAAGAATTCACCATCCAGTCTCATTGGTATGAAGAGGACTTCATACGTACTTACCTTTCGATGACATACCTGACTTCAACCAGCGATCTTTCTCCAATCTCCACTCCAGTGTCTTTCCCCAGTGTCTTGTCACCATTCTCCTCAATGTGATTCCCTCTGTGTCTCCAAAGTCTCCAGCGACCCTGCATTCCATCCATCCACGTCTCCATCGATCCATCAACATCCCTGTAAGCTATATTCCATTCATTGCCAGCATCTCTCTCTCCAATTCATCATTGCACTTCCCACTCACCTGCTACCAGTTCACCAGCTCAGTTGTTGTCCCAATAAACTTCCTGTTTGCTTCATTCCTGTCTTGTGAGTCTGATTCCGTAACAAATAGTGGATAAAAGCAAGGTGACAAATAATTTATAACCATAATTAAACTATACCTGTTCTATTTCCATACACTATATATTAATTATTGTCTGACTCTGGTTCAAACTGAACACTGCTAGTACAGTTTATGTTATAACATTTTCATTCAGTGAGATGATATTGTCCTGCACTGGAGCAAGAGCTCTTGAAGCTCTTCCAACTCAGCTAGCTGATATAATATCTACTATGAAGTGTTCTGGTTCTAAGTTAGATATTATCCCGGATTGTCTTTTTTAAGGATGTTTTTTCTACCATTAGTCATATGGTAACCGCTATCATAAACAGCTCTTTAGCCAAATCTGTCGTTCCAGCTAGTTTTAAACATGCAATTGTGCAACCTATGTTGAGAGAACCTCAACTTGATCCAGGAATATGCAGTAATAATTATCAACCGTTATCTAAACTGGGGTGGTGATGGTGCAGTGGGTAAGTCACATGCCTTTGGTGTGAGAGACCCAGGTTCGAATCCACTGTGAGACACCTATGTGTCCCTGAGCAAGACACTTAAACCCTAGTTGCTCCAGAGGCGTGCGACCTCTGACATGTATAGCAATTGTAAGTCGCTTTGCATAAAAGCGTCAGCTAAATGAATAAATGTAAACTGCCTTTTATCTCTAAGCTTTTAGAGAAAGTCGTTTTCTCACAGCTCCAGTTTTATTTGAATTTTTTTTTTTAAATATATTTTGGACATGTTCCATTCTGGCTTTAGATCATTACATAGCACTGAGTGAGCTCTGTTGAGGGTTACACATGATATCTTTCTTGCATCAAATTCAGGCTCTTGTGTTGTAAATTTAGGAAATTGTTCCTCGTCATCTGTGCCTGTTTTGTTTGGTGTGCCCCAGGGATCTATTTTGGGACCTTTATTGTTTTCCCTTTATATTCTCCCCTTGGCCCTCATTTTTCAGGAGTATAACATTTCATATCACTGTTATGCAGATGATTCTCAGCTTTACCTTCCAGTAAGGCTTGACAACACTGCTTTATTTGATGTGTTATTAGAATGTGTAGATGATATTATGAGGTGGATGACAAATAATTTTCTGCAGCTAAATGAGGATAAAACAGAGGTTTTAATTCTGGGTTGTCCGGCAGATTCCACTCCTGCTCTGAAAGCCCAGTTAGGTCCTCTCTCAACAAATGTATGCAAACAAATCAAAAAACCTTGGAGTGATCTTTGATTCTTTACTATTTTTTGATAAACAAATTAGTGTTGTTATTAGAGGAAGCTTTTCCAGTTAAGATCTATTGCAAAGTTGAAGAGTCTTCTTTCAAGCAAAGATGTTGCAATTCATGCATTTTTAAAATCACGATTAGACTATTGCAACTCTCTTTATTGTGGTCTTCCTCAATCTACACTATCTCGATTACAAATTGTTCCAAATGCAGCTGCAAGACTTTTGACTGGGTCTAGAAAGAGGGATCATATTTCTCCTGTTTTGGCATCCCTTCACTGGCTTCCCATTAAGTTTAGAGTTGATTTTAGATCCTTATGTTTGTTTATAAGGCGTTGTCTGGCTGTGCACCAAGGTATATTTGTGATCTTATTGTGCCATATTGTCCTGCTAAGGCACTTAGATCTTCAAATCACTTGCTTTTAAATGTGTCACGAATCGATGACGCTACAAATTAAAGGGTGATTGGGCCTTTTCTGTGGCTGTTCCAAAGCTTTGGAATGCTCTCCCTTATCATGTGAGGTCTGCTCCTTCATTAAAAAAATTTAAATCTACTCTGAAAACACATTTTTATTCTTTAGCTTTTGGAAATTTGTAATTGTTTTTTTATAGTGTAGTCCTGATATGCACTATGTACAGCACTTTGGATCAATTTGTATTCTGTTAAATGTGCTTTATAAATAAAGGTTGTTGTTGTTGCTGTTGATGCTCCGTGAAAGCTCTGGCAATTTTAAAGGGGCATTCAGCAACTATTTCAACTTAATAAAACCGTTTAGAAATCATTTGGATGGTTTAATAACCTGTTCCGGTGAGAATGGTGACTTTCCCCGGTCCCCCCAACATTCCTAGGCGGAAAACCAACCTTGCAACATGGGGACTAACGTCCCGGTAAGTTGGAAATAGGAAGTCTCGTGAGAAGCGAGAACGTGCGAGAAACACAAACTGCTTTACGGCAATTCGACATAAATACACACGCCGCCCTCAATGTGTATGATGTATTACCCACCTCGGTAGACATAGCTCCACACGATAAAGTTGGCCGGCTCCGATAATAACAAATGCCAGGAGCAGCGGTAGAGAGGGGGGAGGAGGGGCCGCAAGTGAGTTTTTTTACGACATTGTTATGAAATATACGCCTCACAGCTGTAGGGGGAGCTCGTTGAGAAAACATGCGACAACAAAAGTGAAAATCAGCGAAGAAATAGCTAGAGTTGCCGAGTTCCCCTTTAACATGCTGTAAAAAATATCTGTGGGGTATTTTTGGCTAAAACTTATACACACTCTGGGGACATCAGAGACTAATTTTACATATTGTAAAATGGGCATAATAGGTGCCCTTTAAAACTAACACAATTTTGATTTAATGAGGTTCATTGCACTTAATCCACCCACTCTCAGTTTACTTGTGTTTAAACTGATGAAATAAACAAAGTTAAAATTCGGAAAACTCAAGTAGAAATCCCGGAAAGATGGATGGAAGCAAACATGTTGGTATAACATAATGATTATATAATTATATCCATGGTCCAGCCATGTGCTTTCAGACTTGTGAAGATTAACAAATAAATGCTGATTAAATGCTGCAAACACTCTGAGCTTTTCCAACATTAGAAAACCTCTCACAACAGTCTGAAACCCCTAACAGTGAGGTAAAAAAAGAAAAACAGAGAGATGAAGAGGCAAAGGGAGTGAAAGTGAGAAAGATGCAGAACAAAGGAGAGAAGAAAGGAGGGGAAACCCACCTGTATTTTCCATCAGCTGTAGGATTTGATATGAAGTGGAAATGTCATTTCATTCTCCCTGATGACATTAGCAGCTAATATCAGTGTGTGTGTGTGTCTGTGTCTGTGTGTGTGTGTGTGTGCGTGTGTGTGTGTGCGTGTGCGTGCGTGCGTGTGTGTGTGTGTTCTCCTGGGGAATCAGCATCAGATGTCATACACAGAGGGGAGAAGTTTAACCCCAGCCCTCACTTTACTGCAGCCCAAACCCAGAGCTGGGAAATTAGTCACATATTTCCTGAATATTTTGGAGAAGACTCCAGTAAGAAAATGCTAAAGGCGTAGTGTTCAGGCTCATTGTTGGGGCGCTGCTATTTTGAGGCAACTAAAATAGACTGCGCCCTTGACCAACTGAAACCTGGTCTGAAGTCAATCAAAAATCGACTAAATCATCTAAATCGACAACATGTATGTTAGACCATATACCAACTAAGCTATTGAAAGAGATGCTTCCAGAGGTCATAGATCATCTTCTTAATATCATTAATTCATTTTTGTCATTAGGATAAGTACCAAAAAAATTTAAGCTGGCTATGATTAAACCGCTTGTTAAAAAAAAACAACTTGATCCTTCAGAATTAGTCAATTACAGGCCGATCTCGAATCTACCTTTTCTGTCAAAGATACTAGAAAAAGAAGTATCCTCACACCTATGTTCCTTTTTAGAAATAAATGGTATCTGCAAGGATTTCCAGTCAGGATTTACTATTGACCACAGCATTCTTTTGAATAGACTCGAAAATAATTTTGGCATTAGTGGAATTGCATTAGCATGGAATGCAATCGATCTCAAGTTCGATTTTATCGATCACAAGTTCAGTATGGAGTACCACAAGGCTCAGTACTAGGACCTCTGCTGTTCACTCTGTACATGCTACCCTTGGGAGACATAATTAGGAAGCATGGCATTAGTTTTCACTGTTATGCTGATGATAATCAGCTCTATATTTCTTCACGCCCTGACGAAACTTACCAATTCACAAAATTAACGGAATGCATAGCTGGTATAAAAAACTGGATGACTAGTAATTTCCTACTACTTAATTCTGAAAAAACAGAGATTCTAATTATTGGACAAAAAACTTCCTCATGTATTAACCTAGAATACTGTCTAACACTTGATGGCTGCTCTGTCAAACCTTTGTCGTCGGTTAGGAACCTGGGTGTGCTCTTTAATACCAATCTTTCATTTGAAAGTCACATTTCTAGCATCTGTAAAACCGCATTCTTCCATCTTAAAAATATATCTAAATTTAGTCATATGCTCTCAATGACAAATGCGGAAAAATTAGTTAATGCGTTCATGACATCAAGGCTAGATTATTGTAATGCTTTTATGGGTGGTTGCCCTGTACTCTTAATAAATAAACTACAGCTGGTCCAAAACACGGCTGCTAGAGTTCTTACTAGAACCAGGAAGTATGACCATACTAGCCCCGTTCTATCAACACTACATTGGCTCCCTATTAAACATTGTATACATTTTTAAATATTGCTGATTACTTACAAAGCACTAAATGGATTTTTTGCACCCAGTACTTGAGCGAGCTCTTTATGCATTGTAGTCCTTCACGTCTATTGCGATCTCAAAATTCCGTCCAGTTAATAATACCTAGAATATCAAAATCGACTGCTGGCGGTAGATCCTTTTCCTATTTAGCACCAAAACTCTGGAACAGTATTTCTAACATTGTCTGGGAAGCAGACACACTCTCTCAGTTTACACATCTCTTTTACCTAGCATACACATAACACATTACAAACTTCTAGAATTCAATGTTAGGCTGCATAGATTAGGTCAGCCGGAACCGGGATCACTCCCCATAAATCCTGATGTGCTCGTTACCTCATAAGAAGAATGGCGTCAACGTTAATATTAGTCTCTCTGTTTATCCAGAGGTTTACCGCACTCTGCCGTATCCAGATCTGATGAAGGACCTACAACTGGACACGACGACAATGCAGTCCTGAAGTGTCAACTAGTCTCTCCCCTGTGAAGGCCCCCTTCTCCTTCTCTTTACTTCTGTATAGATAAAACGTTTTCAAAATAGTTCCGGTTCACATGGCTACTTGGGAGCGATAAATAATTCTGTATTATACATTTTTAAGGCCAGACAAGTAATTTGTTGAGGTCAATTTGTAAAGAAAGACTACACGCCTGCGGACATATATATTCAAACACGCATACCTATAGACTAAACACGTAATACGCATGTGCGCGCCGTCAGCGTTTTCAAAGGTTTGCGTTTTTAGAGCTTGCACAGAGATAAAATAAATAAATAAATAAATATATTTTCTTCAAGGCTTGCACCTTGGAACCTATTTCAAGGTTTGTGTTCTCGAGCCACCAGGCACTGTTGTTGTGCAAGTGAGCGGGCCGGAGCACGGTGGTCCCCACCGAGGCGGAAAGGTGTTCACCTCTTTCTATGGTGCCCATTCTTCCTCGGTGCCCTCAGGGGCCCGGTCTGTCAACCCCGCCTTCATGCCGGGGCCCAGACGGTCCCAGCGAGCGATTTCCCGAGGGACGCTCGCTCCCTCTGAGGAGGGTTTCAGAGCAGTTAAACCAGTTGTTCCTTGCCGGTGCGCCGTTACAGGGCGCTGCGTTTGCTGCTCAAGTTATACCAGAGGCCAGTCTCGAGAGACTGGTACCCTTAGTTGAATTTCTGGCAGAGTGGAAAAGCCTTCCAAAAATATCTCATTGGGTCCTGCAGACAATAGAAAAGGATTATGCTATCCAATTCAGGTGTCGTCCACCAAGATTCAGAGGGGTTCTGCCTGCAGTGGTGGGCCCCGAGCAGGCTCTGGTTATGGAACAAGAGGTGAAAACGCTCCTTCAAAAGGAGGCTATAGAACGGGTTCCTCCTCCCAGTGTGGAGTAAAGCTATTACAGCCGATATTTCATCGTTCCAAAGAAGGATGGGGGGTTGCGTCCAATTTTAGACCTGCGCCCATTGAATCGCTCGGTAGGGAAGGCAAAATTCAGGATGCTCACTATCAAGCAGATCGTGTCACAGGACTGGTCTGTCACGATAGATCTAAGGGACGCGTACTTCCACATTTCCATCCTTCCACAACACAGGAAGTTCCTGAGGTTCGCCTTCGGGGGCGAGGTGTACCAGTACAGGGTTCTTCCGTTTGGCCTAGCTTTATCTCCCCGCAGTTTCACGAAATGCATGGATGCAGCACTAGTGCCTCTGAGGCTTCAGGGTGTTCGTATCCTCAATTACATCAACGATTGGTTGAGTTTAGCTCAGACAGAGCAGATAGCGGTTCGGCATCGAGATGTCGTTCTCGTTCATATCAGGAAGTTGGGGTTGAGGCTGAACGCAAAGAAAAGTGCATTATCTCCTTCTCAGAAGACCACTTTTCTGTGTGTCGTTTGGGTTTCGGTTTCGATGCAGGCGCGGCTCGCTCCGACCCGCATTGCTTCGATTCTCTCAGCTGTGAAACAATTAAAACTAGGCCAGCTACTTACTGTAAAACAGTTTTAGAGACTGTCGGGTCTGATGGCAGCAGTGTCCAACGTTATACCTTGCAGCCTGTTGTACATGAGACCGCTACAGTGGTGGCTCAGGACCAAGGGATTCTCCCCCAGGGGAAATCCACTCCGCACGGTCAAATTCACGCGTTTTTTTTATGAGTTTCATTTAAAACACCCACATTAAAGGAATATTTTTTTCTTTATATTAAGTGTGTTTAACTATGTACTATTTAAATTAATAATTTGATACAGTGGACATATTTTGCATACTGTTTTTTTAATTATTCTTGTATTTAAAAAATACCTGCATGTTACAACAGCAGTTATTCATTTCTGTAATTACATCTAATTACACTGCTGATACACTACATATTACAAGTACACTGCGGACCCTTCCCTTACACCTTAACCCACTCTTAAACCTAGCCATACCATTAAACCTGTCTCTAACCTTTACCTCCCTCCTCAATAGCAGCAAAGGTGTTTTGCAATATAACATAAATTATACATAATTATAACATAATTAAAGACACCTACTGTAACATATGACCACAAATACAATTTTGTCATCCTTTACTTGTTTATTTCCACCCCATTAATATCTTTGGCAGAATGTCTTATGAGCTTATAATAGCTTTGTGACGGATTAAATTTTAAGTCATTTTCCACTGATATTCTTTCAATCTGCCATCTCTTGACACATATTTGCTGTCATTTGTTCAATTGTTAACAGAGGATTAATTTCAAGTGATTTTGGCTCCAGTTTCTAAGAAAGAGAAAGTATTGGTGAAAATATCCTCAACATGTTTGTGTTATTGTGACATGTCTGCATTGTCTTCCTGCAGGTTCATTGGCTGTATCAGTGACGGACATGACAGCACCTGTGGTCGGATCATCAGGGGGAGTCTATGCTCTTGTCTCTGCCCACCTCGCCAATGTCGTCATGGTAATTGAGAAATCACTATTTTCCTTTTTGAGGAATTGTGATCAGGTTTTGCTCTAGAAAATAAAAATTGTTCCGCATCAATTTGTGATAATGCCTAGAGATTAAAACAAAAAATCAATTTATCACAATGGTGCCATATAGTGGTTTATATAGAATATAGACTTCAATCTTCATTCAGGTCCTGTTTAAATTCTCTTTTGGAAAAAGGAAGGCCATGACTCAGACTTGTGTCAGGATAAATAATGAGTGTGAAGATCAGCCTGATTTCTCTTGTCACAAAAATGACACAATAACTCAAGCTATTAACCCTATCTGACGTGTATGTGCGTTATTCATAGGCCTTTTTTTTCTGCCTTTATTTCATACACAGCTGTTCCCATTAATATTCTCAGATTATCAAAAAGCTGAAAGATTGTTACAAGAGTTTTAGCCATTCATATGTTATACACATGTTAAACTCAAGTCTTTTATGTTGCTCCTCCCTCTCTTTCACTGTAATCAAAGACCTCTGTGCTATCTCTAAAGCTCCTTTCACACAGAGATTCCGGAAAATACATGGATAAAGTGACCCGGGATTTGACCCGGGTTCGTTTGATTTTGGTTCTTTCACACTGCCAGTGATTTTCCAGAATCAGAGAGTGCGTTCACACACAACCCGTAAAAATCCCGTAAAGACACGTGACATCGATGTGACATGTAATGTCTCAGCAGCGTCTATAGTTTGCTTATGAGCTGCGATTTCTCTCTCGAGAAATCACACTTGTGCATTTTTTTCTCTGATTCGACCATTAACTAGCGCATTACGTACCGTTTCACTAGCCTGCTTTCTCTTCACTTCAGCTTCATCATTACGACACGGCATTGGTTACGGCTTTTGTTCACACAGCGGAATCCCAATTCCGGGACTGATCCCAGCAATGTTACTAGGTCCCCAACCCGGGATCAATCCCTGCATCAATCCCGGGTCGTGTTTGCGTTCACACAGAAGGTGTTCTGGCAATTTCCCGGCAATTTCCCAGGATCAACGCGCCGTGTGAAAGGGGCTTAAGTGAATGGAGGTTTTTGTACAGCATAATGACCTGGGGCCTCATTTATAAAACTGTGCGTAGGATCCTTACTAAAAGTGTACGTGCGCCAGAAAGCTAAAAATGGCGTACACAAAAAAATATTCAGACTTATAAAACCGTGCGTACGCCAGAACCTGCGCAGAATTCACTTTATAAATCCCAGTTAGCAGAAGATTGTGCGCACATGCGTCTCCTCCCCGAAACAACCATATATGGAGCTTACAACGCCTAGTTTTACTATGCATATGCTCATCTGCATATCATTTGCATATGATTATTCATCCACGTGATAACATGTTTAATGGTACAAGACATTAGGAAAATATGAAATGCGGCTGTGCTGTCACCTTAGTTACATTAATAAAAACTAGTACCTTATCATTGCCTTGTTTCTGAATAAATAAATCATATAGTATAGAATAGATTTCGGAGAAAGTTTTTCTTAATCTTTTCCACTGGTCAAAGAGTATTTTTAATTGATTTATGTTTTTAATGGAAACAGATAGACCTTGTTGTGCATTATTTGCACGAAACCATTTTCTCAGACAATCTGCTATTATCATGATAAGCAATTATCTCTTTAGTTAAAACATTAAAACACAGCATGCAAGAGGAAAAGTGTTCGAAAGCATTGCATCCACAACAAATATTTCTATTTATTGAATATAAAAAATGTTGTAACTTCTCAGTAATGATTTCATGTAATTTAAGTGTTTATCTACATTAATCAGAATGGCATATTTAATCTAAATCTTTACAACAGAAGTAAAACAAAGTTTAAATCATTGTTTTATTTATTTAAACTGTTATTGTGAACATGAACTGTATTTATGATCAGGACTTATAATGAAGATTTACGGTTTTAGATGCGTTATGCTATGCGTCAGTTTCACTAAACAGCCAAACGCGCTCGCTGGCGCGGACATTTAAGAAGGGATGGATGTTTGCTTCATGTGATAGGCTTGGTTTGTGACATTATATTTGTATTATCTTTCTGTATATGTATAATTTTCTATAGATTTTCTGTCTAAAAGTGACCAAAAAGACATTTAACTCCAGCTCACCATCTGTGTCGCCAATACACATACTCTTCTAAAAGAGTGCGTACGCACGGTCAAGAGCATCCTTACGGTGCGCACATATTTACGCCAAATTTATTTTTTATGAATCCCGATATGTGCGTGGAAAAATGCGTACGCATATTTCTATGCCCATTTTGTGCGTACGCAATGTTTATACATCAGGCCCCTGGTCACAGTCATTAAATATTAACACTGGGGCTGTACACAGTTCTCCCTGGTCAGATCATGAACCCTCCTGTACTTGCTCAGCATTGCAGATAGATTTTTTTGTGTCAGCACTGTTACATGGTCAGGACTCAGATTACACATAGTTTGTTCACAAAAAAACTGATCTTTCATCAGATCAAATCAAAACTGACTCAGTTATTATTTAAAATATTACATGCAAAACAGCAAGACTGACCTTGAATTAGCTGATGTGTCACAGGTGCTAATGCTTCTCCCTATGCCAGCTTTGATCGTCACATCATCACGGAAAATGCCAGAACAAATTTCCAATTCAGTTTGAAGCATTCTTGATGAAATGGTTGATAAAAAACACCTTGATAAAAAATACCAAAACCAATTCCCTGGAATAACACAAGAACAGTCTAAGAAAGAATACTGATGTGCTTTCTCTCTTACCTACTACCAATTTTGTACTCCTAATTTGATGTTTCTCTCCCTCACTTTTACAGAACTGGTCAGGGATGAAGTGTCAGTTCAAGCTCTTTCGCATGGCAATGGCTCTGGTGTGCAGTATGTAAACTGTTTTTATGTTACTCATGCTAAAAATTATTATTTTTTTGCTGGAAATATCAAATATTGAAATTAATTTTTAGGGATCCAAAATAAATTGGTACCATAATAATTATAAGCAAATTCGAAATTATTTAATTTATTGAATATTCAAAGGTGCAGTATGTAATATTGACAGCTAGCAGTTCAAACCAAATTCAAAATATTGGAGAGGGTTGTTTCTCCTGCCCCCTCCTCCTCAAGACTCAATGCTCACTGGCGGGTTGCCAGTTTGAGAGACACAAAACAGGAATGAGCACAATTGACAATGGAAGGCGACGAGCCTCACAATAGCCGCGTATCCATTATCCTTCAAATTGCACAAACTGAAATTGCTAATTGAAAATACACCCAAAGGAAACACATCAATTATGCAAAAACGTCTCGGTTACTTACATAACCTCGGTTCCCTGAGAAGAGGGAATGAGTATTGCATAAGGCTAGCTTACGCTATGGGAAAACTCCTTTTCTCGAGAATATTGAAGCAAAAATTTTTTACGCTATGGGAACCCCTTTCAAAACGCCATGCGTGCTTAACTTCGCTCCATACAGTAGCCCGAAGTATATGCCTGAGGCTAATAGATGAGTAAAGTTTATGAATCCTAATAGAAACCGGTCATTTGACGAGTCTCGTATAGGAAAAAAACAAGGAAATGGGCCTAATAGGGCCAAATCCTTATAATGTATGTATATAAATATATATAAAGGCCTGTAGTCCAAGTTTAACCAAAAAACAGATATGTATCGGCTCCTATGGCCTAGGGGGTTTGTGCTTGCACTTACACCAAAAGAACCCTCGCTTGGAAAGCGGAAACGTCCAGATTATAAAATCTGATCAATGTGGACCGCGAGGCCCAGCCGGCCGCCGCACAAATATCTTCCATGGGTATTCCACTTGACCAAGCCCATGACGAGGCCATGCCTCTTGTGCCAACGCGATAGCGTCTCCTTTCCAGCGTGATAATATCTGCTTTGTCACACCGAGCCCTTTGGTGCGGCTGCCAAAGCATACAAAGAGCTGTTCTGACTGTCTGAATGAGGCTGAACGTTCCACATAAATTCTGATAGCCCTGACGGGACAGAGTAGACTCGCGTCTCTTTCGTCTTCTGGTGAGGAAAGAGCTGCTAGGGAAATGACCTGCGCTCTGAACGGAGTCGAGAGCACTTTAGGAACATAACCATGCCTTGGCTTAAGGACGACTCTGGGTCTTTACAAGAGATGCTTCAGGTCCGCAAAGAGTACCGGCTAGGATGTGGCACCTTTCAGTGCTTCCAGGACCATGGAGAGGTCCCAGATAGGTACAGAAGGACGTCGCGGAGGGTTCAGCCTCCTTGCTCCTCTAATGACGAGGTCGCTTCTTCCTAGCGATTGGCCGGACACAAGACCGTGAGAAGCTGTTATGGCCGCCACATACACTTTGAGCGTGGTGGGGTTAAGACCCGCGTCCAAAAGCTCTTGTAAGAAGGTGAGTACACTCGATAATTTGCACGAGTAGGGGTCTAGGCTCCGTGCAGCACACCAGCCAGAAAATACCACCCATTTCTGAGCGTAGATGCGTCTAGTTGACGGTGCTCTTGCCTCAGTGATCGTTTACAGCACCCTTTCCGGGAGACACCCGGGTATCCTTTGAGGGTCCATACATGAAGGGCCCACAAATCGGGACGTGGATGGCAGATTAATCGGTTTGCTTGCGTGAGGAGGTCTCTCCTCAGTGGAACCAGCCATGGGGCTGTTTCCAGTAGCTGTGCCAGCTTGGAGAACCATAATTGGGTCTTCCAGAGAGGCGCTATCAGTGGGCACTGCACACTTGCTCTCCCTGATCCGTTTGATGACCAGTGGTAACATCGTGACCGGAGGGAATGCATAAAGCGGGCGGCTTGGCCAATCGTGGGAAAGCGTGTCCCTGCTCTTTGAGAAAAATATTCGGCAATGAGCGTTGTCTTCTGAGGCAAAGAGGTCGACCTCTGCCTCTCCGAAGATGCTCCATATTAGCTGAACCGTCTGTGGGTGAAGAGACCATTCCCCTGGGGGAACATTGTCTCTGGATAACATATCCGCACCCTGGTTCAGTATGCCTGGCACATGCGCTGCCCTTAGGAAGCGCAGGTTGTGCTGAGCCCATAAGATGAGGTTTTTGGCCATGGTGTGCAGGTTGTTTGACCTGAGACCGCCCTAGCGATTTATATAGGAAACCACTGCCATGTTGTCCGTCCGGACCAGGACATGGTGGCCTTTTAAGTATGGGAGGAAGGCTTTCAGCGATAAATCGTCTGCTCTCATCTCTAGACAGTTTATATGTAGGCGCTTCTCCAGGCTTGACCATAGGCCAAAGATGGGCCTGCCCTCGTAAAGGGCCCCCCAACCTTGATTGGAGGCATCTGTCGAGATCACCTTTTTCCTTGTAACCACACCCATACTCACTCCTGACTGATACCAGTCGGCTGCTTTCCAGGGAGCCAGGGTTCTGATACAGCCGTGGTTCGCTCTGATTAGTAAGTGGCCAGATCGCTATGCGTGAGTTGGTACACAGAGTTTTAGCCAGCGCTGGAGAGGACGCATGTGCAGTAGTCCGAGCTGCAGTACTGATGATGCTGAGGCCATAAGACCCAACATCCTCTGAAATCTCTTGAGAGGCACGCAGGCGCCTGTTCTGAAAGATGCCGCTAGGCGCTGGATGTGAGGCGCGCTTTCATTTGTATAGAGTCTATCACTGTACCGAGGAAAGATATACTCTGGCTGGGAGACAGTGTGCATTTGGAAACGTTGATCCTGAGTCCCAGGCTTTCTATATGGCTGAGGAGCCAGGATCTGTGAGTTATCAACTGTTCCTCTGATTGGGCTATAATCAGCCAATCATCAAGGTAATTTAACACTCGCACCCCCCGCTGTCTCAGGGGGGTAAGCGCTGTGTCCATGCACTTCGTAAAAGTACGGGGTGCCAATGATAGGCCGAACGGTAGTACTGAGTGCTGGGAAGCCTGCCTCTCGAAGGCGAATCTGAGAAATAACCTGTGATGTGGCGATATCTGGATGTGAAAATAAGTATCCTTCAGATTCACTGAGATAAACCAATCCCCTGGGCGAATTTGCTCAAGGATTTGTTTGGTTGTCAGCATTCTGAACGGTCGTGTCATCAGCGGTTTGTTCAGGGTGTCCTGAAGCCCGACTCGCTTTGTGATAGTGGGACTATTTCCACCGCTACCTTCTCCAACAGTTTTGAGACTTCGGTGCGAAGAACGTGAGCCACGTCTCTTCTCACCGTCGTCTCGACCACGGCTGAAAAGCGCGGGGGTCTGCAAGCAAACTGTAGCTAGTAGCCTCGTTTTATTATGTTCATTACCCATTCTGATATACCGGGGATGGCCTGCCAGGCCTCGGCCCGCATAGCTAGGGGTTGAATGAAAACTGGGGACGGGGCGCTGTGTAATAGGGACCCGGCCGCCCAGCCGTTTAATGTTTGCGCCGCTGTGTGAGCGTGCATTACAGCGGGCGCGCCCTTTATCACTGAATGAACAGCTTTTGCACGTGGGAATGCACACTTCACAGTTGGCACACAACTCACGTTTATTACATCTCCCGCACAAGCTGGGGGGAGAATTGATATTACGGTGGTTTTATATATTGTTTATATGTAGGGATGCACACTTCGTAGTGGGCGCATTACGTTCATTACACTCCCCGCTGGGGAGCCTGATACTGTGTGAACAGTGCTTGTGTGTAGGAGTGCTTACTTCATAGTGGGCACATGATCTACATTTAATGCGCTCTCCGCGCGTGTGTGTAGGGGTGCATGCTTCATAGCGGGTACGCGCACTACGTTCATTATGCTCCCGGCATGAGCTGGAGGAAAACTTGATACTGTGTGAACAGTATAGGAGTGAGCACTTTGAAGCGAGCACATGATCTACACTTAATGCATTTCCAGCGTGAATTGGGGGAGAGTTTAGGACTGTGGGAACAGTGCTTGTGTGTTGGGGTGCGTACTTTAGAGTGGACACGTGACCTACATGTGACACAGACAGAAAATAGCTCTTTTTGTGCTTTTTTATTTGTGTCTCCGTAAAAACTGCGTTTGTTTGTTATTGTGTTTCAATACAGGCCCTTTTTCTGCGACATTTACATTTCCAGGCGCCTGAAAAGAGGGAGCTGGGCAATGTATGCGACACTTTTTGGAGATCAGTCCAGCCTCGGCAGGACTCAAGATCTCCCTCTTCCTTCCTGTAGCTAGGAAGGCTTTCGAGGCTGGGGGTCCAACACAATCTTGCTTCCTGTAGCGGTTGGCGGCCAGAGGTGCGCGGCCACCGTTTCCTCGAGGAAAGGAATCGACTCGTATCCCTTTTCCTGAGCGCCATCTACACCAGAGAGCTTCGAGGAAAAGGTAGTCTTCAGACGAGCTGAGTGTGGTGCCTTCCACAATTTCGTCAGCTCATTGTGCACCTCTGGGAAAAAGGGGGCGGGTCTCTGCAGCAGGGCGCCCCTGCAGGAACCACTCATCAAGCCTGCTGCGCGTAGGCTCCTCGGACAAAGACCACTTGAGCCCGAGGTCTTCAACAGCCCTGGTAAGCACGCAGAGAAGTTCCGCGTCGATGCTCGTCCTCATGTTGGCTTGAGAGCACGAGGATCCATCCCGTCACACTCGGGGCAGCCGCCCTTAGTGAGTGCAGCTTCCGCGTGGTCCCGGCCCAGGCAAGAAGCGCAGACAATGTGTCGGTCTCTGCCGTAGAGAGAGCCTCTGCACGAGGCGCATTTGGTGCGAGGCATTACAACGCCTCGGAAAATGCTCTTTCAGGTGAAAAGTGTGATACAGCAGCGAACACACTTTTATTGCAAGTAAAGGGAAAGGATACTGCGCGCCGGATGGCACAGCAGAACAGCGGGCTGAAGGCGGCATCCTGAAACCAGGAAGCCGACATCCTCAGAGCTGCAAAGCAGGTGGCTTGTCCTTTTTTGTTAGAGTTCGCTGAAGGAGACAAAATCTGAACACCTCACGCGGTATGTTGACGGAAGTTGGGGGATTTCAGGTGTTGCATGATATCTCTGCGCCCAAGTAGCAGTGCTTCGCCTGTGCTTCACCCCAATGTAGTCCCAAATCAATATCTGCCTAGGAAATCGCCTAGTCTTAATCTGCATTGCT
This sequence comes from Siphateles boraxobius, assembly GCF_051911475.1. NCBI lineage: Eukaryota > Metazoa > Chordata > Actinopteri > Cypriniformes > Leuciscidae > Siphateles > Siphateles boraxobius. The sequence continues at coordinate 24,507,322 of NW_027509042.1, forward strand.
ATTTGTACTCGTTGTGAATACGCAGGCCACAAGTAATTAGTTTTTATTTTATTTTATTTTTTAGGTTTTTTTATCACTTTTACTCACGACATAATATCTGGCAACAAAGGATCCATTTATTATGCTAAACTAAGCTAGCGTCGGCGCTGCCAAATTAAGACAATGCATGCACTGAGACAAAAATGTGTTTACCCACCTATCTAAATGAAGAGGAGACGGTTAATAACCCCTATTTCAAAAAACTGTGGCGTGTTCCTTTAAAGTGAATCTCTAAAATTAACGATAATCTAATAATGCTATCTAATGTAAATCTCAAAAAATACATTTTATAGTGTTGTAATGCCTAAATTATCTCATTCAACATGAAGTTCTACAGAATTTTAATATGGTTCATTTATCAGTTATCAGCTTATCCGTATCAGACAGAATTTTAATATTAATGCATCCCTAGTTATTTCCAGATCTAAAATGTGGAAGTTTGAAGAACTTTTCCATTCTCTGATGGTGACTTTTTTTCCACAGATTTATTCTGTATATGGTGGTTCACAAGAACTCACTTTATCTTGACAGTACCCCTAGTATAAGACATTTACAACCTATGAATTAATTATAGTTACCAAATACCTGCAAATAGAACATTTCTACAATGACATTGAAAACTGAAACCTTTTGAATAAATTAATTTTCTGCATCCACTGTGAGTATAAGTCCAATAAACATAAATATATAAACAAAAAATGACTTCATGCTTTTTTAAATTTACTTTATTGAAGATTTCTAATATAACCAGCACTCATATAGATTCTACATGTAACCCCTCAAACTAAGTATTTCTATATTTACAGTGAGTGTGGAGTTTGGTCGTGCCGTCTGGCTCCGATTCTATCCCCCAGCTTTCCCACCGTGCCCTAATCCCAGCTTTGTGGCCCATCTGGGGGGTGTGGCAGTGGGCCTCACCCTTGGTGTTGTGGTTCTTCAGAACTATGAACAGCGCTTACAGGAACAGTCCTTGTTCTGGATCTTCTTTAGTGTCTACACAATCTTTATCCTCTGTGGAATTTTCTGGAACATTTTCGCTTACAATCTCTTGGATGTCAAGTTACCCCCACCTCCATGAAGCACAGTGCGTGTGTGCGTGTGTGCGTGCGTGCGTGCGTGCGTGTGTGCGTGCGTGCGTGCGTGCGTGCGTGTGTGTGTGCGTGCGTGCGTGCGTGCGTGCGTGCGTGCGTGCGTGCGTGCGTGCGTGTGTGTGTGTGTGTGTGTGTGTGTGCGCGTGTGTGTGTGTGTGTGTGTGCGCGTGTGTGTGTGTGTGACAGGCAACATATAGGCAACACTTGTAAAGGTCATGAATGAGAATCAAATGCTAAGTACCTTACTGCAGTCCTCCTGTGATGTAATGTTTGTGTTAATAGTGCCTAAACCATGCCAAGTTTTAGTGCCATCAGAGAAGCTAAAACCGCAGATTGTGATGAATGTAAATTTGCAGGACAAGCCCAACAGTTGATGCTTTTTTCAGCTATATACTTTTTTCCAGCGGCCGAGGGCTATCAACGATAGCACAAGTATTCTTTTCAAAATAACACCTAGGTTTAGAAGCTGCTGCTGGCTTGTCAACTGACTCATTCATATATTCTCTGTCAGGTTAAATAGTTCTCAATTATTGAAGGAATGAATACATTCCTTTAGCTGGCACAGAACCTGAGGTTGCATTAGCAAAGAGAAGAATCAGTATTTTATGAGGACCTTTTAGTAAGTGTTCTATATTTTTATAAACGCCTAAAGACAAGTAGAGCCTATTGTGTGTGAAGGACCCTTAAAAGATATTCAAGTTTAAGTGAAGTAGCAAAGAAAGAAATTAACTGCAAGATAAACTTCTCTCAATCTTGGAAACAATTAAGCATTTTGCAGAAAATAATGCAGTGTTACAAGGTTGACGTAAGGGAACTGCAATGTCTCCCTTTCTGTTCTCAGTGGCGGTCTGCAAGGGAATTTCCCAGACTTTAACATCTAAATCAATATTTAATCAAATCAATCTCTCCCTAATATCTAACAACATGAATAATAATTTGATAATTAATGACATGTTATCTTTCTGATCACCAAGTTAACACTTAACCAGACTACCGTAGTAAAAAACGTAACAAATCATGCAGTGCCATCTACAGACTATGGACAATATTTAAACACTTGTAAATGAATTGAGGGTCAAATTACATCTAACATCTACTCACTGTCGAGGAACTTTCACTTTTACATTCCATTATAGCACATTTTTAACCAAGGGTTCTCTATTCAGGCCCTCGAGATCCACTTTCTTTCAGAGTTGACCTCCACCCTTGATTAAACTCACCTACCTACAACTTTCTAGTAATCCTGAAGATCTTGAGCTTGATCAGGTGTGTTTGATTAGTGTTGGAGCTAAAATCTGCAGGAAAGTGAACTTTGAGGGTCAGAGTTGAGAACTCCTGGTCTAGGGTAAGTTTACACAACAACAATGTATTAAAAAGGTTTCCTTTGTGTTTTTCAAATATACAGTCGACTACCCTGTCTAAACGATCCCCGTTCACACAGATTTGCGAAAATTACTAGAACACTCCTTTCTTTGTAAAGAAACACTATGCGCCTATAGATTGAACAAGTAATATCCATGTACATGACATCCCCGTTTTCACAAATTTGCGTTTTTGTAGTTTACACGGAGGAAAACTTGCACTTTGTATCCTGTTTTCAAAAGTTTGTGTTTTCAGGATCCCAAAATGCTGTTGTCATGTAAATTAATGGCCAAATGAAAAATGGTGTTGTGTAAACAAAACCCTTTATAAGCACAGGCTTCATGGCACACTGCAGGGGTGACCTCTCATATTTATGTGAATAGAGGTACAAATTTTTCTCCCTTTTGATTTATTTGTGCCACATTACATCATTTGAATTAATTTTATTTAAATATCCTTTCTGACTGTGATTTAGTGATTGAAATTCGCTTGAGCTGTCTTATATGAAGGAAAATATATAAGTTATGCATGTAAGTAAAATGATTAAAACCAGATATGGTTACACTTTACTTTAAGGTGCCATTGTTACAGTGTAATTATATATTTAAGTACTGAGTAACATTAGTATGGTAAGTACATGTAACATATGTAACAAGGACACTGTAAAATAAAGTGTTACCAAAGTTAATTTTATCACTTTTGCTGCTATGTTTATTATGAATCATTTTTCAAGGAAACTCAGTCCATCTTCCCTCCTCTGATGGACCGCCACTGCTCATGATTGTTGTATTTACTGTACCAGCACTGTATCTGAATCAGAATTTTTGTCCTGAAATCGCACACTTGATTTGATTTCATGAAACATATTTGATTATATATTTGAATCATGTTACTGGAAAACCAGCATGACCTTGGGAGTCACCAGAACTCAATATTAAATCAATAATCAACAAAATGAAAACAAAAGAACACGTAATTTGTCAGCTATACATGCTAAAATTAACTCAATTGATCTGTTATATGCTGTTTAATATATAAGCCGTATTGCAGTAGTTTTCAATTAATTGTGATTGTATGACATATACTGTACCTCAAATACTGTAAATGGTCTATGTTATTAAGTTTATTTCTATTGGTGCTGTAGTATTTGAACAGGTTGCTAGGTATCTGTGCCTCTAGTGACTGGTTAGCTCCTCTCAGTTCTGTGCATAGACATTCTTTACAGCAACACTGATCCTGGTACAGCTTTGTGTGTTTTCTGAGTATATTCTGCCTGTAGTGTGTGCTACCACTGATTCTCAAGCTAAAAAGAAAATAGGAAACTCTAAATAATAACTGCTGAAAGTTAATGAATCCAGTACTTCAATCCAAGTTAATAGGCTACTACTTTGTGTCCTAAACAACAGGAAATGTTTTAACAATGTGTTTAAGCTACTCTTGAAGTGCCAGTATTTTGTTTTTCATTGCTGGCCTTACTGTATCAAAAATGTAATGTTGGGATGTAAGTAACCTGGGATTGTGTGTAAAGGGCTATGGCACTGGAATTATGAGTTCAAGCATATTTCAACATGCGTCTATTTTGTAGATTTGATATGTAAGTGCATTAAAAAAAATCTGTAATTGAAAATGCCATTTTCTGTACTTTCATTTTGAATCAGGACATTGGTTCTATAATAGTATATGTGAACCCTGAAACGTTGGATAAACTTCAATTCATTGCTTTAAAGCCTGGAACACACCAAGCACGGTTCTGCACCGTCGGCTGAAATTGGTCCTTGTCAGCTTTTTTTCGATTCGACGTGTTGAATCGGCTTCGGGCCGTCGGTAAGAGAGAGAACTCTGATTGGCTGTTCAGCTTAGTGAACGAGTCAGTGCACGCGAATAATAGCAAAACAGCGAGCAAAGAAGTCAAAACGGTACAGATAGAAACCTGTTCTAATGCTACGTCATCTTACCTGAGTGTTCCTTGGTAAATATTTCAATATTAACATGAGCAGAGTGGAATAAAGAAAGTGTTTAGCAGGATTGATATTCAAAATGGTAAGCAGGCACTGCTTTGATTATGGTTTGTGTATCTGCAGCCGGCAGCGTCGGTTCCCTTTCGAGAGGTCTCTCGTATTACATAAGGCTAGCTTACGCTATGGTAAAACTCTTTCTCGAAAATATCGAAGCAAAATTTTTAAAAACGCATTGCAGCTGCACAGCAGACACAGATGAGCGGCTAGCATGGTCATTGGCTGTGCTGCGGCAACTGCACGAACCTATGGCGAGGCAGCTCAGACGCGGAACGCCCTTCAGCCTTCACGCCCTTCATTCTGGTGCGTCATAGCCCACCAGAATGGGTGTGGCCTAAGCCCCTATGTTGGCCCATTCAGCCAAAGGAATTCAGATTTTGTCTCCTTCAGCGAACTTCCAACTTCACTGATCTCTGGATAAGAAAACTACGCCGCCGTCAAAAAGCCTTCAGCGGAACAAGCCACCTGCCTGAGGACGCCGGCTTCCTGGTTTTTCAAATGGACGCCGCCTTCAGCCAGCTGTTCTTCTGTGCCATCCGGTGCGCTACATCCTTTTAATGCATTAGTGTGTTCGCCGCTGATCACACTTTTTCTAAAAGAGAAATTTCCGAGCCGTTGTTGCAAATGTCTCGTTATAAAATGCGCCTCGTGCAGAGGTCCTCTCTTAGGCGGAGACCGCCACATCCACTGTGCTTCCTGTCTGGGCCGGGACCACGCGGAAGATGCACTCGCTAAGGGTGGCTGCCCTGAGTGTGACGACATGGATCTCCCCACCCTGCGGGCTCGACTGGCTGTTTTCGCCGACGACGACCCCGCGCTTCCCGCTCCCTCTCTCCCTTTGATCGAGCCGTGCTAAAAGAAGCGAAGCTCACAAAGGATGCCAGAGCGGACAGGCACGAGCGAATGCACGCCGGGCCAGTCCCCGCGTGCCTCACTCTGTGTCGCGCATCATGCAGAGCCCTCTCGAGCTCTCTGCATGACCCAGACGGACACTATGAGTGAGTTTCGGCCTGAAAACCACAATGAGTGGTGGATTCGAAGACTTCTGGGCCAGAGAACCGTGTTCGAATCCTGGCTCTGACAGCAGGTGAAATGGGTTCAGCACATTTTAACGTCCGATTTGCACGTCATGTATGAACTGTCTACATGACTCGGACGGACACAATGAATGCGTTTTCTTGCCTGGGATGGGCTCCGTGTCTCCCAGCTGAATCTTTTCACCAAAGCAGACGAGCCCGCCCCACGTGACTCACTCTGTTTGGCAGCGTCCGAAGACGGGGATTGGTCGGACTCAACTCTGACCCCACCCCATTTAAGTACAGCATAAGTGCGATTGGACTAAGCATGGACAGCAATCCTCTCTAGCTCAAGCTAGAGGTATCCAAAATGCATGTTATGCATTGTAATATATGCTCCCCTGCAAACATACGCTGTTCCACTGTCCCAATAGTAACAAAAGCATAAAAACAACTGGGCGGCCGGGTCCCTATCACAAAGCGGCCCGGCCCCAGATTAAAAGCTTTTCACACATTCCCAGTCCCCTCTTTTCAGATGACTGGAAATACCAACATTGCAGTAAATGGGTCTGTTATAAAACATGCACACCTGCAAAGATACAAGGTTTTACGGTAAAAAAAAAAAAGCACGAAAAGAGCTCTTTTCTGTCTGTCATTTGTAGGTTACCTGTCCACTGTAAAGTATGCACCCCTACACACAAGCACTGTTTCCACAGTCTAAAAATTCTCCCTCGATTCACGTTGGAAATGCATTAAATGTAGGTCATGTGCCCACTACGAAGTGCTCACGCAAACACTGTTCACACAGTATCAAGTTCTCCAGCGGAGTGTGTAATGAATGTAGTGCGCGTGCCCACTACGAAGTGTGCACCCCTACACATAAACAAAACCACTGTAATGTCAATTCTCCCCCCAGCTTGTGCGGGAGATGTAATAAACGTGAGTTGTGTGCCAACTGTGAAGTATGCACCCCCACATGCGAAAACTGTTCAGTGATAAAGGGTGTGCCAGCTGTAATGCGCGCGTCCCTGAACATGAGCGCTCACATAGTGGCGCGAACATTAAACGGCTGGGCGGACGGGTCCCTATTACACAGCGGCCCATCCCCAGTTTTCATTCAACCCCTAGCTATGCGGGCCAAGGCCTGGCATGCCATCCCCAGTATATCAGAATGGGTGATGAACATAATAAAACGAGGCTACTTGCTACAGTTTGCTCGCAGATCCCGCGCTTTTCAGCCGTGGTCGAGACGACGGTGAGAAGAGGCGTGGCTCACGTTCTTCGCCGAAGTTTTGAAACTGTTAGAGAAGGGAGCTTTGGAAACAGTCCCACTATCACAAAGCGAGTCGTGCTTTTACAGTCGTTGCTTCCTTGTTCCAAAGAAGGATGGCGGTCTCAGACCAATCCTAGATCTCAGACACCTGAACAAAGTGCTTATGACGCGACCATTCAGAATGCTGACAACCAAACAAATCCTTGCGCAAATTTGCCCAGGGGATTGGTTTATCTCAGTGAATCTGATGGATTCTTATTTTCACATCCAGATATCGCCCCATCACAGGCCATTTCTCAGATTCGCCTTCGAGGGGCAGGCTTACCAGTACACAGTACTACCGTTCGGCCTATCATTGGCACCTCATACTTTTACAAAGTGGATGGACACAACACTTACTCCCCTGAGACAGCGGGGAGTGCGAGTGTTGAATTACCTCGACGATTGGCTGATTATAGCCCAATCAGAGGAACAGTTGATAACTCAAAGATCCTGGCTCCTCAGCCATATACTGTAGAAAGCCTGGGACTCAGGATCAATGTTTCCAAGAGCACACTGTCTCCCAGCCTGAGTATCTCTTTCCTGGGTACAGTGATAGACTCTATACAAATGAAAGCGCGCCTCACATCAGAGCACGCGCTCACTATCCAGCGCCTAGCGGCATCTTTCAGAACAGAAAGTTCTGAGGCGTGTGTGCCTCTCAAGAGATTTCAGAGAATGTTGGGTCTTATGGCCTCAGCATCATCAGTACTCCAGCACGGACTACTGCACATGCGTCCTCTCCAGCGCTGGCTAAAACTCTGTGTACCAACTCACGCATGGCGATCTGCCCACTTACAAATCAGAGCAAACCACGGCTGTATCAGAGCCCTGGCTCCCTGGAAAGCAGCCGACTGGTATCAGTCAGGAGTGAGTATGGGTGTGGTTACAAGGAGAAAAGTAATCTTGACAGATGACAATCTAGGTTGGGGGGCCCTTTATGAGGGCAGGCCCGTCTCTGGCCTGTGGTCAAGCCTGGAGAAGCGCCTACATATAAACTGTCTAGCGATTTTCTCCCATACTTAAAAGGTCACCACGTCCTGGTCCGGACGGACAAAATGGCAGTGTTGTAATATATAAATCGCTAGGGCGGTCTCAGGTCAAACAGCCTGCACACCATTGCCAAAAACCTCATCTTATGGGCTCAGCACAACCTGCACTCCTTAAGGGCGGTGCATGTGCCAGACATTCTGAACCAGGGTGCGGATATGTTATCCAGAGACAATGTTCCCCCAGGGGAATGGTCTCTTCACCTACAGAGGGTTGAGCTAATATGGAGCATCTTCGGAGAGCCAGAGGCCGAACTCTTTGCCTCAGAAGACAACGCTCATTGCCGAATATTTTTTTCAAAGAGCAGGGACGGCTTGCCCACGATTGGCCGAGCCGCCCGCGGTATGCATTCCCTCCGGTCACAATGTTACCACAGGTCTTCGGACGGATCAGGGAGAGCAAGTGTGCAGTGCTACTGATAGCACCTCTCTGGAAGACCCAATTATGGTTCTCCAAGCTGGCATGGCTTGGGGAGACCTCTTCACGCAGGCAAACCGATTAATCTGCCATTCACGTCCCAATTTATGGGCCCTTCATGTATGGCCCCTCAACGGATAACTGGGTGTCTCCCGGAAAGGGTGCTGAAAACGATCACTGAGGCAAGAGCGCCGTCAACTAGACGCCTCTACGCACAGAAATGGGTGGTATTTTCTGGCTGGTGCGCTGTATGGAGCCTAGACCCCTATTTGTGCGAGGTGTCGAGTGTACTCGCCTTCTTACAAGGGCTTTTGGATGCGGGTCGTACCCCCTTCACGCTCAAAGCGTATGTGGCAAAGTCCTGGAAGCACTGAAAGGTGCCCCATTCGAGCCGGCACGGTCTGCGGACCTAAAGCATCTCTCGTTAAAAAACGCTCTCTTACTGGCGCTCGCCTCAGTCAAGAGAGTGGGCGATTTACAAGCGTTGTCCTGCCTTGAGTTTGGGTTTGAATGCTGATGTCATGAGCAACAGCCAATCAGAGCAAGGCATGGGTTGAGGTCACCGGGTAAATACACGATTTTTGCCGTCAGCCAAACATAAACATGCAGCTACATCTCCGATATAAACATGCTGTACTCACCTCCAACTCTCTCTGTAGCACAGACAATCCCTGCTGTTCGCGTATGCGAATCCACTCGTCCATACTCTCTTATTTTTTCTTTTTTTGCGTTTTTTTCTCAGAGCAAATCATCGCGCAAACAATTTGCAGCACTAGTTTCTGTCTGACGTCCATATTCGCGGCCGTGTTTGTGTTCTTCCTTGGCGCGCGTGCGGGTTCGCCTCATTTCCTGTTCGTTTTATCGCGTGATTTTTCGTGACAAAACGTGGTTTGTAGACAAGATAGAATCGTTGGGTGACAGAGTTGTTGTCAACTCATGTAGTGCGTTACCTCCTGTTGCGGATCAATCACGTTGTGTCGTGTGGTGTGAACAGCTCAACAACTTGAAAACTCCTGATTGCACAGAGAGCAAGTCATGTAGTGTGAACCCCACAGTTCAATTCAATTCAATTCAATTCAAATTTATTTGTATAGCGCTTTTCACAATACACATTGTCTCAAAGCAGCTTTACAGAAAGTGCATTTCGGAAATGTACATAGAAAAATACAGTTAGTTAATCATGTATTAATTTATGGCATAACATATCGCCGGCTTTGAGTCGTCTCTTCACAGGCGTCGAGTCGTCTCTTCACAGGCGTTGGGGCATCTAAAGTCTCCGTGAGAGGCTGGATACAAACTGGAGCTGACGAACGCTATTTACCTCGGGACTAGCGTCCCGAGATAACAGCAGAAAGGCAGATGGGAAATAATTAGCATAGCTGATGTTCATAATGTTAATGCATTCGAACTGATTCAGCAGTAGTATTAAAGGTTAAGCATTAAGTGAATGCTTGGTTAAAGAGATGCGTCTTTAATCTAGTTTTAAACTGGGACAGCGAGTCTGAGTCTCGAACAATATCAGGAAGGCTATTCCAGAGTTTAGGAGCTAAATGCGAGAACGCCCTCCCTCCTTTAGTGGACTTAGATATCCTAGGAATGACCAGAAGCCTCGAATTTAGTGATCTTAAAGAGCGCGATGGATTGTATGGCGATAGAAGGTCTGTTAAATACACAGGAGCTAAACCATTTAGGGCTTTATAGGTCAGTAGGAATACTTTGTAATTGATACGTAACTTAATAGGTAACCAGTGTAGAGATGATAAAATAGGTGTTATATGATCATATTTTCTTGATCTAGTAAGAACTCTAGCGGCTGCATTTTGCACTAACTGTAGCTTGTTTATTGAGGATGCAGGACAACCAGCTAATAAAGCATTACAGTAATCTATTCTCGATGTCATGAATGCATGAACTAGCTTTTCTGCATCAGAAACAGATAGCATGTTACGTAGCTTAGCAATGTTTCTAAGGTGGAAAAAGGCTGTTCTTGTAATATATGAAATATTATTTTCGAAAGTCAATTTGCGGTCTAGTATAACACCCAGGTCTTTTACTGTAGTGGATAAAGTAACAGGACATCCTTCTAAATTAAAGTTGTATTGTAAGGGATTTTGTGGGTAGTTTTTTGGACCAATAAGTAGTACCTCCGTTTTATTTGAATTTAATAGCAGGAAATTACACGTCATCCAGCATTTTATATCATTTAGACACTCTGTCAATTTAGATAAGTTAGTGTTTTCATCTGGTCGTGATGAGATATATAATTGAGTGTCATCAGCATAACAGTGGAAATTAATTCCATCTTTTCTTATAATATTACCAAGTGGCAGCATGTATATTGAGAATAGCAGAGGGCCTAACACCGATCCTTGCGGCACTCCATAGTCTACTGCCGTTATCTTTGATTTTTCCCCATTTAAACAGACAAAAGGGTAACGGTCTGATAAGTACGATCTAAACCAGCTTAATGCCTGTCCCTGAACACCAGTGTAGTTTTGTAGTCGATCCAAGAGTATTTTATGATCGATAGTGTCGAACGCAGCGCTAAGATCGAGTAGAACTAGTATTGAGATACAGCCTTGGTCAGAAGCTAAAAGTAAATCATTTGTTATTTTAACTAGCGCAGAGTCTGTGCTATGATGCGGTCTGAATCCCGACTGGAATTTTTCATAGATATCATTTTCTTGCAAGAAAGAGCACAATTGAGCGGACACAACTTTTTCTAGTATTTTAGACATAAATGGAAGATTTGAGATGGTCTGTAATTTGCTAAGTTATTTGGATCTAATTGCGGTTTCTTAATGAGAGGTTGTATTACTGCCAGCTTGAATATTTTTGGAACATGACCTAAAGATAAAGACGAGTTAATAATATTAAGAAGAGGCTCTTCCACTACAGGTAACACTTCTTTCAGTAGTTTAGTGGGTATTGGATCTAATAAACATGTTGTTGGTTTAGATGCAATGATAAGTTTATTTAGCTCTTCCTGTCCTATAGTTGTAAAGCGGTGTAGTTGTTCTAGAGGGGCCATAATTGAGGCTGAATCATAAGACATCATAGAGGATTGTATATTTACAATTGTGTTTCGGATGCTTTCTACTTTCTCATTGAAGTAATTCATAAAATCATTACTACTATATTGTAACGGAATATTTTGCTCTGGTGATGTTTGTTTATTTGTTAGTCTAGCCACGGTGTTGAATAAAAACCTTGGATTATTTTGGTTATTTTGGTTATTTTCTATTAGTTTGCGGAGATGCTCAGCCCTGGCTGCTTTTAGAGCCTTTTTATAACGTGACATACTGTCTTTCCACGTGATTCTAAAGACCTCTAAATTAGTTTGTTTCCATTTACGCTCTAAGTTACGAGTTTCTCTCTTGATTGCATGCGTAGCACTGTTGTACCATGGTGCTTTAGTTTTCTCTCTAACCTTTTTTAATCTAATTGGTGCAACAATATCTAGTGTACTAGAGAACATGGTGCTCAAACTGCTAGTCATTTCCTCTAGTTCATCTGTTTGTTTGGGTGCACTGCGCAGCTGAGATAGATCAGGTAAGCTATTTGAGAATCTATCTATAGTGGTTGGAAGGATTGTTCTGCCTGGTCGATAACGTGGCGCAACTTGACAAATTTCAGCAGTACGTATTACGCAAGATACCATGTAATGATCAGTGAGATCATCACTTTGCGGTATAATATTTATATCAGTTGGATTGGTTCCATATGATAAAATTAAATCTAGTGTATGATTTAGACGATGAGTGGGACCACTGACGTTTTGCGTGACCCAAAAGGAGTTTAATAAATCTGTAAACGCAGTCCCTAACGCATCATTTGTATTATCTACGTGTATGTTAAAGTCTCCAACAATTATTGCTTTATCGACATTGACCTATAGATCTGAGAGAAAGTATGCAAACTCTTTTAGGAAGTCAGCATAGGGCCCTGGAGGTCTATATAGGGTAGCCAAGGCTAGAGATAATATGGATTTGTTTCTTAAATCTAAGAGCGTAACATTTAGCACAAGTACTTCAAACGAATTAAACCTGTGACCTGTTTTCTGAGTAACATTAAGAATATCTCTATAGATTGTTGCAACACCGCCGCCACGACCGATCAGACGGGGCTCATGCTTATAACAGTATCCTGGTGGAGTAGACTCATTTAGACCGAAATAATCATTTGGTTTAAGCCAGGTTTCAGTAAGGCAAAGTACATCGAAACTATTATCTGTGACCATTTCATTTACAATAACCGCCTTAGGTGTGAGCGATCTAATGTTTAGAAGACCTAGCTTTAGAAATTGTTTTTGTTCACTGATATTTAGATTGTCTGGTTTAATTACAATAAGATTTTTGCTAGATCCTACACTAGATTTATTGTTTGGCCTCACTAAGCGAGGAATAGACACAGTTTCTATATAATGTCCTACACTACTTATATCAATTAAGTTGGGACAGCAAAGACTGTGATTTGGACTTTGACTTACTAGTCATATGGTGTGTAACGTCTTGGAGATGTTGTCCGACAGAACAGCCGCTCCGATTCTGCTGGGGTGCAGGCCATCAGCGCGGTAGAGCCTAGGTCGCTCCCAGAACAGATTCCAATTATTTACAAAGAGCAGTTTCTGTTCATTACACCATGACATTAACCATTCATTTAGAGCAAATAATCTACTGAACCTTTCTTGTCCTAGTCGGTACGTGGGAAGCGGTCCAGACACGATGATCGTTGCTTCAGGCGATGTGCTGCGAACCGTCTCGATCAGGCTTCTGTAGTCTTTCTTCAGAACCTCCGTCTGCCGCAGCCTGATGTTGTTCGTCCCCGCGTGTAGCACCACAGCTCCGACGTGCTCGTCACCGTTCAGGATCTCGGGAATCTGTGCAGCGACATCAAGAACACGAGCACCAGGAAAGCAGTGAGTGCGCACCTTACGCTTACCTGAGGTAGCACGGACGTGACGGACCATGGAAGTGCCGATGATCACGGCGGCGTCACGTTCCGGCTCGCGAAGAGGGGAGAAGCGGTTCCGGGTGGAGATCTCGAAGACCGGGAGGGGCGGGGAAGTCCTTGGTCTGGTCCTGGCTCGTGTCTTCCGCTGTGGGATCACCCAGGGTCCATGGTGTTGCCTCGGTGCCGGAGTGAATGAAGGCAGAGATGATCGCGTCCTCCTGGGCAGAGAAACGCACGGAGTAGACGAAGTCGGAGTCAAAAAGTTACTAACCACTGACTTGTGAGCATCGGCGCGTGATGTTTCAAGCGCTGAACGCCGATCTCGCAGCTCGGCTTGCTTCACCAGCTGAACACGGATCTGCTTCTCCACCGACTCCAGCTCCAATCGTACCGAAAACAGCTCGAATGTGTTCTCACCTGCACTCAGAGGTAACGTTAGACACACATCCGATATGTTTGCCATTATAACAGATGAACAGTAAATTAGTAGTGATACTACCAATATCACTACTAATTTAGGACTGAAATGATGGATATAACCCGTATCCTTTCAGTGAAACGGGTGTAAAATGAGAGGGTCGATAGGCGCGAGGCCACGCGTGAAATGCTAGCGGGCTAAAGGCTAGTAGCCGAGATTCGGAAAGTTGGATCTAAGTAGCGATATCAAAGCAATCCGATTGTTTTTTTATAAGGAATAGTGTCGAGGATAAGTTCACATGATATAAAAATAGAAAGTGCTTGTTTATAAATGAGTGGTAAAGAAGAAAATCAGGGATTAATGAATCAATTCGACGGAGCTCCAAACACAAACACAGATCGCACGCGCATGCTCGGTTCAGCCCGACGTTTTAAAATCATGTAGTGTGAACTAGGCTTTGGGTGTCTAGAGCTCATTCCACAAGAGGCATGGCCTCGTCATGGGCTTGGTCAAGTGGAAGATATTTCCCATGGAAGATATTTCCTGTTTTGTAATTGAGGGTTCTTTCAGTCTAAGTGCAAGCACAAACCCCCCTAGGCCATAGGGCCCGATATATATCTGGTCCTGGTTAAACTCGGACTACAGTCGTTATCTATATATATATATACATTAGGGCCGGGACTTTAACGCGTTAATTAAGATTAATTAATTACACTCTTAACGCGTTAATTAAGATTAAATCTTTCAACATTTTTCCGCACCGCGGAACGTTTCTCCCTGGATGAGTTTCGGCGGACCGATTATACTGGAGCACCAACTAGCGTTCATGACTTCAGACAACAACAACCACAGTGAACATGAACGAAGAAGCTGACGAGACCGCTTTGGTTGGCCCCGTGGATGGAAGCGTCGATAAGAGCATGGTTGTGTGCAAGTTATGCAACAAGGAGTTCGCATATCACCGCAGCACATTGGGCCTCAAGTATCACCTCAACGTAAAACATAGAGCAGCTAGCGTGGACCTATAGGCTACCTGAATTTCTGAAATGTACTATATTTCTAAATATGCTATTGCTACACTTAATGGCAAAAATTGCACTGGTCTGCTGGACTTGGTTGAACAAAAATAAACAATATTTTGTTGCTTAAGCTTATGTATTCAGTCATTATTCAATGGTATACTAAAAATCCATGTGAAAAAAATTACTTAAGGCAAAAGGTTTTACTTTGATTTTTGGCGAAAATTAGTTATTGTGATTTTTAGGACAATAAACATAAGTTTTATCATATAGACAAATATCAAGTTTCAATTAGATTGTTTTTTGAGGGAAATAAGATGATGTTTTTGGCGTAACTTCAGAAAGCCAAGGGGAAACTGTGGTAGAAGCCCGTAACGTCAGTTACGGCTTCATGCCTTCATTTCTCACTGCTCCTGAACACTCAATGAAGTTACGGGTGCACTGCCCTGAAGTTACGGCACTCTGTCGTGTCCTGACCGACCATCAAAGTATTTCCGCGCTGGAGTTACGGGGTTATGATGTAGCAATAAAATCACCTCAGACACACGTACATGTTTCACAGTGCTTGCTTTTGTTAGATTATTGAAGAATGGCATACTCTCGGGGGAAAATTATGTTGGAGACGGCTTTGAAACATAAATCAAGGTAAGAATGACACACGACACGGGTGCATAAAAAACGATAATCTTTAAAATCCAGTAATAGCTAGCGGTAGCCACAAACCACAAACATGTTTCGTCTAGCTCTCGCCTCCCAATGTCCACTGACTGAAAACTACGCGAGTTGGTGGGTTGGAGCCGCAACGACACACCCATTATACACCAGCTGCACGAATTTAGTAATTTAGAGCCTACCTTTTGTTGAACCCTGGTTAAAATCCATGTCAAACAACCGACGAGAAAGCAAATCCATTACAATACGGAACTACTAGAGACATTTCTTTAGGGACACCTAATCTGTAGCCCCGCCTTAGCTCTGAAGCTCTGTGACTATTATGAACAGGATGCAATGTCAAGATTGCAATGCTGGAATATGTTGTGTGTGTGTGTGAGAGAGTGAGTGAGTGAGTGGCGCGGGCGTGATCGAACAGTGGAAACATAAAAACATACTCCGTCATTTGGTTTATGTCTGTTTAAATGGGGAAAAATCAAAGATAACGCCAGTAGACTATGGAGTGCCGCAAGGATCGGTGTTAGGCCCTCTGCTATTCTCAATATACATGCTGCCACTTGGTAATATTATAAGAAAACATGGAATTAATTTCCACTGTTATGCTGATGACACTCAATTATATATCTCATCATGACCAGATGAAAACACTAACCTATCTAAATTGACAGAGTGTCTAAATGATATAAAATGCTGGATGACGTGTAATTTCCCGCTATTAAATTCAGATAAAACGGAGGTACTACTTATTGGTCCAAAAAACTACCCACAAAATCCCTTACAATACAACTTTAATTTAGAAGGATGTCCTGTTACTTTATCCACTACAGTAAAAGACCTGGGTGTTATACTAGACCGCAAATTGACTTTCGAAAATAATATTTCATATATTACAAGAACAGCCTTTTTCCACCGTAGAAACATTGCTAAGCTACGTAACATGCTATCTGTTTCTGATGCAGAAAAGCTAGTTCATGCATTCATGACATCGAGAATAGATTACTGTAATGCTTTATTAGCTGGTTGTCCTGCATCCTCAATAAACAAGCTACAGTTAGTGCAAAATGCAGCCGCTAGAGTTCTTACTAGATCAAGAAAATATGATCATATAACACCTATTTTATCATCTCTACACTGGTTACCTATTAAGTTACGTATCAATTACAAAGTATTCCTACTGACCTATAAAGCCCTAAATGGTTTAGCTCCTGTGTATTTAACAGACCTTCTATCGCCATACAATCCATCGCGCTCTTTAAGATCACTAAATTCGAGGCTTCTGGTCATTCCTAGGATATCTAAGTCCACTAAAGGAGGGAGGGCGTTCTCGCATTTAGCTCCTAAACTCTGGAATAGCCTTCCTGATATTGTTCGAGACTCAGACTCGCTGTCCCAGTTTAAAACTAGATTAAAGACGCATCTCTTTAACCAAGCATTCCCTTAATGCTTAACCTTTAATACTACTGCTGAATCAGTTCGAATGCATTAACATTATGAACATCAGCTATGCTAATTATTTCCCATCTGCCTTTCTGCTGTTATCTCGGGACGCTAGTCCCGAGGTAAATAGCGTTCGTCAGCTCCAGTTTGTATCCAGCCTCTCACGGAGACTTTAGATGCCCCAACGCCTGTGAAGAGACGACTCGACGCCTGTGAAGAGACGACTCAAAGCCGGCGATATGTTATGCCATAAATTAATACATGATTAACTAACTGTATTTTTCTATGTACATTTCCGAAATGCACTTTCTGTAAAGCTGCTTTGAGACAATGTGTATTGTGAAAAGCGCTATACAAATAAATTTGAATTGAATTGAATTGAATTTATACAGGACATTCCTGCTACTATTCTCACTACTTCAACTTCTTGTTTATACATGTGAAGCCATTTTTATCATAGTGAGTCCAATAGGGTTAATATTGCTTACATTTTAAGTGTTATCATAACATTGTGCTATAAAATTAAAGTTAAGGTCTTTTGCCTTGGTATGACCGATTGTCATTTTGTGGGCAATGCTAAGGCAGAATAAAGTAACTTCCGAAAAAGTGTCAAAGGTCAAATTTGAGTTCAAATTTTTTTTGTAGATAGGTTAATACAGGTATACAATACAAAATGTGAAAATTACAATATTATACCTACAACTCAATTGTCAGGACACATTAACTGACTTCTCAACCAAATGGTTAAGCACATTTTGAGTCACTATATTTTATTGAGAGGAGTACCTAACTTAACTCAAACTGATTGAGCCATCTCTACCATCTGGTTGAGGTTATTATGCCAAAGAAAATCCACTAGATGTCACAGTGTCAATCAACAGCACTTGTCACAACACTTCTTCTAACATGGATGTCAGAAACAAATAAGTCACCCCAGCCATGTGAACTGTTTTTGGTGAAATTTTGCAAGCTAAGCATGTTTTTTTTTTACATATTACACTATAAGAGCTTTACAAAATTATGTTACTTGGTTCCATGAAAAAACTTAAGTATGTTTCTAATAATTTTTCAAAAACATGCTCAACCAAACGGTTGATTTGGCACATAACGGTAAATTGTCACCCCCCTTTTTTAAATGGACATTACAATGCACAATTAAAACTTGGTTGTAATTCAAGAATGCTTTGGAATAAAGACCTAAGTTTGGTCTTGTTTTAAAGAAAACAGTCAGCAGATTATTGCTGAAGTAAAAGTGGCGCTTCTGCCGCTGTTTCTGGTTCAAAAGTGACCTGGGGAATGCGGCACCTGTAGCCCATTTCCTGCACACGCCTGTGCACGGTGGCTCTGGATGTTTCTACTCCAGACTCAGTCCACTGCTTCCGCAGGTCTGGGAACAGCCTATTTGTTCAGAAATTTCTTTCTGTGTCTTACCCTCTTGCTTGAGGGTGTCAATGATGGCCTTCTGGACAGCAGTCAGGTCGGCAGTCTTACCCATGATTGCGGTTTTGAGTAATGAAACAGGCTGGGAGTTTTTAAAAGCCTCAGGAATCTTTTGTAGGTGTTTAGAGTTAATTAGTTGATTCAGATGATTAGGTTAATAGCTCGTTTAGAGACCCTTTTCATGATATGCTAATTTTTTGAGATAGGAATTTTGGGTTTTCATGAGCTGTATGCCAAAATCATCATTATTCAAACAATACAAGACCTGAAATATTTCAGTTGGTGTGCAATGAATCTAAAATATATGTAAGTTTAATTTTTATCATTACATTATGGAAAAGAATGAACTTTATCACAATATGCAAATTTTTTTAGAAGGACCTGTATCTAACCAAGTTGTGTTCCAAATTTGAAGTTCCCATGAGATTTTGTTTAGGCGTGATACCAAAGATGAAATAAATTCCATTGAATTTAATTGTATGCATTCTGCTGTAACAACTTAATAAATTTCTGTCCAAATATCACTTCTGTCATAAAATATGGAACCTTGAGACTCAGACCTTTCTGACAATGTGTTTGTCAAGATTAGAAAAGGTTTTGATCATAAATTATGATGGGCAATGAAAAAGTATGGCAATATGTGTATGAATTCCGGTACCATTTTTTTTTACAATTAAGTGACATCTCAACCATTTGCTAGAGGCCGAAATTTTAAAAATTATGGGATGTGTTGAAAAAAAATACATTGAGTCTGGTTACTAGCGACATAAGGAAATAAGAAATGCAAACAAAAAAATTTTCCAATCACTTTTTTCTTGGTGCGGACCTTAAAGGGTTAAGATAACTTTAAAGTCATTTTTCTCCACAGAAAGTGACTGTGTTTTCTTTGAATGGTTAAAATCTGCAGTAAACCATGACGCACTGTCACACTGACTATAAAATTGAATGACTCCATTCCTCTTGCAAGTGACACTTCCATGTTACTGCATGTCCAGATGAGAAATCATGGAGTGTTATTGACAGTAGATAAACATGCATCATTCTGAGATTAATGCGAATGAGAAAAAATTCAGTGGCTGTTTGTGTCCTCTGTTTGTCAGTTAGAACTATCACTGCATCATGTAACTTCAAGAGATGATTTAACATCATGTTGAAATCTTAATTCACTTGTTCTCTTGAAGAGGAGTACATTATTATTATTATTATTATTATTATTATTATTATTATTATTATTATTATTATTATTATCTATGAAGCCTAGTATAATCCTTGTAGTAGAATGTCCGTATGCCATTGTTTTTCAATAGGGAAAAATCTGCTTTCAGGCATCTGCTAAAAACCTGTGGGTCTAATGAACTGAACGAGACCATCCCACATTTTATAGGCCATCCCACTATTCAAACCTAGGAAAGTTGTAAACATGTATGTGAAAGTATACCAAACAAATTATTCAGATAAACTGATCAACAAAGAACTTGTGTGTAAATACCTTAAAGATATATACAGGTCCTTCTCAAAAAATTAGCATATTGTGATAAAGTTAATTATTTTCCATAATGTAATGATAAAAATTAAACTTTCATATATTTTAGATTCATTGCACACCAACTGAAATATTTCAGGTCTTTTATTGTTTTAATAATGATGATTTTGGCATACAGCTCATGAAAACCCAAAATTCCTGTCTCAAAAAATTAGCATATCATGAAAAGGGTCTCTAAACAAGCTAATAACCTAATCATCTGAATCAACTAATTAACTCTAAACACCTGCAAAAGATTCCTGAGGCTTTTAAAAACTCCCAGCCTGTTTCATTACTCAAAACCGCAATCATGGGTAAGACTGCCGACCTGACTGCTGTCCAGAAGGCCATCATTGACACCCTCAAGCAAGAGGGTAAGACAGAAAGAAATTTCTGAACAAATAGGCTGTTCCCAGAGTGCTGTATCAAGGCACCTCAGTGGGAAGTCTGTGGGAAGGAAAAAGTGTGGCAAAAAACGCTGCACAACGAGAAGAGGTGACCGGACCCTGAGGAAGATTGTGGAGAAGGACCGATTCCAGACCTTGGGGACCTGCGGAAGCAGTGGACTGAGTCTGGAGTAGAAACATCCAGAGCCACCGTGCACAGGCGTGTGCAGGAAATGGGCTACAGGTGCCGCATTCCCCAGGTCAAGCCACTTTTGAACCAGAAACAGCAGCAGAAGCGCCTGACCTGGGCTACAGAGAAGCAGCACTGGACTGTTGCTCAGTTTTGCATGTCATTCGGAAATCAAGGTGCCAGAGTCTGGAGGAAGACTGGGGAGAAGGAAATGCCAAAATGCCAGAAGTCCAGTGTCAAGTACCCACAGTCAGTGATGGTTTAGTCAGTCAGACACAGTCACTGGTAAATGGTTTACTGACTATGGTATTAGTGTGCTCAATTGGCCTGCCAACTCTCCTGACCTGAACCCCATAGAGAATCTGTGGGATATTGTGAAGAGAAAGTTGAGAGACGCAAGACCCAACACTCTGGATGAGCTTAAGGCCGCTATCGAAGCATCCTGTGCCTCCATAACACCTCAGCAGTGTCACAGGCTGATTGCCTCCATGCCACGCCGCATTGAAGCAGTCATTTCTGCAAAAGGATTCCCGAACAAGTATTGACTATTGTGTGCATAACTGAACATAATTATTTGAAGGTTGACTTTTTTTTTGTATTAAAAACACCTCTTTTATTGGTCGGATGAAAAATGCTAATTTTTTGAGACAGGAATTTTGGGTTTTCATGAGCTGTATGCCAAAATCATCAGTATTAAAACAATAAAATACCTGAAATATTTCAGTTGGTGTGCAATGAATCTAAAATATATGAAAGTTTAATTTTTATCATTACATTATGGAAAATAATGAACTTTATCACAATATGCTAATTTTTTGAGAAGGACCTGTATTTAAATGGGGCAAGGTGATAAGCCTTTACACATTACATCCCGAACACGGGATGTTCACTTACAGTATATCACTGCTCACGTATTTTGAACTTCTCTTTACCCCTAAGCGAAGAACGAAAAAGAACTTCGCCGTGAGTATAGGACCTAAACACACTCCTATTCCACACTCTAATTCAATTTTAATAAAATACTTATTCATTGATGTAGCTGCAGTCCGTAGTTTTTCCTCTTTGTCGCAGTCTCTGTTCGAAATCTGCAATTGCAGTTATTCGCGGAATTAGCAACTTTACGTGGGTTGTGCCTCGGCACAGCACAGCGTGTATTAATCCAATGTTTTGAGGAGAATGTGCGGCTGTCAGTCACCGCGCCAGTGTGGATACTGTCATTCGGAATCACAGATTCTACTTTTTGGAAGTATGACCAAGATAAAAAATTTCACCGGAAAATGTCATCTGAACAAGTAAGTAACATCCACTTTTGTTCTGACCAACTAAAGGAAAAAAGGCATAGCAGTAAATCGTGCTGATTAAATCTAACGATTGCTTATCATATCACGTCAAACCGTGCAAATTGTACTTTGTTCTCAAATTGTTAATGTTAACAACATCAGCATTGCGTGACTACATTTAATGTGTATTAGGGCTACCTGTAGTTCAGTTTCAATTTCTGTGCAGTCTAATTTCTATTGTCATAGAAATTAGAAATTGTCGTTTTTCCAACAAATTAATGTTCCTTAGAACTGTTCCTTGTTCCTTCTCTTTGAAATACAAACACACGTATCTGTAACAGATGCATATTTATTGCATTATTCAATATTCCTACGCACGGGAAAAATCCATATCTGCATACATTTTGAATCCCTTCAAAACAAAGAGTTCACGCCACCTTTCAAAAGCCCTTCCGATATTTATCCTTGTTTTCGATTGGGCACGGTTGCAGTTTCTTTTTTCTGTAGCCACAAGTCTTTTGCATTTTACAACGGTTGAATCTTCAGTTGTCACTGGTGATCGTCGTTTCAGCCTTTCTAGATCCGCCATCAAATTGATAAGTTTAATTATATCAAAGTGCTGTGAGAAAAACCTATAAATCTCCACCTCCAACATCCTCACACGCAATAGCCTACTAGCCGGGACACCTTCTTTATGTCTACAGATGTGACGTAATGACGCAAAGACATGCTAGGATCCACCAGTACCACTGGAATTAAAAACATTATTACAAGCGAACCATTTTGAATCGAGCTAAAGCAAGCAGCTGTTTTGAACACTGGCTGGTTATGTACTTGCTCAAAAATTTATTTTGGATTAAAAGTTACAGACTGCAGCTTTAAATATATTTGCTTCAAAGCAGCTTTCAATGAAATCACTGATTTAAATAAAGTGTGAATTCAACGATAGAGACTGCAAGCCATTAGCTTATCCATTCAAAATGAAAAAATAGAATTATTGTCTACATTTATCTACAAGAAGAAGGATATTCTTACCTCTCTGGAGATGATAAAACCACTGATCCACCAGAACACTGAATTGACATTTCAATGACATTTCAAAAGCGAGGAGAGTTTGGACTATTACGCTTTATCGAACTGAACCATGCACCATCTTCATGTACAAAATGTCCACAAATGATTCTGATAGTGAAAATAAATTTTAAACAATTCTTGCAAAACTGACAGGTAACTCAACATTCACAACAGTGTTGCCTAGAGAGAAAAAAAATTGCCCAAAATAAGTGACCACTGGTTTTTGGTGGTGAGGCATTCAGCATATGACACCATATTGTGATTTACATCGCATCTTAAAGCAGTTAACAGTTGGGTTCACAAGATATAAATAATTTATCAGAGTACACTGTAAAAAGTGGTAACTTGATTTTGTAAGGGTTTTTTTCTAGTTGATCTAGCATTTTCTAAGAATGCTAAAACTTATAAATATTTTATGGTGTCTACATGTGGATCTGAATGCATACTGAAGAAAAAAATGATTTAGGACCCAGCAGAACAGCTCATTTGCTCCAAATAGTGCTATAAGGCCATCCAGTGGCTAGTGTCGTGAAATATAAAGTTATATAATTTCTTTCCACAAGAGGTCGGCAAAGACACCCAATGTAAGATATTTTAAAATTAATTAAAAGGGTTATGTGTGAAATTGTGAGTTATTTTGAGTGTGAGGAATGTGCTTAAATTACTATTTATTTATTATTTATTTGATCAAATATAGTAATTTAAAGGTAAATAAAATAAAAAATAAAAAATTGCATTAAAAAATAGAAAAAAATATTATCAAGATGAAATAAAATAAGCTTTCTGGACGAAAAAAAAATTAAGTAGGCCTATAATTTTAGGGTTTCGGGTCATTTTGACCCACGAGGGAAATATGTGTTACAAAGTGCGAGGGAAGGATTTAATCCACCCCTGTTTTGAACAATGTGCTTAATATTTTATGGATGGATCATTATCCTTTTAAAGGGTAACTAAACACTAAAGCAACTTTTTTTAGTTAATGATCTAATGGAGCTTCATAAGTGCTGTTCATTGATTCGAGTACATTTTTTGACATTAGGTTTAAAGTGTTTTAATTCTATATGGTGTAAAAACGTCTGAGTGCTGCCCTCTTCAGGTTGAACGGTGTCTACTGCTAACCACGCCCTTGCCTACAAAGAGATGCGTCTCATGTGCACAGGTGGATTTTAGCTTGCATCAGAAATGTCCTTTTATTGGAATAACATTTGACGAAGCAGATAGGAAGAAATATCAATCACATTGTAAATAAGATACAACAAGCAGTGGATACAGTACACACATGGACAATTGAATGGGGATTTAGGATATCTGTGGAAAAAACTAAGGTCATTTTCTTCACAAGGAAGAAAATAAGTCAGGAGTTACAGATTCAAATATCAGGTAAGGAATTGGAAAGAGTAGAGAGCTTTAAATATCTAGGTATATGGTTTGACAAAAGATTAACATGGGCAGTTCATATTCAGAAGATGGTAGAAAAGTGTAAAAAGGTATTGAATGTAATGAGGTGTTTGCATGGGGTGGAATGGGGTGCAACTAGGAGTGCTATGCATACAATATATACTGGACTGATTAGATCAGTTTTTGATTATGGGTGTGTTGTATATGGGTCTGCTGCTAAGACAGCTTTAAATAAACTAGACAGAGTGCAGAGTCGAGGTTTAAGATTATGTTGTGGAGCCATGAAGACAACTCCAGTGGCAGCCATCCAAGTAGAGATGGGGGAGTTGCCTTTAGATCTCAGAAGAGACCAGCTTAGCCTGGTTTTTTGGGCAAACCTTAAAGGTCATAGGGAAGACCATTTGAGTCAATCTACATTGGTAGAGTGTCAAGAGAGACAGAATGGTAGAAAAAGTAGTTTTGGGTGGACTATTGGACAGAAAATAAATGAGATGGAAATAGCCTTGTTGGATATAAGTCCCACAGTAGTATTTTCAAGAGTTCCTTTATGGACTCTTGAAGATCTTTCAGTTGATCTCAGTCTTTTGGAGGAAACTAAGAATGGGGATATAGATAGTAATATGGTGCAGGGGTATTTAGTTGAAAGATATGGGGATAGGATTATAATGTACACAGATGGGTCCAAAAGGGATGGGAGAGTGGGGGTGGCTTTTGTTATTCCAAAATTAAAAGTAGCAACACAAAAAAGAGTTAATGATAATTTAGCAGTCTATACAGCAGAACTAATTGCTATTTTAATGGCACTCTCTTGGGCTGTGAGTAACAGGCCAAGAAGTTTAGTAATTGCTTCAGACTCAGCGTCAGCTCTGATGAGTATTCAGAACATAAATTCACAATCTAGACAAGACATTGTTGTAGAAATTGTCCAAATGGCTAGTACATTAATTAAAACTGGAGTCAATGTTGGACTTGTATGGGTTCCTGCCCACAAAGGAGTAATAGGGAATGAGTTGGCTGATAAGTATGCAAAAAAGGCAACAGAAATGGAGTATATAAGTTTAAGCATTAAGTATAGTAAAGAAGAGGTGAAATCAATCATTAAAAGAAAGATAAAGGAGAAGTGGCAAGTGTTGTGGGATAATGGTCAGACTGGTAGGAGACTATATAATATCCAAAAAAGAGTGGGGGTGAGTAGAAGTACTTGCAGAAATACACAGGAGGAGAACATCATTTCAAGAATGAGACTTGGGCATACAGGCTTAAACAGTACATTATTTTTAATGGAAAAACATGCTGATGGGAGGTGTAGTGTATGTAACACACAGGATACCATAGAACATGCTATTGAAGAATGTACTAGATATAGTAATGAGAGACAACAGTTAATCCAGCAGCTAGAAGATGAAGAGATACCTTTGAAAGTAAGAGATATTTTGCTAAGGAATTCGGGAGATTTTTGTTTTGGGTTTTTATTTTCCTTTTTTAGAAGAACAGGTTTAATAAAGATAATTTAAGTGTAGGGAAATAATTTATCCAGACCTACACTCCATTTCAGAAGGTGGCGGTAATGCAACCAGACGTTATTTGCCAACCGCCATAAAAACAAGAAGAAGAAGAAGAAGAAGATGAAGCAGATAGACGTTGTGCGGATTCCTATGTGGGAGGGGAATAAGGGGTCTTCGTCATAGTCTTCGTCAGGAGCGCGTGACGCAGCTGCGTGGTTGCGTCATATACCGCTGCATTGTGGGTGTAGAGATATTAGCGGAGCCGCGCCATTTCTTGTGGGTTCCGAGCAGAAATCGAGAATCTGTGCGTATTGACGGCTTTGAACCATTTCCCTTGTGGATAAGAAGAATATAACTAGTTGTTATTAAAATGGGAAGAAAGAAGAAGAAGCAAATGAAGCCTTGGTGCTGGTATCCTTTTCCATGACCCGGTGCGGCCTGTTCAGTGCTGTGTTGCAGCAGCGTGATCATGAATTCAAGCTCATTCTGTCAGTCTCACGCTGCAGTTATATTTATTGCTACATATTAAAGGAAAATCAGAAGCCTTTATGTTTAGTACTGGTACATTGTGTTGTCTTGATGCCATTTTAGTTAGAATTTCATGTTTGTTAGGGTTATGTGAGTATTTTAGACACGATATAGCAGTATCAACGTAGCTAGGCGTTTTTCTGAACATTTTGCGCTGTAATGGTGATCTAGAACTGCAGTCAGATGCATTTGTAAAACATTAAAGTTTCATGTGAAGCATTTCACATCTTTCTTTTTATTTATAGCATTTTCTATAGAATCTCCTTCCCTGAATATGACCCTTAACCAGAATTTAAGGTACTGCAACAGAGATTTTGATGATGAAAAGATTCTCATTCAGCACCAGAAAGCCAAACATTTCAAATGTCATATTTGTCACAAGAAGCTGTACACAGGGCCTGGATTAGCCATACATTGCATGCAGGTATGGACCTTTTATAAGATATACGTTGATGTTTGCTAAGGGGTGTTGAATTAAATCTTTTTCTTTTTTTAAAGGTCCACAAAGAGACAATTGACGGAGTTCCTAATGCAATACCAGGAAGAACAGACATAGAACTGGAAATCTACGGCATGGAGGGTATTCCAGAAAAAGACATGCAAGATCGGAGAAGAGTACTTGAACAAAAGTCTCATGGTACAGTGTAATAGTGCTTAGGCAATCTAAGTGGTTTGTAAAATGTCAATAGAATGGTCCGTCACAGATATAACCTTGTTGTGTTGTCTGAGCAGAGAGTCAGAAGAAGAAACAGAATCAGGATGATTCTGATGAGGAGGATGACGATGACGATGATGAAGCCGGACCTTCATCATTTCAGCAGCCTGCTGCTCAGCCTCAGGCTGCCTACATGCCTCCTTTGACCCAGGCAGGCATCCATCACGGAGCTCATGCCCAAGGCATGCCACATGGTTATGCAGGTGTGTATGACAAAAGTTTACAGAGTACAGCTCAAACAAAAGTGTGGCCCATTAAGACTTCATATCTTTTCCTAAAGGCATGCCACATATGTTGACTGGTGTCCCACCAATGATTCCTGGAATGCCACCAGTAATGCCAGGCATGCCACCGGGGTAGGTCTCAATGTTCTTTTATGTAAATTATAACCTTTTTATTATAGTCCAGTGTGATTAATCTTTGGTTCTGTTATGAATAGCATGATGCCAATGGGAGGGATGATGCATCCGATGATGCCTGGCATGCCACCAGGTCAGTGTTGTAGACATTTATATTAAAGGGTTAGTTCACCCAAAAATGAAAATTAAGTCATTAATTACTCACCCCCATGTTGTACCAACCCCGTAAGACCTTCGTTCATCTTCGGAACACAAATGAAGATATTTTTGATTAAATCTGAGACGTGGATCACTGCTACATAGGCTGCCAGAGGGAATGAAACTTGACGGCCCAGAAAGTCATTAAAGAACATGTTTAAATATTCCATGTGCCTACAGTGGCTCAACTATAAGTTTATCAAGCGACGAGAATACTTTTTTTCCGAAAAAAAAACAAAACATAAATAACGACTTTATTCGACTATTCCTTTTCTTCCTTGTGGGCCTGAGACGAGAGTTCAAGAGATTTCCACGACGCATGCGCGAGAACTGAACAAGAAGTATTAGAAGAAGAACGTCCTCTTCTCAGTTCTCGCGCATGCGTCGTGGAAATCTCTTGAACTCTCGTCTCAGGCCCACAAGGAAGAAAAGGAATAGTCGAATAAAGTCGTTATTTATGGGGGTTTTTTCAGAAAAAAGGTAGTCTCGTCGCTTGATAAACTTATAGTTGAGCCACTGTAGGCACATGGAATATTTAAACATGTTCTTTAATGACTCTCTGGGCCGTCAAGTTTCATTCCCTTAGGCAGCCTATGTAGCAGTGATCCACGTCTCAGATTTAATCAAAAATATCTTCATTTGTGTTCCGAAGATGAACGAAGGTCTTACGGGGTTGGTACAGCATGGGGGTGAGTAATTAATGACTTAATTTTCATTTTTGGGTGAACTAACCCTTTAACTAGTCTATTTAAATAGTTTAATGACTAAGTCGTTATTTTTAGTGATGCATGTAGCAACGTTCAGGGAAGGAGGCGGGAACCGGCGACCAATCAAAGAAACTTTATTTTAAATAAAACAAACAAACCAAAATACCGCCAGCAGCCCCTCGCGGACGATTGCTGGCTACCGAAAATAAATATAACTGCCAGGAGCCCCTCGTGGACGACTGCTGGCTAAAGTAAAATACAAATACAAAAACAAAACACAACACAACTAAAATACAGGCCTGTTCCTCTCTCGATCATCAACGTCGTCGCTCCTCCTTTATGCTTCCGCTCCTCCGTGAGAGATGCGAGACCGGTGTGCTTCACAGGTGTTGCTCATTAGCAATCGCACCACCGGCCTCGCGCCGTTCTCTCACGTCTCTCGGCCGTCCTTCGCCACAATGCGAATTAAATTAAAGGAAACTTTAATTTCGGCTTTGGTAAAAAAAAAAAAATAAGTTGCTAATTTCACTCTGTATACTGTTCAGGGTTCGGTTCTTGAGTAAATTAAACAAGTTATAGTAAAGGTTTTTGGCAACAATCTGCCTGAACAAATTTTACATATTGCTACTCCTTGCAGAATTTTTGGTCACTGTAAAGTGCTTCCATCCTGCTGACATTTTTACCTGTTATAGCTTATGCATATTGTGCACATGAAACACTCAAAACGCTTCATCCGAGGAGCGTCTAATAACCGTTATGTTTTAAATCATTGGGTTTAAAAGAAAATACTTTCTTTTTGCTGTTTTGACCCAACATATTCCGTCACCAAAACTTTGCGCATCTGTAATCATATTCAAGCATAGACCGAATTGGGGAAAACTGTCAAAATGTTGTAGTAGTAAACAATTTTCTTGTTTATAGGAATGCCACCCCATGTTGCAAGGCCTGGCATGCCTCCTATGGCACCTGCAGCCCCTGTCACAGCTCCTGGTATGGCTAGCAGACCAGCTGTACCTGCCACACAGTCTGTTGCTTCTAAACCTCTCTTCCCCAGCGCTGTGCAGGTACTGAACGTAGGACCAGACTGACTTGTTTGCTGGATTAGTACCGTATTGTTACGAATATAAGACACCCCACCCCCCCTTTTCAAGATGTACCTTTTGAGAAAAGGCTTTTTAATGACCAAATCTTGTCTTTTAAAGAAAATACTTTATATGAAAATTATTTTCGTATTGCATATTTTTCATATTTAAATTTAAGATTTTTGTATTTAAAGTATGGTAAACACTGGGGAAATGTACCAACAACAATCACATTAAGAAATGAACACTTTATGGCATAGCTACCATAAAAATAACCTGAAGTTCTATTTAGTAGTTTTCACTGTGACACAGGTGTTTGACACAGGTGTTTGATCCGCATTATCTGATCCAGGGGATATGAATGTTTTTTCCTTAGGCCGATCTCATAGCGCTGAAAAGACAGCAGTTTCAACCTAAAGTCGGAGGGCAAGCGCTAATCCATTACACCGCTTCGAGGATATTGACAGGCGAATGCGTCAGTACGTAGCCGAAATAAGAAATGATGGGCCTCGCTGGTGGATAAGTTCAGTTCTTTGGCGATTTCTAGTACCTTCAGCTGGATTATGCTTTGGTTATGGGCTACGTACTGACACTTGCCTGTCAGTTTCTTCGAAGCGGCTGCTTTTAGGACCTCGGTAAGCTTTTTAAGACTGTCTTTTTTGGCCCGCCATCTTCTAACATTACACTCTGACACTGTATTTCTTGGCAGCTTATTGAGAGTTGTTTGACTCTGCTGTTGCTAGTCTTTCTGTTGGGATGTCGTGAAGCATCGCAGATGCTAAGTAAAGGTGTTTTAAAAAAATAAAATAAATATATATATATTATATACACGTATATACTGTTATCCTCTCTCTCTGTGCTTCAGATGGGGACTGGTGTTGCGAGCCCCAGTGCCACCCCTGCAAGTGCAGAGAAACAGTCTGCCTCCTCTAAGCCTCTGTTCCCTAGCTCTGCCCAAGTACGCACTAGTTTGTGTGCTTCTCTTTACTGCAGCACAGCATGCAGATCAGTACGCTTGTTTCTGTCATTAGTATATGCACACCTGCATATGAAGCTGTGGTGTTGGTATTTAGGCCAATATTTAGCTGCTTAGTGATTTGATTCGGTTCTTGATGCATGCATATGCTATTTGCGTTCAGCATGTTATATATGTTATATGGACCATTAAAATTTGTATTTTCTTTTTATACGAATTTTATAAAATAAAAATAATTAATTTTTTTCTAGAATTATCCAAACCAGCCCTTCTTGACTGGGCAAGACATTTGCTTTTCTTCCAAGCATGTTTTGAAAATGTCAGTTTTTCCTTTCAGGCGCAGCAGACTGTATCAGGACCATCATCAAACACCTCTGATTCTCCTAAAGTGACATTCCCAGCCTACACCCAGCCTTCCTCCACTCCTTCTGTTGCTGTCTCCCCCAGCACTGTGGCCAAACCCCCTGCCACAGTCACAAGTAAGCCAGCCACCCTCACCACCTTGAGTGCTACCAGTAAGTTGATGCACCCTGATGAGGATATTTCGCTGGTGAGTGCTTGAGTTTTGCTCTAACTACTTTTTTTGACAGTAAGTAATTGTGAATGCATTTTCGGGTGTTAAAGGGAATATTGCAAAAGCACAATTTTACCAATTAAGTGATGTTGTGAGAATACATGCAGTCTAAAGTTTGTTCTTGTTACTGCAAGTGTCTGATTACATTTTTATTGTCCCGGCCCCAATTCAGGAAGAGAGACGGGCTCAGCTGCCTAGGTACCAGAGGCTAATCCCTCGGTCTGGGCAGACTGCAGTGGCTGCTGCCTCGGCTCCCCCTAGTGGAGCAGTGGGAGGAATGATACCTCCTCAGCAGCCTGGAATGAGGCATCCCATACATGGTAAGATTGTGTCTGTAGGTCCTATCATTTCTGTCACAATCCTCACATGGAGAAGAAGCATGGCGGAAGGAGGAACGCTGCCGACGATTTATCCCCTTTCTAATTGTCAGGGCTGCCAAGGCTCACACAATCGACATCTTTCACACGCTCTCACGCCACACATAAATTTTTTCACGTAGAGAAAGATCGCGGAGCAAAGTGGACGCTGACTAGGGCTGGGTATCGTAACAAAATTTTCGATACCGATACCTTGACTTCGATACCGGTTCCTGAACGATACTTTTTTCGATACCAATTTTATCAATATAACATTACCTAAAAAAAAACTTTTATTTTTTCAGTTTGTTGACTTTTTTACACTCATATTTTGAGTCTGTAAAAAAGCACCAATGCTAAAGTTTTCTGTTTCCTAATCATTTAACAACATGTATTCTTTACTTCAATGAGCTCATTGTTTCTGCCTTAACTTAATGCATTGTTTAACAATGAAACTGAATGAAAATTAATTGAAATGCATTACACACAGTCACCCTGATAACAGATCACTCTAAATTGTAATTTAGACACATGCATTTTCTGTAAAGCTCCTTTGAAACGATATGTATTGTGAAAAATGCTATACAAATAAATGTGAATTGAATTAAATGTAGGCTACTCGGGTGCGGTATATATGCCTCGCGCTCAGCACACATGAAGCTTGCGCAAAGCACTGGCAAAAGTAGCCTAATGATTATGGATGTGTCGGGAAACGATAGCAAGGAGATATTTTAATTGTTTATTAATGAACAATTGTTTACTAAACGTGTTGACTGCAAAGATGATTATTGCGAATTTGCGATGCTGACTCGTCATCCCTGCAGTAGTGAACGCGCGCGCCCACGCCTATATGGATTAGGTAATCAAACTATTTATTTGTAATTGTTTCGTTTAAAAGTAGACATATTTTGAACATATATAGAACTATTTCTCATGTCTGTGAGGCAAGTATCCTATACGCTGAGTTTTGGTTTATATGTGACGCGCTCCAGTTCTTGTAGTCGAAGGCGGATAAACTTTCTACTCCCGAGTGTATTCTGTGCGCTTTTAAGTGCAGATTTACCGTGTTACCGGTCTTGGCAGCAATTATCTTGTCAAAAATATTGCATCGTGTGCTTATGGCATCGAGTCGGGTACATAGGTACACTTTTGATAATTTCCACATATTTTCTATCTATCTGGGTTGGACGCTTACGCTCACACACACACACACACACACACACACACTATAGCCTCACGTGCGACGAGGCAGGCTCTGGGCAGCCGCGTAAACTAGTGTTTTTCCGCCACAGCCAATCATGCTGCATGTTTAATGTTTCACTGACGTTGACGAGATTATCCACTTAGGTACCGAAACTTGGTACCGAAAAACCAGACATGTTTCGATACTCGGTAGTATCGAGGCAATTCGGTCGGTACCTAAAAAGTACCGAACTCGGTACCCAGCCCTAACGCTGACACCGACAGACTAGACAGAGCAGGTTACTTTTGATATGAATAGAATTCTCAGCTCTCAGGTTGTCCATTTTATTACGAAATTCAGACAATAAATACCGTTTTGGCGCTAATGTTACGTGATATTACGTTATGCCGCATACATAATATCGATCAATCAGTGTTTTCAACCACTGAAAGAGGTCAATTAAACTGCAGGAGAACTATATTGTCACAGAATATTACATTTACCTCAGGAAAGCCATTTAATGACCAGCACGTTAGTCGACTAGAAAAAAATAGCTATAGAGAGGAGTATTTTGCTAAATATGAGCACTATATTACATATTTATTGTATTTTTACTTGTCATTGCATAATTGTTATTATAATGAAAACAGCATTATATTTAATTTATTTTTAACCTTTAATAATACCAGCTGATAGGGCTCTCTGTATGTTTACAGCATTATGTGAGATTTTTTTTTTGAGAAATTGAAATCAAATCAAGAATTGAACCGAAATCATGAAAATTGTGCTAAGCAATAATACTAACAGTAGCCTACCAGTCATTGTACCATCTAAACATTGTAACATGTTGTCACTAAACTTAATAAAA
Source organism: Siphateles boraxobius (assembly GCF_051911475.1). NCBI lineage: Eukaryota > Metazoa > Chordata > Actinopteri > Cypriniformes > Leuciscidae > Siphateles > Siphateles boraxobius. The sequence continues at coordinate 24,540,464 of NW_027509042.1, forward strand.
TTCTGTTTAGTTACCAAATGTTTTGAAAATCATAATTACTAGGGCTGTGAATCTTTGGGCAAATCGATTCGATTCATGATTCATAGGTTTTTGATTCAAGAACGATTTTTGAATATTCAGAAAGATTCGATTCAATGCGATTCACATTAAAATTCGATGCGATTCGATTAGATTCTTCATTTTTTTTATATGCATTCATAGGATTATTTAAATGCTTCCCCCAATGGGTCTTAGTCAGGGTGTGAATTACACAGTGGTCTTCGGGGGGTCAGAGAGCGGGGACAAAAATACCCAACGACATTTTGTCCATTGTTAATGTTAGTTTTTAATGAATCTATTATAAAAAATATTTCCAAAGCCTATAATTTAGCATTTGTAGAAATGTAAGCCAAGATTTAAAAAGGCTTTAAAAGTGTTGTTAGTTCATCATGCTAACTATTTTGTAGGATAGTGTTAATGGATTCACAACCTTAAAGTGTTCCTGGTACATTAAACATCCTTCCATGATGAGACTAAAAATACCATGAACTTTCCCAACTAAACCTTAAAGGCCGTGTTGCAGGGTTAATTTTTCAACGAATTTGTGCAATTTGCTCGTTGTTAATAAACATTTAAACTGTTATCCATTGTATTTTATATTGTTGGGTATCACAAAACGAAATATAATACGAAAAAGTAGGTACTATCTTACAGCGGTTTGCAACGATTCTCCTTTCCCCCACAATGCATTGTATTACGTCACCTTGGGGAGAGAATTTACCAAAGCCCGCATTGAGAGTGATTAGAGAGACGAGTAGTAGGACGAGAGTATTCAGATAGCGCAGATTATAAATAGATAAATCCAGTGAAAGTGAAATCCAGTGAAAAATGGTAAAGAGTGCAGCGAGTATCTGTGAAGGAGAGCTGTGAGGGCGCGAAATTACGCCGCACAACGCCTCATTAATTCACGCATGTAGTCATTTAATGTTTATATATTTTAAACCACTGCATCGCTATAGAAACGCAAATTATTCGATTCTTAGCATTATAAATCGAATATTGACCGAATTAAACGATTCACAATTCAAAATACATGTTTCAAGATCGATGCATATGCATCGTCAGGATTTGTAATCGATGCATCGAGAAAACAAATGAATCGTTACACCCCTAATAATTACACCTATTGTGATGCAGGTTGTTTTTTGTTTTGTTTTTTACATCCCCCAATCCATCCGTTTCTCTTGTGCAATTAAAATATCGTGATAATACCGTATACCGTGATAAAAGCTCAATCAATTAATCGCAGCATGAAAATTTGATACCGGCACATGGCTACTGCTAACTACACATCAAAGTTTCTGGATTGACAACTGTATTAAAATGCACAGTTGAATCCGATAGACAATGATAACCATAGCAATAGACAGAACAAAACAATCTGATGCTGTATGTCACATGATCTGTGCATTAAGTCTTGTGGTGTAAACGCAAAATAATAGAGCTGCCACTTTTTCTGTGTAATGATACTCTGCGGTTCATTTTATTATTAACTTTTCAATCGGTCAATATTTATCAGAATGGTTGCCAGGCAACAAACAGGTGCAGTGGTGCTGTAATAGTGATGTAATTACAGGTGTATGTTTAAAGTTTTTTACAGATTCAAACAGCCAATCATAATCAAGGACAGTGATTATCCGTTTATTATAATCCTACTTTAATTCCATAATTATGTTGACATTAAAATAAGTGATTAGTGATTGATTCGCTCAATTCATTAAGTTTGGCAGGCCAAACTCCTTCAAAATGAGTTATATGCTTAATATTAGTAGTCAGTCTTGTTTAATTCATTATATAAATGTAAAATTTAGTCTAGGGCTGCACAATATTGGAAAAAATGGACTTTGTTTAACTCTGTTAAAGCTTGTTGTTTATCACTCGTGGAGACACAAACAGCTGCAGCTGCTGTCATTTCAAGATAAATTCACGGATCCAATATAATGATATGCATCAGTTTTCTTTGTCAGTTGTTTACAAACTGACTGTTTACGAGGATACTCGCCGAGACGGTCATTTCACGAGTTGTAGTCTTCTTGCGCTTGATTTTTAAACTGACAGAACTTAAAAACACAAATAATAAACTTTCACTCTAGTTTAATCACAATGTTTTTTTGCTTTCAGGTCAGTATGGTGGTCCTCCACAGGGCATGCCTAGTTATCTGACTGGTGGCATGCCTCCTTATGGACAGGGTGCCCCAATGGTGCCCCCATACCAAGCTGCCCCACCTGGGCCTCCCATGGGCATAAGGCCACCTGTAATGTCTCCAGGCAGCCGATACTGAAACAGCGCTGTCGTCCCACTAGGTTTGGAGGTTAAACCTTTTCTCATCTTGTGCTTTTAATGTAGCCAAACCAATGAGCTCTAAACCCACTGCTGAAGAAAAACCGGACATTTAAGATATGTAATATCACACAAAAGTATTGGATTCAGCCCTTAAATAAAAAGACTAAGAAGATAACGGCAGTATCAATGTTACAGTTGATACATGTATTGCTTTTCTTCCTATTGTGTTTCATTCAGGTTGTACAAGTACAGTGTATTAGACAAAGGTTCATAATATATTGAAGCCGCTGGCCTAACAGTATCTCCATGCACAAGGCAAGTTCCCAGTAAGATTTCTGTTTTTATCATAGTAGTGAAGCCCTCACAGCACCATACTGTGCTGTTGGACTTTACGTCCCCAACATCAGATTGGTGAGGGCTTCAGATCACTGTTGTCATGGTCTTTTTTTCTTTTAACTGTTTGCCTCCATTTGTTCAGGGTTTAAATGGCACAAGGGTAAATGCGTCTCTCTGTAATTTTGTTTCATTTTTTAATTTTTTTTTTTGCTATGTTCATTGTAATAAAACATGCTTAATTTTGATTTTTTTTTCTTCTTGATTTTGTTTTTATGTGAGTGTTTCCTGTACATTGGAGTCTTCAGGCAGGTTGGTTTTCTTGATAAAGCCATTATGACGTAACAGATACACTCACTCTGTCAATAACTAATTTGTTCTGGAATGTTCATATAGGCATTTAGTCTTCACACGCCATTAAAAGTTATTCATAGTAAAGATTAAAGCTGTAATCACTCCTTAATATTTTTAACTGTCCATTGATACATTTTTCGCTTAATAACCTAGTTGCATGAATGAGCTTTCCAGAAGTTGGATTTGAATTGCACCACACATTTGTCTGACATGACATGCTTGATGTGATGTTTCTCACTTACCAGTATTAAAATGGTACGATGGCTTGGAAGCATTTCCTGGTCTGCAGGTAAGACCCGCTGTGTGAATTATATTGCAAAGAATCCAATTTTACTGCATGTTTTTGTATTTCACTCATGAGTTTTAGTCTCATGTAACGGATTCCTCTCAAGAAGAATGTGATGCCTGTTTTATCGTTTGGGGAAAGCAGGAAAATTTGACCGAAGATATTTACCAGTTAAGTGTTTGTCAGACAGTCACACAATTTAAATTCATCTATTTTAGGGTAGCCAACCCTGCTCCTGGAGATCTACTGTCTTTCAGAGTCAATCAAACACACTTGAACCACATGTTATAATCATAGTGTTTAGGATTACTTGAAATTCCAGGTGTGATTGAGTAGCTCTCCAGGAGCGGGGGTGGTTTACTTGATTTTACACCATAGGTTTTCATCTTTACTTCCTAATTTGGTATTTTCTTGGATTGCCAAGAAGATTAGTTATCATTGTTGCTCCTGATTTAAAGCAGAAAGGTAGGGTTTTTTATGGACTGATGTTGTGAAATAAACAACTGTATTCTAGTTTGAGTTTGTTTCATTGCTTGGATTTTAATACACAATACAGTACCAGTCAAAATGGTTTTAAGGTTATTTTCCACACATGAAAAGAACTTTGCCCACTCTTGTCACGCTATTTGGTGCTAATTGAGGAGTTTTGAATGAGCTTCGTTATATGGTGGAGATGGTTCGGCCACAGTATTAAAACCATCTTTTGGCAAAATTTCTCATACTGTACACATTTAATATACTTTCAATAAAAAAAGGTTTGTTCAATGAAATCAAGTAAAACTTTTCCACCAATTAGTTTGGTAAGTTCCTGTGTCATAGGCTACTAACCAGAAATGACTTTAGCAAACAACCATGCACTATTGCTGGTTAGTATGACAGTTTAAGAATTTAACTTGACTCAACAAAACATTTTTTTAAATGAACTTCTTTCGTTCATACAGTATCGACCTAAACTGATTGTGCTAATTTGTGTGGAGACGTTTTGTTTGCATTTCATTTAGCAGATGTTTTTTATTCAAAGCGACTTCCAAATAAGCAGAACAATAGAACCAATTACACCAACAATGTGTAAGTGCTGTGACTAGTCACAATTGGTCTAGCACAGTACATGGCAACTTTTTTTTAAAAAAATAAATAGATATACAGAATAGATTGTAAGTGTTGTAGTGTAATGGGTCAGGTGTTGATGAAAAAGATGCGTCTTTAGCCGTTTATTGAAAATCAAAAAAGCTCGGGTTGAGTTTGGCAGGTCATTCCACCAACATGGGACAGTCAAGGTAAAGATCTGTCAAAGTGATTTTGTGCACCACAAGGTGGCGTTCACTTGGAGAACGCAGGCTAGAGGGCGCTTTGCTGTGAGTTTAGGTATGGGGTGCTGAGCCAGTGGTTGTTCATTTGTGCCTTGAATTTGATGCAATTGGCAACCAGTGCTAATTGATGAATAGAGGTGTGATGTGTGCTCTCTTCGGCTTATTAAAGACCTCTTGCTGCAGCATTCTGGATCAGTTGCAGAGGTTTGACAGTACATGCCGGAAGGCCTGCCAAGAGAGCATTACAATAGTCAAGTCTGGATAGAACATGAGCTTGTACAAATAGTTGTGTAGCTTGCTTCGATAGGAAGGGCCTGATGTTGTACATGTAAATCTGCAGGATCACGTTTCAAGACTGAATTAAAATCATTGAACAAACAAATTTATTGGGTGCAGAATCATGGATCAGTATATAAAATGTACAGAATGAACAAATAAGGCAATGCTGGTGTCGGTACTGACATTATAGTTGTGAGTGAATCAACTAATCTCACACCATAAGTATCATATCACAGAGTTAACCACAAAATTAAAAAACATTAACTCTTAAACTCTTCTAAATTTCTGTCATAATGGAACATTAAACACTAACAGGTATTTCCCTTACTGAAAAATAAAAAACTTAGGCCTGTGTTTTACAGACGGAGCTTAGATTTAGCCAGGATTAGGCCTTAGTTCAACTAGGATATTTAAGTTGCTTTAAAGACATGCCTTAGAAAAATACGTTACTGGTGTTAATATTGAGATAAAACAATTGCACTGACATTTTAAGATATAAATAATCTCCAATGAACATGAGGAGCGCAGTGTTTTGACTCCACCTTGAAGGGGTTTTGGGTTTGGGGGCCTTTAAAGATCAAGAGGATAAGGAAACCAGCATTAGATGGTTTGTGAGAAAATAGATAATGCCCAGTTACAGTAATGTCAACTAAAATGGGTAAGATAAACTTTAGTTTTAAATAGGTGGATTGAATAGTTTAAAAATTAATTTGTGACAAAATGTTCAAAAGAGTGTTGCTTTAGCTCGTTTTAATTAAACTAACAACAGTCAAACACCTTTTTTTCTTCTTTTCTAAGTGTGCAAACTTTTAATATTCAAATTTATATTACAGATGATTGCCAGACCATGAGAAATGTTGTCTGCAGAAATCCTCTATGTTCAGCCCTGAGACGTAACAGTTAAACCATTTTAATGAATATAACAAAAAACATTTCTGAGAACACACATAGCCTATTCTATGAAAAAAAGGAACCACATTTTAAGATTCTCACAGAAGTTTCCTTTACCTTTACACTTTAAAAAGCCTAAACCCCTATTCCTTACAAAGGTAAAGTTGAAAACATTTTGTTATAAATATTTCACTAGTAAGCATATTCTCCAAAGATGCAATTTCCAGTTTTAATGTTGGACTGACAACAACTCTCCCTTCCCAGCGTGTTCGTTCATCTAGGACTGATGTAGGCAACATTGGCCCTGGAGAGCCGCTGTCCTGCAGAGTTTACCTCCAGCCCTAAAAAAATCTGCCTGTATAGCCTTAGTACTCCTGAAGAAATTGATTAGCTGGTTCAGTTGTTGGATCTTAACTATGTAAGACAGTGTCTCTCCAGGACTGATGTTGACTACCCCTGATCTAAGAGAAATGGTCCCCCAACTGAGCCTGGTTTCTCCCAAGGTTTTTCTTCTTTTTTCTCCGTTTGTCACCTGGTGGAGTTTGGGTCCCTTGACCTATGTAGCATTTGATTGGAGCAAAGTCCAACTGTCTTTGTTGCCAGATGTCTATTGTTGTGTATTCCTTCTTTGCTTGGCCGAATAACAATGCAAAAACATTTTGCCTAAATTATATACAGTATTTTGCTGACTTTGAAAAGGATAGGTCTAAATATTCATTCTGTGGCTCCAGCTGAATGTTTCTACATAAGATAATCCTTTTTCGACTACTTGCTTTCCTGCCCTCTCAGATGTGTAACATGTACATGTGTCCAGATGCAGATTGATAACCTGTTTTCACGACCAAATCTGTTCTTGTTTAGTCCTGTCTGTGTTCTGTAGCCTACTCCCTCTAAGAGGCAGTGTAACTGTTGGTTCTGAGGTGAATAAGCTCAGAAAAAAGTTATTGGCATTGAAAAAGTAAAAGGTCAGTTTTATTCAAACAACTCAGATTCATTTGGTTGTTGTATCCAGGGAAAAGAGCTGAGTCTGTTCTATCTCTTCTATCTTTTTAGATTGCAATGAAACAGTTAATTTCATTTGTGTAATTTTGATTGAGATACCACTCATAATCGACTGAGATTGATTTGTACTTTCATATTTATGGTTCCATTAGTAAATATTATTATCAAACATATTACACATTTAACTAAGTGAAAATGACTATGCAAAAATCTATGGTTTCACAATGATTAACTGAAGTTGGCAAACCACCCAATGCTGGTTTCCTTTTCCTCTTGATCTTTACAGGCCCCCGAACCCCACACCCCATTCAAGGTGGAGTCAAAACACTCTGCTCCTCATGTTCATCTGAGATTATTTATTTGTTACACTCAGACAGTTTCGGCTTTCTTACCACAGTCACTGTATTCTCATTTAATTTCCTCTTCTATAATGTTAGGTTTGAAGTATGCACATGTTGTTCTCTTGTTTCTTATCACCCCCTCTGTAAATGGTAAGTTAAATTCCATACTGGTTCTAACCTTTTTTTGTTATAGTGTTCTTTTTTTAAGATAATTTGAAGATTGACTAATACTCTGTGTTATATAAAATGGTCAGGAGGGAAACTTATGTTTATTTAAAGTTTAACAAAAGTGTACTCATAGACTTGTTGGATTTTATTTTAGCAGTTCACACCAAACGCGAATAGAGTGTCTGGCGCGAGTGATTTCCATGTTAAAGCCCAATTTATACTGTAAATACGCGTTCACACGCGTCAAGAGGTCCTGCGGCGCGAATGAGGCGTTTAGCGCGTTTATCATATAGCCTAACTTGATTTCAAAATATGAGACGTATTAATTTTGGATTGAACGCTATTTATTCCATATCAAATCTAGATTTGACAACCAACATACTTTAGTGCAAGAACATATTTCGTGTCTGGACAGTGTTGTGTGTGAGAGAGAGAAAATCACTGGACAGGTTAATAACTTTTGTAGGCTCTATTTATCATCAAAATAAAAATAAATGAAATATTAGGTGGGTGAGGATGAGGGTGAGCCTCGGACCGATGCGGTCAGGGCCGTGTCTAGAAGGGGGGCACGGGGTGGCACTGCCCCCCCCCCCCCCCCCCCCCCCCCCCCCCCCCCCCAACATCATTGAGCTGGATTTACTGTCAACCTGACAATGCCCAACGCCATTGGATCAGAGCGCTGTCAATCACTGCTTGATTTGCGATTCGCAAAGCGGAATCACAGGTCCGCGTTTTTCAAACAGTAGGATAGCGAGAGAGAAACACCTCGACACGTCACTGTTTATGGTATATAGGCCTAGACACTCAATTACAGTATATATTTTGAAATATCGCACCATATGTTGGTCTGATTACTTTCATGTGTGACTGATCAAGCCAGTAACGTTAGATTAGCTAACGTAATTTCGGCATATGACTTGTCAGTGTTATTCCGCGGCAGCGCGTCTACGTAAATATAAAATAGATACATGGGTCATTCCTGGTATCCGGTGACTTTCCTGTCCCAATGATTTATTTACTCATATTAGGCTACCTCTAAAATGAGTCACATATTTATAATAAATGGCTTAAATTGTAGATTTAAGTATTAAGTATACCATTTAATCAGAGATAATAGACATTAAAAATACTATTTTGTATTTTACACAATTTTAATTGATGTATGCATTCAATTATATCATGTCCTCAGTGCACAGTAATCAACTTCTGCAAGAAATATAAACCATGAAATGACAAAAACCTCAAAATATTTTTAAATTATGTTATAGACTAGGCGAAATTGCCTCTAATCATAGTATAAATCATGTGGAAATATAGGTCTTTTTCTTAAAATTTTCTGCAATTACTGCGTAACTGAAGTCATCTTCCACCCTGTTAGTATGTAGGCCTACTTTTTTGCCTTCCAAGTCCAACTGCAATTTCCTTGAGACCATATTCAAGAAGTGAAATTTATTTTCTTTTACCTGCTGGAATTCAACTTTACAAACTGAGGTATGCTTCAGCTCTCACTCCTAACTTTTTTTTTTAGTTTTTGAAATGTTATCCTGCTTGTCCCACCCTTAAAGTTCCACCCTGTTAGGCTACTTTATGGAGAATGTTTGTCCTATCAAAAAAATGTAAAAACAAATCTGACATAGTTATAAAAGTTCTGTTCATCTGTAGAAGGTTAGCTAGCTAAAAATGTTGATCACTCAAAGAGCTATGGCTAACTTAGCTCAGAATTTTCCACCCTGTTAGATCTATAAACCTAACAGGGTGGAATGTTAAACATATTCGATTCATCAAAAATTGTTTTGCTTGTTTCAAGAAGAAGAAAAAATCTAAGATGGCAAAAGGGACATATATGCAAGAAAAGCTCATTATTGTTTAACATTTACATTATTAACATGTTGTGATATTAGAGGTGGGCGATATATCGTTTAGACGATAATATCCAAATTGTTGTCTGGAAGATACGCAAAATTGGGATATCGAATATTTAATAATTTGTACAATCCGACCCCCCAAACATGAAAAGAGCTGAAGGAAGTTAAAGAGAAAACAACTAATGCACACTATAACCTTCTAAACAATTATATGTAGCGATTTTAATACTGTAGGGGTTTGTTTATTTTATTTTTTTGTACAAAATCACAATCGTTCCTCGTTCGCACGAGAGTAGCCTAAGCTGCTACTAATTTGCAATATACAACTACGAAGTTCTTACCTGTGTGTTATGACGTTTCTTAGGTTGTAGCAACAATCCAAAATCGTAAAGAGTAAAGCCGATGTACGATTAATAAAATAGCTGCTAGAAAAGGCAAAATATGCGTTGTTTGCGGAAAAATGAAGTCTGAAGTTAAAAAGATTTTCTTAAATGTCTGTGGCGTCCTCAAGAGGCGAGCTTCGTGATTGCATCATTAGAAAATTACGTTGTATAATGAGTCCAAACGATGGAATACATTTTCCCAAGAGATTGGTTTGGTACGCATTACAAGCCGAACCATCCCGGTGGTTGGACCATTTTTCCTGCCGACCAAAATCCGCGCTGGAGCGAACACCACAACGTTACGCAACATCAAATGGCAAATGAAATGAAAGCGGAACGAATTCGAAACTCATTATTTTGTGCTTCACGGACCGTTTATCAGTTCGGACGAATTTCAGTGCAGCGCGAGCCGATCTTGATTAAGCGACAGCGTACTGCATAAGAGATCCAGTAACCAAAGCATTTGAATTCGCCACTAAAGTAATAACATCGCTACGAGATCTAGTGAGAAGCGTTACAATTTCTTCGTTATTAACTATCAAACAGCGCTGACGTGGAAACCAGGAGAAACATCGTTCCATGAATGAACTAGTTATAGGTTTTAAGTCCACAGATCATTCACCATGGATTTAATGTAGTAACACTAACTTGTAACCATGGAAGTTTGGCAGAAATATTAAAATGCTTTCAAGTACGTCAAACATCTTTTTCCAGCACTTCAAAACTCAAATGTTATATGTTATTTAAATGTTATTTTTAATGTGATAACCAAAACATTATTTGTTCATCCTTCAAAGATTACCCCCATTTATAAAACGAAAAGTTTCAAGATGTAGGAAAACTCACACTTATTTAAACATATTTTTTCTTTTAATAAATATGAAATTGCTATGGCATTTCTTTATTTTTGCTGTATCGAAAACGTACCGAACCGTGTCACCACTGTATCGTATCAAACCGAACCGTGAATTTTGTGAACCGTTACACCCCTATTAAAAATATAAAAGAAAAATAAAGACTTTGTTGAATAATATTTTATTATTTTAAAAAGTTTAGGAGTCTTTAAATCAATAATGTTTATTGAATAATATTTTATTATTTTAAACAGTTTAGGAGTCTTTAAATCAATAATGTCTCATATTTTTATGTACTAGTAATTCTATACAATAATATGTCAAATGCAGCAAGTCAAAAGACCAACTGGAACTTCTTTGCCAGTTTACACACATTTCTTTGAAGGATTGCAAAAATATCGTCTGAATATCGATATCAAGATATTGAAAAAAAAATATTGAGAGATTCATTTTTGTCAATATCTCCCACCCCTATGTGATATACGTATATGTCCCTAACAAGGTGGAATATTTTTATGGACAGTGTCTGAACAATCTACCAATAATTATTATTATAGAGTCCCTGAGCTTGACCTATATGTCAAACATCAAACCTATATGTTAAACATGTCACTATTTTGATAGAATGCTAAAAACATGAAAATCATGCCCTTTTCCCCCAACATTTATGAAGCCAAAATGTCACCGCATACCAGGAATGACCCACATATTACTTTTATCTTTTGTTTTAAAGACTAAAGGCACTATAATTACAACTCTGTGTAATTTATACTGAATGGGTTTTTGTTTATTTTTACACCGCACCAGGACATCCAAGGTTTCTTTAAGAAGAACCATGTCAGAGACAGGTTTCATGCAGAGAACGTTCGCCAACACACACACACACACACACACACACACACACACACACACACACACACACACACACACACACACACACACACACACACACACACACACACACACACACACACACACACACACACACACACACACACACACACACACACACACACACACACTCAGTGTTTGTGTTGAGAATAAAGCATGTTAAATGACTAAATATGCCTAGGTGATGTTTTTTATTTATTAGAACAAAACTGTGTGGTCCAATCCATGTATAATACAAAATGATTTTCAGGCTCTTGTTCAGTGTTCAGTGTCACTCTTGTTCCGCTCCCTCCAGAAGCGGATTTCAATTTTTCGCTTTTACGCGCGTCAATTTCGCTTTGGACGCGCGAATGGATTCAAAATGTTCAAGCGTCCAACTAGACGCGAATTTGACGCTCTATTCGCGTATGGTGTGACGCAGCATAAGCAGTTATTTTAGTGTGTGTAATTTCATTACTTTTTCAATACATGGTATTCATCTATAAAAATGTTAGCCTACTAACTTGTAGCCATTTCACCTCAGCACATGGAGGTATTGTTTATATCCACAGAGTAAGAAATTCATCCATTGACATTTCCTGCGAATCAACTAATAAGGAGGGAAAACCATTCGCCTTTTCACTGAAACGCAGGTTGCTGCAGTCCAGACGAGTACTGTATCTTTCGGATGGATTATTACCAACTATCAATAAATCTGAGGACAAGGGTCGCATCACAGTTCGTGATGAGTTGTACAACCACACAGTTCATCTGACAATCTCAAACCTGCAGGGTCAGGACATAGACGTGTACCACTGTGAATTCTACTATGGCAGTCTTCCAGAAGATAAGAATATCCCTGGCAAGATGGAGTTCTTCATCTATGTTGAAGACTTCTGTAGGTGACCTTTATTTATATTACTTTAAATATGTGTTTACATAAAACAGTGTAGATCGGTTATGTCCCGTCCAAACAGTGGATAGCCGAAATAGGTTATTCTTGCATTTAATGCTATCACCTTAAGAAACAGAAATCATACAGATGCGCTTCATTTTCAACAGTAGGTTAAATAGTTAACTCAGTGCATTATTTTCATGCAGTGTGGTGTGTTATTTTTGGATATAAATGTAGGACAATCAATTAATAAACCTCGACAGGAACAGATTGATTACTGTTAATTTTCAGTGTATTATTTACCTTATGAATCTTTCAATCAACATCCTAGTCATGTTAAACTGGAATGAAACATTTTCAAATCCATCAAATATACAATTAGATCTACGTTACATTACTTGCAATTTACTACCCCAGTTTATGCATCAAGGTAGGCTATTGTGAGTCAAACTAAACAATGATGCAGTCAAGAAGTGAAAGTCTCAAATTACTCATAAGGTCAAGCAGAAACCAGAAAAGCATTTGTTTTGGTTTTGTGTATTGTTCTTTTTTTATTTGTAGATGATTGTTACAGTACCTAAGACTGGAAATTTAAATAAAATAAACTTGGGCTGAAACCTACCTAGTGCATTTACTGAAAAATATAGCTTTTGTGCATAATTATTTTGGCTCCTACTTATCCTACAATAATTCAATAATAGTTTAGTATGAACTAAAGTTTAGTAATAGCCATAATAAATACTATTAAATAACCCAATCAGCCTATTTCTTTATTGACTGATTTATAGGTCAGATATCTGTACCTGTGCAAAAATAAAAATATATATTATGTATATTTATTGATGGCCGATCACAAAATCCGCAGCATATCTTAAATTGAAAATAACCACGAGAGCTATGGAAATACAATGCTCTATATACAGTAGTATTGCAGCGTGTTCCTTTATTGTGATTGTGTTTGTTGTAACTGTGTTACAGCTCGTGAGCCATTGCACTCGTGTGATTGTTTAAGTTACCTGTCATTGCTGTATGTGATCTCTGGAGCTGCATGTCTACTGGGTGTTCTCGTTTTCACTCTCGCTGCAGCTTACTGTGTAAGTATTTAGTTTCAAGTTTGTTTTTAAATTCAATGGATAGGGGAGAGTGGGGTAAGCTATGCCACCCTGTTTAGGTTGTTATTTAGGCTAAAAAACATGAAACAGAAATACTCATGATTATGGTCAAGATGTCTGCTATTCACTGAAAATAGAAGAAAGTGCATATAACAATGGGTCCATAGACCTTTTTTTCCCTCCTCCTCCTCAAAAATGTGGTCCCTATATTAGGGACCCCATCATTGGGGAAAATGTCAATGATTATAATAAAATGATAATATGAGAAAGAACACATATGAAAGTGTCATTGCAACTTTATTTTCCAGTATAATGTTTAATTGTTATATTGGTTCAACAAAATCCAAAATTAAATAAAAATCCTGAAACTGTTGACAGCGTTTTGTGGTTTAAAGTTGGTGTCTTTCTGACCATATATGGTTTACTCCCCACTATATATTCAGTTAAACCTTCCTTTCTGCCAATTTCCTCTAACACAGTGTAAAAGGCCCAACCGTAGAAAGCCACAGCCTGTAGTTCCTGTTTATGAGGAGATGACTGGGGTGCGGCCAGCCAAAAGAAAAGCCACAAACTCTCAGACTGATATTGCAAAACTGGAAGAAGCAAACAGCTCTGTGGCCACTTTGTTCAGCAAGGAAAACCTCTATGTTAACTGATTCAATGAAATGTAATGAATAAGAAGTCACTCTACTAGAGTGTTGACGTTCATGATGATGCTTTAGCTGACCCACAAGACTTTACTGCTTTAAAAGGTGTTTGATAGCATACAATTGGTCTTTTCATCTATACCGCTTTGTTAAAGATACTTTTAAGACATGTAATTTCACACTGTCTGCACAGTCTCCAAGTAAAAAATTTTGCGATATCACAAAATACTGTTGCAGGACCAGTTTATTGAAAGGTTGGAAAATGATGGAAACTAACAAGGGGGAAAAAATGCTGCTTATAAGACTTTCACATCATTTTTCAGACATTATGCAAAACATTAAAGCATGCAAATAAAGTTTAGATAAAGTGTTTCCACAGTTTCACAGACAGGCTTCCGGTCTTATCTGTCACTTGGCTGGTTTTGGCTAAAAAACAGTGGACCACAGATCGCTAACAGTCTATGTTTGCTTTAAATATGAATGCTATATATTTTATTCACATGGCAACAAATAAATAGTATCTCTCATGTACATATTTACAATTTGCTTGTATCATGTTTAAAGAAAAACTTTATAGCTTTCTGTCTCAAATAGAGTCTCAAGACGTGGGAATGTGCATTTGACAATAAATAGAAATATAACAGCTATGTTGGGTCATGCATTCTTTCTTAAAAACTAAATATTCCTGTTTCTATTGATTCTTCTGCAAATGGAAGATAGCTAGGGCAGACAGGAAGTGAGGGATGTAAGTTTTAGGGTCTGCTCATCGAGATCTGAGGAGGGCTCTGTACATGGCAAAGCCAAGAACAGCACAAACAGTGGCTCCAACACTCGCTCGGAGCCAAAATGTAGAGCTCTTCAGGTCAGCATGGGTAATATGCCTAAAAAAATAGCAAACAGAAATGAAGAGAAAAAGGTTCAATTAATGTTTAGTAGCTTGCATTTAGAACTATACTAATTATACAGTTACGTGGCTGCAACTTAAGATAATTACCAATAAAACATTTAGTAACATTCTGTAGGGAAAACTGAAACACACGTTTGGTGAACAATGATGCCTGAAAAGTGACAAACCAAAGAATTCAAATAAATAGATATAATATACAAACGGTGTTATTGAAAGGAAAAGAGGAAAAGCTTGACACTAAAATGTAACAAAACTCAGTCAAAGATGAAGAAAGATGACAATTTCAGAGTCAAGAAATTGGCAATGACAGATGGAGAACACAAAGATACTTTAGGAAGAGGAAATAGAGAGGAAAAGGGTAATAGCTGAACCACTGTGTTGCAACTTAAAAAATGAGAAACTGAATTGCTGCATGTCACAAGCTGCAAGTCAAGTGAGGATGACAAGATATGGAATTTAAGAATCATGTAGAATGTCCAGGAAAGTGTTCAATTCACTCAAGCAACCCAAAATCCACACCTGTGACAGTCTCAAGACCAGCCATATGTGGTATAATGTGAAGGGTATATCCCTACTACTTGCATATTGCATGGTTTGTTTTTTAATATACCGTAAATTGCACACACACACACACACACACACACACACACACACACACACACACACACACACACACACACACACACACACACACACACACACACACACACACACACACACACACACACACACACACACACACACACACGTACAGTCATTAATACACATATCATCATTAATACCTGTAATCCTCAAAGTAACATTTGTGTTTGTATGCAGGCATTAATGTTTGTATAAAGCATAAGGAGATGGGCTTCCCCAGCGTGAGAGTCCCCAGAATCTTTGTTCCTACAAAGGATTTTTTTTCATCTACTTAAATATCTTAGGGATTTTTTTCCTTGTCATTTTGCTTGTTCATTGGGGGAATTTCTGAGACACTATTATTTGTAAATCTCCTTTGTAACTATACTTTCTGAAAACTGCTTCACAAATCGTTTGAAAAAGTATCCAAAAATCTACAGCCCAACTCTGAAAAGAGGTGACAGTCCACAGAAGATCATAACTGCAGCAGCTCTGTTCCCTAGGGCCTCTCCACAATGCATTTTCAAATAATCTATATAGTATTATGACTATATGGTACATTCAAACGTTTATTAGCAAAACAAAAAGCTGAATGAAAGAAAATGTATGTGAATCAGCATGAGAGTAATGAGGGAAAAAAGTGAATGAATAAATATAAATGCAGTAGAGATAAGTAAAAAACAAAGAGGAAAAGCAATGAAGCAAGATAAAAACATCCTGAGAACCTGCTAAAGACGACAGTGTAGAGTTTGGTCCGAACCGTCTGCACAAGCTCAGAGTTAAGGAAGTTCTGACACAGACAGAAAGTGCACCTGTTACAGGTACACATGCAGCGTAGACGCGCATGGCTGCCAACCCACAGAAAAAGATACAAGCACATGACAGAAATGAGGCATTTCTAAGAAACAAGATATAGTGTACTTTTGAATTAACATATGAAAGTGTCATTTTAACTTTATTTTCCAGTATAATGTTTAATTGTTATATTGGTTCAACAAGACCAGCCATTTCTAAGAAACAAGATATAGTGTACTTTTGAATTAACAGATAAAGGCAAAAAGTAAAAGTAGTTTAAAAAAACTTGAGGAACACTCAAATTGACAACCCTAACAAGTGGAACATTCTCTGTTGTTTTCTCTTTTGTTGTCTTACACAATGAAGGAAAAAATGATATCACATGCTTGGGACTTCACAAACTGACTCGCTTCTGAGTAAACCACCTGACCATGTACTAGTTTTATTGTTATCTGCATTTGAAAAAAAATACCCAGAGAGATAAACAAGAGCGGTAAATTAACTCTTTCCCCGCCTGCGTTTTTGAAAACAATTGCCACCCAGCGCCAGCATTTTTGATCGTTGTCACAAAAGTTTAAAAGCTCCCAAAATATCTTGATGTATGAATATCTGATCATGCAATATCTCAAACGAAAGAACAGACTATCTGCTTTTAAAACATTTTATTCTAGCTTTTAATGCATTATTTTTTTTTATTAACACTTAAATGTGGGTAAGTTTAATAAAAACAGCATCATTTTGAGCAAAAAGCTGAGAAAATCGTGTTTTTGTCAAAGGCTTCATCTAGATCGGATTCAGAACGATGATCAAAGCATAGATTGAGTAGATCAAGTCCATCAACACCCCCAAATGCTTGCACAGTCCTATAGCTCTTACTGGGATGACATTTCATTCGGTAATATTTGATTTATATGCTGTTCAATGTTGATGATTGCATTATTTTACATATGCATCCGCTTACATATGATATTGCTCGTTTCTGCTTCTTTTGCACATATCTTTTGATCAGGAGATTCAGTACTCTTTCAGAATATGTCTAATAGCGCCCCCCACTATATAACAGTAAAAACACGGAAAGCCGGAAAATTCCATTAATGGCAGGGAAGCATTGTCTCATAAATGACGGAAGTTTCTGTCAATGGAGGGGAAAGAGTTAACAGAGATAATTAACAGAGATAACAGAGAGAATTCAAAAATAGTAACTTATAGTAATAAATCTTAAAACACCCTAAAAGAAATAAACAATCAGAGGCAAACTCTACTGTGCTTCAAATGTGTTAAAATTCCCGATAAATATTATAATTGTGGATAATGTAAACACACTTACGGGTACACGGCCATGGTGGTGAGTTTGATGAAGACGTCTTTGCTGGGAGCCGCAACTGTGTTACAGGTATAGGACTGAGGCGGAGGCATCTTGTGCTTGCGGCAGAATTCCAGTGGAGTCATGCAGTATTGCTGTTTTGTTTCAGGCAGGTCTGACTTTGCGGCAATCAGCATACATGGAGTCTTACTGTCCATGAAGTGTTGCTGGGAAATGAGGTAAAACGTGCATTTAGAACACATATCAGAATACATGCAGAATATAGGATGTTTAAATTATAGTAATAAAGGAACATTACCACAAATGTGAACTTATTGCCCTCTCTATTAAACATACAGCATAGCTTTTTCTTTAGATAGTAAAAAAAAATTGACATCAAAGTGTAAAACAACAATACTGTGAACAACACTGTCAGTATAGCAAACCTTGAAGATTCGTGAGCAGTACTCAAAAGAGCAGGGGTTGCTGACATCATAGATCAGACACACAATGTCACATGAAAGTTCTGTCTCAGACAGGAAATCAAAATCTGGAAAGACTTCGTGGAGCTGAAGGAAAAACATAGGAACTTAAGAACAAAGTTTAAAAGATTCAGTTTACTTTTCGAGAAACTGATAAATAGTACAAATAATGATAAATGGTGGTCAATTCTCTGAACTCTGAACAATGGATTAAATGCATAATGTAAGTTCAAATGGTTTGAGGTACTGCAATAGAGCGAATTAGTCTTCCGTCAAAACCCAGAAAGCCTTATTCGCCTGTGGTTTCCTCAAGATTTTCATGTGGGGTTTTATACTGGGGTTTTTCAGTTTATGAGAAAAAGAAGGTCTGTGGTAAATATAACTTGATGATACTTGGACATTTTGCTCTACAGCATAAATTACACACACACACCCATAGCGAAAACGTCACTTTTTTGAAGTATCTAGATCAGAGCGTTTGGGGTGTGTGCAGTTTACATGGTAGAGTAAAACATTGTAGGGTATGGACCAATCAGACACATACTAATTATTCATTATATACAAAGGTTTATGAAACTCCTCACACAGCCCAAATGAACAAACACAAGGGCAGAAACAGTGTCATGTTACATGGCATGACAAGGAGATTTTACGACCTCCGAGGAATGTGGTCACATACTCAAGAGAGAGACTATGAAACAGAAACCCTCTTTAAAACAGACTTTGCTGCATTAATCATAGACTAACTGATCTATAAATGAACATGCATAAAACTGTGAAAGAAACAGTGTAAATGGTTTACTGTCTCGTGTACTATTAGGTATATATTATGGTATGTATCCTGGTATACAACAAACTAACGATCAATGTAACCTCACCTGTATAATGCCTCCTACCTAACTAATCCTCATTTAATGACTCACACTTTGATGTACATCACCTTCTTCTAGAATGCAGTGTGGATGTGTTATAGCTATTTTAGCATTAATGAAGGTATAATCTTGCTAGGGACAAAGATCCATAAATCAACTAAGAGCCACTTTCCCTCTCAGACATGTCCCCTTTCTGATTGGTCGAGTTCAACCCTTAGGGGAGGATCTTCTCCAGGCCTTATTAGAGACAGTCCACATGTGACCTCCCTCTCTTAGTTCTTTCATCCAGCCGCAACACTGTTCTGGTGATTCTGGGGAACCCCCTCCCCCTCCACGGGGGCCCCAGGGCCCAGCAGGCCTCGATTCCAACCAGATATGGGCTCAGGCAGGAGAGAGATGACTCTCTCACAAAGAACCAAGGACAATCTCAAGAGTTTTGGAACAAAGACTCCAACCAACAACGACTCCAATCACCCATCCTTCCGACTTCCTCACTTCTCCTGGGTGCTCGGCGTGGCCTCAACAGAGTCCCAGGCCTTGACCAAACCAGCCATGCGTTCCTGGAGAAAGAGAACGCTCAACCAACTTCCACTTGACACTGCCGGAACCATCAACGACTTCAATTTTCAACAACTTCAAGAATTGTTCCCATTACAAATGCAAGTATTCAATTCAATGAAATGTGAAAATGAAATTCTGATGGTTCTTCTCATAGACCCTCTTCCGGTTTCCAATTTCATCCTATCACTAACCTATTTCTGTATATGAGTGTATGTTGTTTAGTTTATTTATATTCATATAAATATCTATATTTAGTTAATAAAACTTGTACATAATATGTATTTGGTTCTGTTTTGTTTGCAATACAAGTCACTTTACGATCACGGTTTTTGCTACTGGCTCAAAGTACTGTACAGGCGAAGAAATAATTATTCTTCGGTGGCCATGGAAGATACCCTTTATTAGAATAAATTAATAATCAAAAGAGTTTGTTGGAAGAACTGATTAATTGATTGTAATATTAATTCAGCCACATCAAGTTAATCCAATTAACTGACCCAAATATTTATAATTAATAATAACAAGATATTATTGATCATTAATATTTCCAAAAAGCTGAGTTGCTTACATATATGGTGGAGAATTTTAAGGCATCGTATTAAACATTGTATGCAAGCAGACAGTAATCAATCATATGTTGTCCCATAAGTTTTTATTAACATCTCATACATGCACGTACAAGTTTCTGGGTAAATCAGCAAAACTATAGCTTGAATATGCCTTCCTACGAATGGCAGAAAGTTCACAAATGCTATAATGCATATTTAAATCGTACGATAAGAAACTCCTAATATTAGCGAAGAAAGCCTAATTTCAGATATAAATCGAGCATAAGCCTTCTCTGACGAAGAAATCTCAGATTAGCCGCGCGCATAAATGGTACCAGAACAAATTAACCTGATATGGACGAAGAAATCTCCATTTTCAGCATTTTTGAATGTGATCTGAGCGATGTTCCTCAATCACCGATTAAGGCCTTATTATGCGTTACGTCATTGTATTCATATTAAACCGCTGAAGCGCTCATATGAAACAAACGCGTCGAATTCGTATTAGAACAATCAGCTAACTAGTAATTTGCCATTGTCTGTGAAAGAACGGTGCTGTTTTGATTTGTTAAAAAGAGTCACTCACACGCAACGTCGTGTCTAAGCGAGAGACTCAGTGCAAACTGTCAGCACAGCTCGATCGCTGCTCCGAACGATCTGTGTTGTTGGTTGGCATTGCGTCCGGAACGCGAGCAGGCGTTCCTATCTAGTTTTTCTGACAACAGCACCAATCTCACAGACCCTCGTGTAAACAAGCGACGGTTGTAGCCAATAGCTCCCTCAATCCTAACTTACAAGTAAAACCCTCTACCTCGAGTGATAGTTTTAGCACCGCCTAAAAACTTAGACACGTTAGAGCGTAAAGTGTAACCTTAAACCAAAGACTATAGATTTTGCGTGATTTGAACTGAGAGATTTGAACACGAGTAATGAGAGTCAAAGCTCTTCGAGGCTTTGAATCAAAGGAGTCAACTGCGTCACAAATGATTCTTTGTTTGAAGCGCCCTCGCTGGCGACCCCTGCTGGTCAGAACAGTGTAAGTGTAGCGGAAACTCAAATCAACGGAACACCTTTTACAAACCAATCGCAAAGGTTTTATCAAAAGGTGTAATCAGGTAATGGCAATCCGCGAGCTACCTAATATCGTTTAATATGAGGTGTCTTTCAAGGCACAATATCTTAGTAAACTGTAGGGCTCGTTTTATGAAAGCTTGACTCGAAAGTCAATCAGACCCTTTATCAAATGCGTCATTAAATGTGTACGAATGTATAAAGTGATACGAGATCACATAGAGACCAGATACACACTGGTTCACGAACCGTTGAAATTTAAAACAATTTCGAAACAGCTATGACGCGTAACGAAGCCCAGTTTAATAAAATCACGTGACCTTAGCAGTGATACACATTACACACTCCGAATGATTTGAGACGAATGATTCACCCTGGTGCCAGAGCTTCACGAAGCACGTCTCATAAGAGGGTTAAACCACCCTCTTCTCTCTCTTTCTCTCTCTCGACCCCTTCCTCTTGGTTTCACTTTCAGATTGAAACCCAGATACTTTGGGTTTTTATTTGTGTTTCTTTTATTTTTACTTAAATCTACCCCTATTTTATTTTGTGTATTTACACCTGTTGAGCCTGAATCGTCCTATTCAGTTAAGTGGAATTTAATTAAATTGGGAATTTAATTATATCAATTTGCTTATTCAAGTTCCCCCATAGTTACCAGAGCTATGAGAACACACAATGTTTACATAATTTTTTTTTGATTTTATTTCAATTTAGTTATTTACTTTGGGTTCAGCCTGAATTCTTATATTCAGCTAAAGAAAAAAAAGGGCTCAACTAAATTTGAAATTTAATTAAATTACTTGATACGCTTCCCTTTCCTTTTAGTTTTCTTAGAGCTATAAGGACATTCTAACTTTACCTTTACCTTATTTTAGATCACTAGTCACTATCCTCATCTTCTCTCTCTCTATAGGATTACAATATCTAGCGACTGTTGTTTCCATAGTGAGTTACACAGGTCATTAATATCCTACTTCCTGTCTGTGTTTTACCCATCCTCACTCCTTAGCACCAAGCTAAATACATGAAGTACGGCTAAACACAAACGCACAGTAGGCCCCAGACAGAACTGGAAACACTTCCCATTGTTTCTTCTTCTTCTTTTGGACCTTGAGATGTCTGATGTGTCCCTGGTAGCTTAGTCTAACAGCAGCATAACCCATAAGTGACTCCTGTTTACCTATGTCTCCTAGCTAAACCTAAATAGGTAAAACACTCCTTTCTTCCTCTTCTTTTCTGGTTTCATCCTATTGTTTTATTTTGGTTTTGCTCTATCTGTTACTCTCGTAGCACAACATGTGAGAAGAACCATCAGCATTTTTGAGTAATAGGTTATGACATGTAAGAGCCCAGTCATCAGTCGATGCTTCTTAAAGCACGTCAACTAAGATACTCAAAACCTTTTTTTTTTTTTGTTGTGTGTGCTCACCAACACTAAATTTTAGCTGCTCCACATAGCCATTCTCCCACACAGATAGCTCACCACCTCTGTAGAAACTTGCATTTGCCTGTGCCATTTCTCTCTCGTGTTCCCACAAGTGTGCCAGTAGGCCTCAGACACCCGGCCCTGCCACCAGGACCACCTGAAGACCCGGCAGAGCAGTGTCATGGACATCCTTCAGCCTGAAGCAGGCAACGACCTGCCACGGCAGAGGAAGGAACAGTTAGGCAACAACGAAAGCAGACGTCTGACACCCAGCCTGAGCCACCAAGAGCTGACCAGCATTATCTTCTCCTTGGCCATGCTCCCGCAGGCCCCAAACAGGAGATAAATGAACTAATGCTGCCAGCCACAGGACTCCACAGAGAACGAACCCTGCTTAACGGGAGAAGGCACAGGACAGATGCAGAGACCCTGACAGCGGGGAGCAACTGAAAGAGATCACCAGTTTTCAAGCGGCTCTGACAGCTGCTGAGCACCTGCCAACAGACGAGAGAGGAACTGGTTGAACTCAAAGAGAGAGACGCTGAAGCCATCGGCTTGCAGCCAGAGCTGAAGTCCCAACACTGACTCAGCAATGCTGCAACATTATAGACCAGCTCGATGTGGTCCAAATAGAACTGAAACAGTCCAACCAACTGCAAATGGACCCCACGAGAAAGATGTACCCTGCTGAACTTCGCATCAGCAGCGTAGGCTTCCCCCGCCCTGCACAAAAGGGGGGGGGGGAGACAAACCCCTCTGCTTAACATGTCATCAGACAATTTCCTTAAAGCTTCTGCAGCCGTGGAAGGAAAAGGATTGATTCAGAAGAATCTTGAAACGACGCTTGTAGTGACACTCAAAGACCTCAACCGAATGGCCAGACATATCCCTGCATTTACACCAGAGCTTGCTAGACTCTATCTGATCTGGATCACATCCAGCCCAGAGTTGCGACGCTTTCTGGCTCGGCAGCCAGAAAACATCCAGTCTAACTACCAGCAGCTGGAACAAGCCATCACAACAGGATTCTCAAACTTAAGAGTCTGAATGTAGACTGGGCGCGGTCCCAGACACCAACCAGGGTAACCCTGAAAGTCCCTGTGCTACTACCACAGACATCAAGCGAGCTACCTCGGAGCGTGCAACAAACCTGTGATGGAGGAAGACACCAGCTTCAAGAACCTTTTGACTCTGAACTTCAAAACCCAGAAGACACACGGCATGACCACAATGCACGACTCTGCTACAAAGTTCCTAGTCAGCATAGGACATAAAACTTTTAAAGTAGATGAAAATGTGTGCTCAAAAGGAAGCAAGAGTTTGCATTAGTAAAATTTGAATTTTACTGATTTAAAGGAAATCTTGAATGTAGGTGTAAGCCTCACGTGCCAACATACTATGCACTGCTTTTTGAAACATACAGACATTGTGCCACCCGCTGGGTGAAATATACACTGCTGTACATTAGTTTCCATGACAATGACTTGTTACAGGAAATACAAACTCCAAATAGGGCATTCGTCACCCTAATGCCAGATAGTAAACAAACCACCTAAGCTGGGAAAACTAGCATGACCTAGAGCCCCTTCGTAACTACTGTTATCCTAAAAGTGCTTATTTGATCATTCCGATCCAAACGGGACATGATATGCGATACACATTTTGATCACTAGCTGCTGGCTTGTCTAAATGCAGATAAAACGATAGCTGGAATTGACATCTCTACTTAAAATAATAATTAAAAAAAAGTAAAAAAAGGAAGGGTCTTAACTGGTATCGGTAATTTCAGCATTAAAGCGTAAGTCTGTTTGACAAAGGAATCTCATCTCAGCGGCATGCAAACTGTACCGGTATTTATTAGTCTGCTTTGGTTGAAGGAATCCAAATTGCAGTATTGCTTAATCTGTTTCTGACGAAGGAATCTCAGTACAGTGTTATATACACGTAGACTTGGGTGATGCTCCCCTTTCTACAAAGTAAAGACCTTACAAATTATTGTTAGGTTGATGTAAATTCACCTAAATTTTGGCTGCATCTACAAGCAGAGAGCTACCTAGCGATCAAAACTGTTTACTCGCTGAAAAGTCAGTATTTATGCACGAGATGGACGTAACTATATAGGCTTAGTAGCTATATATAGCCTTACTCTGTAAACAAATAGAATAAGTTGCGTACAGTGAAGAGAAGAGTTCCATGAATAAATTTGCAAATGCCAAACCACATTTGCATTTTACTGAATGTTACATCAAGTTCTTGAAAAGTATAGGCGCCCCCTTTTAACCCGTTTAAACATGCATAACTCATTTAAAATGTGCAGACATTCTTCATGGACTGTTGAATTGTTCTGACATGCACTGGTTCCCATGACAACGACTTGTCACAGGAAGTGCTAACTCGTGACGTCATCTTGTAAACAAACCAGCCTAGGTGGCTAAGCTAACTTAACCTAGCGTCCATCCAGCTTAGGCTAAGCTAAGCTAACCTAGCATCCATCCAGCTTAGGCTAAGCTACATAATAACTTCTACAGTTAGCGGTTAGCATCATTTACTTGAAGCCTTAATTACAGCTTTTATGTATACAGCGCAAAGTATTCTAAAATACTTTCTTTAACCCCATTTAGGGTTTCTAATTTTTCTCTTTCCTTACTTTCAATTCTTCTCAGATGAATTTCACCTTCACTAGTTTAGGCATAGTCCTTGCTGAGCGCTGTAGACTAAATTTGCAGATGCCCTGTCAATTAAACCCAAGTTTAATTACGTGTAAGTTGTGTAGCTAGAGAAGAATTCTTATAGTTATGAGAATTTTCATCAGCATGTTGACTAAACCTTTGGAGGGACACACACGGTGTGGTCTTAAACACGCAACAGCTGTGACCCACTATGGAGTGTTGGTCCAGGCAAATCTAAAGGTTAGTCACTAGTGCTATTGATTACTCTCAATTTCAGATCATTCCCGCTGTTTTGATCACTTACTTAAGTCCTTTTTATTTTTATTTTTTATTTTATTTAAGTCCTTTTTATTTTTATTTTACTTCGATAATAATAGCAGTCAGCTATTCACTTGTCTATTCTGTCATGTATATGATTTATTTCCATTTCTTCTCTTGTTCAAATGTGGTTCCATTTCCCATAGGGCCCAGAAAGGAACCAGAAACACCTTTATTTGTGATTTTGTTTATTTTCAACAAGTGCACTAATTTTTATGACCCTGCAACACAAGTAACTTCAACGATTAATAGGCCATAACTATAGTCCTGAGGATTGATAATAAGCATAATTTGAATAGGAAAGCTGTCCTTTTTCCTCCTATTCTTCACTTCGTCAAGCCGTAGTGAACCACCAGTTAAGTCCAGAGAAATATTTTAGTCATAAGAACCATCTTAAGTCATTTATTTCATCTCGGCTATGCCCTTTCCAGGAAATACTCTCGGAACCACACAAGTCTTAGCCTCCTAACATCCACAGCTAAGATGATAAGGATACAATACACACTTCACTAGCTAGCTACACATGAAATACCTAGCTTTATGCTACATATCTAGCGAACCCATTAAACCGTGGCTCTGAACTTTCTAGGGTCATGCATTAGTCTCTCACCACAGGTGTGCCAAAATGTTGCAGATCCTCTGCTTAACCTGACCTTAACCGGTTAGGAGAACGAAAAGACTGACAAGCCATCGCGAGGAACACTGTTCCACCCATGGCTGCTGACATCCGACGGCACCGGAGCCAACGGAACTGCACCATGAGAGAAGAGGACAAACGACCCATGACCCAAGCCAGAGTTACAGCCACACCGGGGTGATCAAGATTCTCATCTCCTTACCCCACCTTATGGGTATAAAACAGAAGGTAAACAACCTCACATAATAGATCACAGCGTCCCACAAGGAGCGGACCTGTGCCCAAAGCCTTACAGACCAGCTAGACACTGAGGTTCGAACCAGATTCAATGCAGCTGGACTGAGCATGCCCAGGACCAGCACAGAACTGTCACCATGGCAACAACCCAGGTACCAGCCAAGCCCCTTGGAGAAGCCATGGAGGACAGCACCCTCAACCTGCAAACACCACAGGAAGACCAACGGCTGTCAACAACAGCATCCTCTTCCATACCCTTCACACAGGTGTCAATCTGAGGCTCCGCAAGGACAGCTGGACGCACCTGCCTCAGAGTTACTGGAGCCGCTGACACACGCAAAATAGCTCCCTGCACAGGACTCACCCGAGGAGTCCTGTAAGGTACAAGCTTCCGACTCCTTGCCCACCCCAGCTTAGGCAAGCTTGCGTCGGCACCACCATAAGGACAGAACAACACTTCAATCCTTCAGACCTCTCGTGACAGAGGCTAACAACCACCTTCTGACCTCCGGCCACCAGCACCATGTCAGCTTGAAAACCTCTCTATGCTACATAGAGGCCTAACCACTTCCTGCAACCACAAGGAAACACCTGCCCCAAAACTAATGAACTTCAGAATGTCCCAACACCTGCTGCCTCAACACCTGCTGCAGAGACCTGGACTTGGCTACTGTCCACATCACCAGCCGTGGAACGACCACCGCTCCAGAAGACACGAGCAACCAGAGGCCACCATGGCCTTCCAGCCTTCTATGACAAGTGTGTGTCCGATCTCTCTGCACTTCCAACTTCGCTCGTGGTTGTCCTTGAGGGGGGACAACAACGATCGAGAGGGGGGATCTGTAGGGTATGGACCAATCAGACACATACTAATTATTCATTATATACAAAGGTTTATGAAACTCCTCACACAGCCCAAATGAACAAACACAAGGGCAGAAACAGTGTCATGTTACAGGGCATGACAAGGAGATTTTACGACCTCCGAGGAATGTGGTCACATACTCAAGAGAGAGACTATGAAACAGAAACCCTCTTTAAAACAGACTTTGCTGCATTAATCATAGACTAACTGATCTATAAATGAACATGCATAAAACTGTGAAAGAAACAGTGTAAATGGTTTACTGTCTCGTGTACTATTAGGTATATATTATGGTATGTATCCTGGTATACAACAAACTAACGATCAATGTAACCTCACCTGTATAATGCCTCCTACCTAACTAATCCTAACTAACTGATTAACGCTCCTCCCACCTGGACATTGTTTACCTTTTCCGGCTACAGCACGGGACTGCAGCGCGAGACTACAGCTTGCCGTCTAAAAGACTATTTAGGTGAGTTGAAACAATGGCTAAGTTGCTAAACGCATCTTGTTCACATGTAGGGTCCCTGTTCATGTTGGACAGACATTTTAATTGCATTTTGTGTCTGTTAAGAGGCTCAAAAACGCTCTTTATGTCCATGCCCCCATAGCTGCCGTTTTAGCTGAGTGGGAGCTCTGGGCATTCGCGGTCGCAGCTCCGCGTAGCAAGCACCAATCCGGTTCGTTTTTTTTTCTATAGTCAGTACTCACAAAGGTCTAACGATCAAGATTAACTTAAAAATTGCCCGGAGTTCTCCTTTAATGACCCGCACTTTGATGTACATCACCTTCTTCTAGAATGCAGTGTGGATGTGTTATAGCTATTTTAGCATTAATGAAGGTATAATCTTGCTAGGGACAAAGATCCATAAATCAACTAAGAGCCACTTTCCCTCTCAGACATGTCCCCTTTCTGATTGGTCGAGTTCAACCCTTAGGGGAGGATCTTCTCCAGGCCTTATTAGAGACAGTCCACATGTGACCTCCCTCTCTTAGTTCTTTCATCCAGCCGCAACACTGTTCTGGTGATTCTGGGGAACCCCCTCCCCCTCCACGGGGGCCCCAGGGCCCAGCAGGCCTCGATTCTAACCAGATATGGGCTCAGGCAGGAGAGAGATGACTCTCTCACAAAGAACCAAGGACAATCTCAAGAGTTTTGGAACAAAGACTCCAACCAACAACGACTCCAATCACCCATCCTTCCGACTTCCTCACTTCTCCTGGGTGCTCGGCGTGGCCTCAACAGAGTCCCAGGCCTTGACCAAACCAGCCATGCGTTCCTGGAGAAAGAGAACGCTCAACCAACTTCCACTTGACACTGCCGGAACCATCAACGACTTCAATTTTCAACAACTTCAAGAATTGTTCCCATTACAAATGCAAGTATTCAATTCAATGAAATGTGAAAATGGAATTCTGATGGTTCTTCTCATAGACCCTCTTCCGGTTTCCAATTTCATCCTATCACTAACCTATTTATGTATTCATTTGTGTATGTTGTTTAGTTTATTTATATTCTTATAAATATCTATATTTAGTTAATAAAACTTGTACATAATATGTATTTGGTTCTGTTTTGTTTGCAATACAAGTCACTTTACGATCACGGTTTTTGCTACTGGCTCAAAGTACTGTACAGGCGAAGAAATAATTATTCTTCGGTGGCCATTGAAGATACCCTTTATTAGAATAAATTAATAATCAAAAGAGTTCGTTGGAAGAACTGATTAATTGATTGTAATATTAATTCAGCCACATTAAGTTAATCCAATTAACTGACCCAAATATTTATAATTAATAATAACAAGATATTATTGATCATTAATATTTCCAAAAAGCTGAGTTCCTTACAACATTTAAGAATCATCAAGTTATGTTTACCACAGACCTTATTTTTTGGAAAACCCCATTTTAAACTCCATAGGAAAATTTCGATGGAACCAGTAGCGAATTAGGTTTCCGGGTTTTGACGTCATCCCTGCAGCACTCTATACTGTTTGAAAAGAGTGTTCAGAAACTTGTTTCACAAACTAAAAAGTAGGTATAAGATTCTATAAGAAAAAAATATTTACCAACAAGTACTTCTCCTGTCCATACACATGTGCAGTGCTGATTGCATAATATGATTTATGCTCTTCTCTTATTGTCCTCTGATGCTGTGAGTAACAGACAGTAAATAAACATATTGGGGGGAAAAAACAGCAATCATGACAATGTCTCATCTGTAACTAAACAGTCAATTTTTTTAATAAATTAATTACAAATGATACCATCAGAAATACCACAGATGAGCATGTAAAACATTTCAAAATCGTGTTGCTGTTGTTCCTTTCATTTCTAAACAGTAGCTCTGATGAAATCTAAAACTGTGCAACAGCTGAACTATGAACAAATTACTCCATGTTCGTACTATGAGCGAACAACATAATCCCTAATGAATTAGATTTAGCACATTACTTATTTGAAGGTAAGCTGTCTATATAGATTTTCATTTAAATGTGTTTTTTAAAACATGTAAGTGTTTTTTCTTGTAACTGACCACAAGGTTTCTGCCGAGAAAGCCCTGCAGGAAACCAGTTTTGCCACTTCCGGTTAGTCCAAACACATGACAGCGAAATACATTCCGTTGCGTCTGTTTCTTCTGAAGGTCGAGCTTCTTATCACGGGTCACTACATGTGCAAAAATATTCAATCAGCACCACAGCTGTCATACTAATCTTCTTTGAATTTTAAAACAAAATACATAATGTCATGATGAATTTTACACAGTCATTGAACTGAACTGAATCAAGACTGAACTAACTTTAGCTGTATTTTTTAGAACTATTTTATAGCAGAATTGAAATCTGTTTGCATCATTGATCATTATTTCCCCTTCATCACTGTAAAGCTCCTTCAAAACAATCTGTATTGTACAAAGCACTATGTAAATAAAGTCAGGTCACCTTTATTTATTTAGCACTTTATACAATACAGATTGTTTTAAAGCAGCTTTACAGTGATAAAGGGGAAATTATGCATTTCGGCTGAAGTCAGTTCAATGTTGATTCAGTTCCCTTGTAAAGATCATTAATTATTACAGTTTTTCTCAATAGCTTTGTCACATTTTTCGAAACGGTCTTAACATTCTCTAAACTATAAGCTCAATTGTCACAACTGTTTGCTGCAACATCGTGGCATGTCTGCAAAACATAGTAACTCACCCAAAACATTTCAATCATGCTTCAAAACCAAGTTATTGTGTTAGTAAATTGGCCAAGGGCACCAAAATAAAAAAGCGTTTTTTGTCATCATGTGAGCCACACTGGTAAAACATTTTTAGATGCTTTTTCACCATGGTATAATGGTATAATTTGTTCTTTTCCCAGTCAATTTTTACTTACTCTCTGAATCTGTATTTACACAGAAAAACTGACATTCTTGTACAGTATAGAAAGCAGTTAGAGTAAAAAAAAAAAAAAGCAGGGAAAAAACATGACATTTGTATATTAACAAATACTTATTCATGTCAAATACACATTTCATTTTTTTTTCCTGCCTTTTTGTTGACTAACTGCTTTCTATACTGTACAAGAATGTCAGTTTTTCTGTATAAATACAGATTCAGAGTGTAGGTAAAATTGACTGGGAAAAGTCAACACTAGTACACAAAAGGAAAATTAACATTTGTATTTTTACAGTACGTTTATTTTGTTTATTTACAATGTGTTACATGTCAACTGAAAATTCTCAGTTGCTTGTTCATTTTAACACACTCGATTATCTCTTTCTCTAACATACAGTACATCTTCTTAGTTGCATATCTTCCTATTGCTCTTCCATGAAAATAATTTTTAGTTCACATTTCTAGAAAAAAAATGTAGCTGATGTACTGATGTAGCTGCTGCTTTTCAGAGTTGTGATGTTCCTCCATGTTCAAAAATGGTGGTGATTGTGCTGTCAGCAAACTCCATATATATATATATATATATATATATATATATATGTGTGTACACTCACCTAAAGGATTATTAGGAACACCTGTTCAATTTCTCATTACTACAATTATCTAATCAACCAATCACATGGCAGTTGCTTCAATGCATTTAGGGGTGTGGTCTTGGTCAAGACAATCTCCTGAACTCAAACTGAATGTCAGAATTGGAAAGAAAGGTGATTTAAGCAATTCTGAGCGTGGCATGGTTGTTTGTGCCAGACGGGCCGGTCTGAGTATTTCACAATCTGCTCAGTTACTGGGATTTTCACGCACAACCATTTCCTGGGTTTACAAAGAATGGTGTGAAAAGGGAAAAACATGCAGTATGCGGCAGTCCTGTGGGCGAAAATGCCTTGTTGATGCTAGAAGTCAGAGGAGAATGGGCCGACTGATTCAACTTGATAGAAGAGCAACAACCGTGGTATGCAGCAAAGCATTTGTGAATCCACAACACGCACAACCTTGAGGCGGATGGGCTGCAACATCAGAAGACCCCACCGGGTACCACTCATCTCCACTACAAATAGGAAAAAGAGGCTACAATTTGCAAGAGCTCACCAAAATTGGACAGTTGAAGACTTTTTTTAAATGTTGCCTGGTCTTATGAGTCTCGATTTCTGTTGAGACATTCAGATGGTAGAGTCAGAATTTGGCGTAAACAGAATGAGAACATGGTCATGGATCCATCATGCCTTGTTACCACTGTGCAGGCTGGTGGTGGTGTTATAATGGTGTGGGGGATGTTTTCTTGGCACACTTTAGGCCCCTTAGTGCCAATTGGGCATCGTTTACATGCCACGACCTACCTGAGCATTGTTTCTGACCATGTCCACCCCTTTATGGCCACCATGTACCATCCTCTGATGGCTACTTCCAGCAGGATAATGCACCATGTCACAAAGCTCGAATCATTTCAAATTGGTTTCTTGAACATGACAATGAGTTCACTGTACTAAAATGGCCCCCACAGTCACCAGATCTCAACCCAATTGAGCATCTTTTACGCACATAACTATAGAATCAATTCTTAATGGGCATGTGAACGCCATCAGCGTCTATCACAGGTTCACTTTTAAAGTCTGTTTAGAGAGAACGGTGTCGTCTTAGCGGCCCCTAATTTAATAACAAATGACCATTTAGACGGAAGTGAATCAATCAAAACTAACTTTAGCTGGAAAAAACATTTTTCAAGAGCCACTATAAAACCAAACCATTCTCTGTTACCTTAAATTATATGTTTATCTCTGTAAAGCTGCTTTGAAACAATCTACACTGTTAAAAGCGCTATATAAATGAGGATGACTTGACTTGACATGTGGTGGAACGGGAGCTTCGTGCCCTGGATGTGCATCCCACAAATCTCCATCAACTGCAAGATGCTATCTTATCAATATGGGCCAACATTTCTAAAGAATGCTTTCAGCACCTTGTTGAATCAATGCCAAGTAGAATTAAGGCAGTTCTGAAGGCGAAAGGGGGTCAAACACAGTATTAGTATGGTGTTCCTAATAATCCTTTAGGTGAGTGTATATATATATATATATATATATATATATATATATATGTACATATATAGTTTCCATATTTAGTTTAACTTGATTGGTTGGTTGATTGGTAAGATAGTGATTCCTATTTCATTACAACGGCAGACAATTTGCCAATTTATCAAACATTACATGTCATAAATATTCATAGAATATAACATGTCTGACAGATTTAGATCTCTGAATGGATCATTTTGCATGTGATGGCTCACACGTTGAAAGAACGTTTAGAAGTTGTGTAGAATCAACTCATCAGTTTTGATCAGCAAGCCATGATGTGCATTAAGTCATTGTGCAAATTGTAGACAATTGTACTTACTCTTATGCACACATGTGCCAAAGCACATGCAATTTGCTTAAATCAATAAGAAATTCAAATCTGATGTGAACAAGAAACTAATTGTTCAGAGATCGGAACCCATTGTTTGGAGAACAAATCTCATTTTAAACAAATTTGCAGAAAACAGTGATATCAACAGAGTGTGGTTTAATTCCAGGCTACCTCACAGATCAAGGATTTGTCTCATAATTTATGAAGTTTGCAACACTGATTCTGTTATTTTTCTGTATATTATTGTGACGCTGCTTCGAAACAGCTGTATTGTATAAAGCGGTATATAAATAAAGGTGATTTGACTTGAGTGGACTACTGACTTTTGATTTCTGCATCTGCAATTACCATAATAACCACAGGAGGGCTCAGTGACTCATGAACAGGTCACCCAAAGATGAAAATGCTGTCATTATTTTCTCATCACTTTTAAACCCTGCTAATTAACGCATATTCGAATATACAGACTTTTTGTTCAAAAATACCAAGAAGTAGTAATTATACAGTGGTGGCCAAAACTCTTAGAACGGTAAGTTTTTTTAAGTCTCTTCTGCTCACCAAGGCTTCATTTATTTGATACAAAATACAGCAAAAACACTAATCTTGTGAAATATTTTTACAATTTAAAATAACTGTTTTCTATTTAAATATATTTTAAGATGCAATTTATTTCTGTGTTGGTAAAGCTGAATTTTCAGCATCATTAGTCCAGTCTTCAGTGTCACATGATCCTTCAGAAATCATTCTAATATGATGAATTGATGCTCAAGAAACATTTATTATTATTAATACTGGAGTAATGATTAAAAAAATCTTACCGTTCTAATAATTTTGGCCACCACTGTATATGTATATAAGTATATGTTATACAGTATATAGCAAATATGTCTTTTAACTTACCTGTTACGGCAGATGCCTGAGACTCCTGCTCAGCAATAATAGAGTAACCAAGGTAGCCAAGATATTCTAGACATCGCTGGACATCCAGGTAAGTTGTTAACCTGCAAAAATGACATTGATAATTGATAAACTGATGAACCATCCAGACAGAAATGAACAACAGGGTAGCATTTCAAGGATCAATAGATTATTCTATTGTTAAAAAACACATCATTACATTCACAACATTAAGGACACAAAGACACATGGCATGGTTGATACACACGTCCACTGAGAGAGATAGCCTTGATATGTGATCCAGCCCTGGTCATTAGTGCAGACCGTACTGTTCACATCTTGTCCCCAGGGGATGTAGGGGAAAACATTGAACAGATCCATTAGCTCTTCAGGGGACAAAGCACAGTCTCTGTCCTAAAACGCATACAAACAAGCTTCAGTAAAAACAAGATACAAATGATCATCCAGAAAACGGCAATTGAAACTCTTGTAATTAATTCTAGCACCACATTTGTGAAAGACATTTTTATCTAGACATTTTAATAACATGGTATATTTCATTAATGAATATTTCAAAAGGATCAAATAGGATAACCTTAATAAATATGTAAATATAATATTATGATAAACTTTTTTTCAGTCAATGTCTGAGAAAGTCAACCACTTGTACCTTATCATGTTTGTCAAAGACGCTCTGTAGAAACAGGTAAGCATTGTGATTGAGCTCTGTGGTGCAGTCCGGTGGTATTTTTAACCTGTAGGAACATTAACATGGAGTCGGATGTTTATAACTGTAAAATTTGCAGATTAGCATAGTTGGATTAAATTGGAATTGTCGAAAAGTCTCCAATGTTCAAAGCAGATTAAGAAAGGTCCAGATTTAGGGAGTACTGTAAGGGAGCAGCTACATCATATTTGTACTATTTATCCGTTTTTCAAAAAAAATATTCTGTGCACTAAAATAAATTAATAATTCATTTATGAAGTGTTTTGTACTAAACGGTCGACAAAATTACAATATATAACCAACACAACAACTAAGACCCAGTAAAAACATCTGTATTTCAAACCTGAAGAATATAAATCTACAGTATGATCTAAGCAACAGAAAATGTACAGACAAGCCAATTGAATAGAAATCAGATATTATATGCAATAAGACGCTGCTGCTTCCACCCATGACAAAAGAATGTGACTTGCTGAAAGAGTGATTGATGGGAAGGGGTATTTCTTACGGGGGAAACAGGTAGTCCTGATGCAGCTCAAGATCGTCATCATATCCAAACCTCCGCAGTACCGTCCACGTGGTCTCATGCCTTCCTCTTTGGATGAAGAGAGTATGTAGGAAAAGGAAACCTGTGGAAAAAAACAATCTGTATATTCCTTTCTGGGGAGATTTACGCAAACACAGGGCTGTGTGCAAATGTTAAGCTTCACAACTGCAGCCTTACCTTTGAGAGTGAGCCCATTGTCATTCATTCCATCCGTCAGGTTTTTACTCACAACATTTTTTACATCCTCTAGGGCTTGTGGGGCTAGAGGGGTGTTGAAACAGGTCCTCTAAAAATAAGAATCAGACAATGACATTAAATACACGACAACATAAAGGGATAGTTCGCCTTTCAAAAAATCAAAAAATGAAAATTCTGTCATCATTTACTCACCCTCAAGTCATTACAAACCCATAAGAATTCAGTTAACCTTCGAAACAAAAATGAAGACATTTTAATAAAGCCTGAGAGCTATCGGTCTCTCCACTGAAAGTCGATTTCAACCAAAACTGTGACACTACAAAAAGTTAAAGGTTGTAAATGAAATCCATATGATAAACAGATTTAATTTGGCTTGTATTATAAACATTGATCAGCATGCATACATGGAGCATATCAAATATCCATCTTTCATATTTTTCACCTCCTTCATATTTTCATTTTGTGTTTCAAAGATGAACGAAAGTGTGTTTGAAATAACAAGAGAGTGAGTAATTTATGACAGAATTTTCAATTTAGGGTGAACTAACCCTTTAGTTTGATTATATTTTGCTTAAAGTCAAACCATAACCATATAGAGTTTGATTCTCTTCTTAAAGGTTAGGACCAACAAATGGTAGTTTAAGTGTATAAATATGAAAACATGTTCTTAGGGACATCAATGAAATCAGGTATTGATGTTAGCGATGGGACCGGTGTTTCAATTCTTCTTAATGTTGTGAAAGTGGTTCAGGTCTTGGCTGGTCTTGGCTTTATGGAGGCCAGTTAAGCTCTTCCACACCAGAATAAACTATTTCATTATAGATCTCACTTTGTACACCAACGTTATGCAGAAGCAGAAAAGGGTTCTCCCTAAACTGTTGTAACAAACATCATGATATAACCCTGTTAATTAGAAGGGGGTGACCACATATTGTATCAGCAGGTATCTCACCTGAAAAAAGGTGAGTTCATAATCATTGAGGACACCATTGTTGTCCAAATCTGACACCTTAAAGATTCGTGTCAATGCTCGAACACAGGCAGATCTCATCTGTGAACCAAAAAAAAAAAAAAAACACTTAAACTTCACATACATGAAGAACTGTATGGTTTATGCAACTACATATTAAAATGTATTCACACACAAAGATGTGCAGACCTCTTTCTTCTCTGGACAATAGAGTGGCCCTGTAGGGTGAAGGACAGCCTTCTGTGCATAGTAAAACAACTCTGAAATATTCTTCAGATTCTTGGCTGAACACTATAAAAAAGAGGTAGAAAAGATGCAAATTCAACATTAAAACCCTGGTTGCACAGAAGGGTGAAGTAAGCCTTACATTTAGTTATATTTAGGGCATTGGTATAGTTCACCCAAAAATATAAATTTTGTCAATTAAAACCAGACAGTTGACGGTAGCCATTGATTTCAATAGTATTTTTGTCCTACCATGGAAGTCAATGGCTACCATCAACTGTCTAGTTACCAACTTTCTTTAAAATATCTTCTTTTGTGTTCAACAGAATAAAAAAACTCATACAAGTTTGAAACCACATGAGGGTGAGTAAATGATGACAATTTTCATTTATGGGTGAACTATCCCTTTAAGTAGCTTTTATAAACATGCCTTAGAAAAATATTTTATTGGTGTGCATCTTGAAACAAAACAATGGCGCTGACATATTTTACGATATGCCAGTGCAAGATGCTTTCAGTTACGACAGCTCAAACATCCATTTTAGTCTGGGACTAGGCTTAAGCCTTGTCTGTGAAACCAGCCATAAATCTTACACACAGTCAAAGAAAATACAGAAATACAGGATTTTTTTTTTTTATCTGAGCGATTTAAACTTCCATATAAGATTAAGCAATTTGCAAATCCGACAACTAGAGACTTTAGCTTGATTAACAGAATTGCAGGATAAATCCCTAAAGTGAAGCATAAGGAATTCACCTATGAACCAGACAAATAGCAACAAAGAATTTTCCAAAAGAGGTGAAATTGTCTACGCCACGTTAAATCCACGAAGTTCAATAGTTAAAAAAAATACAGGTCAAACCTTTAGATCTCACTTGACCATAGGCCTTTTATGTACACTTTTTTTTTAATACCATCAATTACTTTCTTATACACCCCTAACTTTGCCTTGCAATTTACACTCCACTTACATTTTTTGAAGTGTTTTTTTGATTGTCATGCCCTTGGAATTGTCATGATTTTACTAAAATCCACACACGTTCAGACTATAATCTGAATGCACATGACCTATTTAATAATTAAAGACGTCAGGGTAATGCTGGGGACACACTTAACGACAAGCTGAAAATTCTAAAGGTGATGATACACAGGGCAACTTTTTGAGCAATGTTGCTGGGCAATCTTGCAGAGCGATTGTTGCTTGGGTACTTTCTCATTGAAAATGAGCAATACATTTCTATCTGGATAATTTAGAAGGGTCATGGGCCCAGTGTCTCATCTGGTTGCCCGTTGAGGGCAACATTGCCCAGCAACATTGCTCAAAAAGTTGCCCTGTGTATCATCACCTTAAGACTGAACTGAAAACACTTAAAGACTGTTTCCAACGCGCATGATCAGTCACAAGTATCAAATTACATTCATAATCGGCCTTACAGTCGTTAAGTGTGTCCCCGCTTTAGGAGACATTCAGCTGATCAGCACACAAATAAATATGAGTATACATGGCTCAACATACCTCCACACAAGTCTCTATCTCTTTGTATTTGTTCATGATGGGAAGGACAGTCTCCATACTGCTGTGTTCAACCAGATCAGACTTATTCCCCACAAGGATCAGAGGAACCCTTAAAAACACACACACACACACACACACACACACACACACACACACACACACACACACACACACACACACACACACACACACACACACACACACACACACACACACACACACACACACACACACACACACACACACATACACACATACACACTTACACACATTAGAAAACCATAGACCAGGGGTGTTATGGTACACACTGCCAACAATTTCAAGTCAGCATCAAATGAAAACTCACACTTACTATCCGTTTTCTAAATGCATGTTATAGTCAAGTCACCTTTATTTATATAGCACTTTTTTTTAAATACAGATTGTTTCAAAGCAGCTTTACAGAGATAACAGGAAAAACGTTTTAGATATTATTGTGAACAATTCATCCACTTATGTTTCAATTCTAAAAAATTATAGATTTTTTAAATGTCATAACAGGATCTTTCTGTGACATATACAGGAGGACTATGTAAACCAGTGGTTCTCAAACATTTTTGTTTTCTTGTTCCGATGAAGCAGTCAACGGTCTGAAGAAAAAATATTCAGAGGAACTGCTATTCGGTGCAGTGCTACATTATAAAGGTGAAAAATTGCCAGTCGTGCACTGGAAAGCATTTGCCACAACGTTTTTTTTTTTCTTTTCTTTTCTTTCTCCCACGCCCTCCCCCACACTTTGAGAACAACTGACTTAAACCCTGCCCCGGCAAGTTCACGTTCATCTGCCTCCTTTTATTAGTGCACTTCAAAATCCAATCAACAACCAATGCATAGAACCAAGTCCCTACTCTACATTTAATTTTTTCAATGATATTTTACTGCTACTAATCTGCTACTATTTCCATTTTATTGTGACTTTAAGCAATAAATTACGAGAGGCTGTGCAACCAAGAATATAAAGGGTGTTGTTGTTGTGTCGTCACACGTAGGCTCACTATTGGCTGACGCTAGTCATGTGGATGATGCGTGTGACGTACAACAACAGAAGCTTAGGCTGTTAAACTAGTGAACTGACTCGAGGCCCACAAGAGAAGGAAATGAATAGTTGAAATAAAGTCGTTATTTTAGTTTTTTTTGCGCACAAAAAGTATTCTCGTCGTTTGATAAACTTAAGATTGAGTAGTCACTTGGACTATTTTAACGATGTCTTTAATAATTCTCTCTTTTTGGGGCCTGCAAGTTCAATCCCTGAAGAAGCCTATGGAGGAGTGATCCAGCTCTCAGATTTCTTCAAAAATATCTTAATTCGTGTTCCGAAGATGAACGAAGGTCTTATGGGATTGGAACAACATGAGGGTGAGTAAATACTGACAGAATTTTCATTTTTGGGTGAACTAACCCTTTAAAGGAGGAGTGACGACAGAGGAGATCGAGAGAGGCCAGGCCTGGACATGTGTTGTGTTTGTTTTGTTATATGTGACAGCAGTTGTCCGTGAGGGGCTGCTGTCTTTTACTTTCATTTTGTATTTGTTTTATTTTGTTATTAAATTGTTTAAATGTTTGCCGGTTCCTGCCTCCTCCTTCCCATAACATCTAACCTTGTTACAAATATATAATAAAATTAATAGTTAACCAATTAGTTCAGTGTGAAATATAAATTTCAATAATAATAAACAGAGCAATTCCAATAGGGTTCTCACACCATCGGTGCTCGGGCCCTAATGATAAACAAAAATGATTAAAAACTGCCACGTAGTCAACTTTCCTTTTTATTATAGTTTACTATTAATCTGAGCACCAGTAGTGTTTACTGTTATGGCATATATCTTGGTCTCTTTTGTATTTATGCAATATACTGGAGCCAAATGTTAGAAAGGAGTTCAGAAGATCATCCCATCAGACGATAATACCAGCGGGTACCAACCTGCTATCTTTGTCTGTTCTTTCATTTATCAGGGGAATCCAGTGACTTGTCACCTGTGACAATGACATTATTTTCAAAATCTTAAAGCTATGGAAAGACCTGTTCACACCAAGGATGATAATTATAAATATAACTAAAAAGATTTAATAATATTTTTAATTCTATTAGAATCCACACGACAACTATAACAATAACAGCAGAGATGAACAATATTGTTATAATCTCTTTCAGAATGATTTTTACCAGCTGATGAATAATAAAACATCGACAGCCAACCAGAATCCACTTTAAAGAGCTATTCTAATGAACGATTAAGTTATTTTGACTTACAGCATGAAGACTAGATGACTGTATGATCAAGTTCTCTCACCTTCTCAATAGACTTCTTGTTGTTCACAGAGTAGACTATACATATAACATTGGCCTAAAAAGGGACACAAATATCATTTCTCTAAAAATATCACAGACAAAAAATGTTGTTGTGTTGTGAATCCACATTTTACCTTTGATATCTCTTGATACAGTTGTTCATCTGTCTGTTCAGCTTCTGTGCATATTTAATAAAAAAACGTTATCTCCTCTCCATTCAATAATAATAACATTTACTAAACATAAAAATAGATTTTAAAAAGACAGAGGTTATTTGCACTAAGTGCAAAGAGCAATAGAGGCTATTTACAGTAAGTTTAATTAGCAAAAAAAAAACAGTGTAACAGTTAGTATTTTATAAAACATTATGCATTAATAGCAACATCTTCTCTTTTGTTTATATATTATATTTATAAAAGTAATAAATGGATGCTGCCTTATTGAAAATGTATGTGACCCTGAAGTCATCCCCTTACAACCCTAAAGTAGTCTTTGCCACAAGATGGGCTATTGGCAGTACATTCCTGTGCTAGCTGCACAGTGTAATAGACACTCCAAAAGAAAGTCAGTAATGTTGTGCTTTTGCAATCATAAAATCAATCAATATATCAGTATCGGCCATTGAACTATAATACATAATTCAATTGCTGGTTTAATACCCGAGTAGTCTACTATATGAGTGGGGACTCTCTCTGGTGTGACATCTGCTGGTATAGTGATCTCCTCGGCTCTATAAGGAACCTATTATGACAAAAACATCCATACTGACACCAAACACTGTTGACACTGTTGCAAATAATAAAGTCAGAATAATCATTTTTACAGAGAGGTAATAATAATACATACCACTGCCGGGAACTCTTCGCTGACCAATGACATGATCAGGGATGTCTTCCCCACTTTGGCTGTTTATACACACAGACAAATAAAAGGTTACCAGTTTCCTCATCTTCACAGATCAACCTGATCAACCCTGAAATCCTTAATGTAACCTAGACATGAGAATTCCTCATACAATTTTAATTTATATTCAAGTGGGGACTGGGGACGTCCTTTCATAATATGTTACAGGCTACCAGGTCTACATTAAAGCCAGATGAAACCCTCTAACGGTCATAAAATTAATAAATAAGCGGTCAGAGGTCAGATAGGCAAATACATTTGAGTTTGGCAAACTAAAATATTTACCAAACTTTTGCATTCCATAAAAAACCTGTCACGGCTGAACCTATCCTTCCTTTTACTGTAAACAGGTCTTCATGGACCACAACAGATCTTCATCAATGTTTCAGTAGTCAGAACCCTTAAAGAGATGGTTTACCCAAAAATGATAATTCATTTACTCACCCTTATGTTCTTCCAAACCTGTATGAGTTTCTGTTAACGGTAGCCAATAGTAGGAAATACTATGGAAGTCAATGGCTACCATCAAAATATCTTCTTTCGTGTTTAACAGAAGAAAGAAACTCATATAGGTTTAAAACAACATAAGGGTGAGTAAATTATGTATTATTTTTTACACATTGTATTTTGCAAATGCTGCCTACCTAGATGTCATTCTGTACCTAGTGAGCTGCCTACCAAGAAAACCTTCTGTAATCCTAGTGAGCTGGCTACCAAAATAGTGTTTTTTAAAAGATAGTTGGCTGCTTAGACAAAAAATCTACGTAGTGAGCAGTCTACCAAGACAGTATGGTGATGAGTAACACAGACTGAAACGGGCACGTAAGGATGCTGAAAGTTGACTATATAGTGTAGAAAGTTCACTATCCCTCTCATCCTGTTACATATTGTCATACATTAACCAAATCGGTCTATGTTCACTCACTGTTACTGTTATGAAGCCATGCGTTGTCATTACTAGAGCACGTTATAACAGCCAGTACAGTAACCTTGTCACAGACAAAACTGCGATTTCATGTTACAATGCAACAATTTCAAACATTTCTATCACCTAACGTTATAAGCTCAATCATTCAGTGGAAGAATGTAAATGTTTATTTAATTTTAAGGTTCACTTATTTTAGGGTTACGGTCGTTTCGTAACAAACAAGGACACCAAGACTTACGTTCTCCAACCAGCAGAATCCTCACGTCTTTTCGCATATTTACCTCTTCTGAAGTCAAGTCGCATTTACCCGTTTAAGACCGTTAGGATTTTACAGGCGTTCAAAGCAATCCACATCAAACTTCACAATAAATAAGCGTGGCATTGTGTAAAAATCAAAACAAGTTTATTTTTAAAATTATGAGTCGATACGACGTTTCTAGATGATATAAACATCAGCGATGGTATTCATGTGGATTC
The DNA here is from genome assembly GCF_051911475.1 of Siphateles boraxobius. NCBI lineage: Eukaryota > Metazoa > Chordata > Actinopteri > Cypriniformes > Leuciscidae > Siphateles > Siphateles boraxobius. Next base: position 24,583,267 of record NW_027509042.1, read on the forward strand.
ACTCAGCGCTGCTGTTAACTGGAGATGTAACGCACACACGCCCCCTTCTGACCTCCAACATACCTACGGGTCTCACTAAGGGACAAAATATGCAAAAATCAAAAGAAGGAGCAAGATTCTTCAGTTTTAAAATAGTAGTTGTTAGTTGAAAATAACCATTTACACATGTCTTCATGTTACATTCCATCGAGAATCTTTTGTGTCATTGAGATTACAGTATATTAAACAATTAACAGTACATTTACAATACATGTAATCTATATTTATTCATTAACCTTTACCCAAAGCGTCCAAACACACAAAGAAGACAAAAATCATATCTCAAATGAGTCAAAACAGTATTAGCCTACCAATACGACAAATAAAAAGAATAGAAATAACCAGGAAAGCACCAAAATGGTGTTTCAGATTGGTCTGGTCAGAGAGCAGAGCTGATTGAAGCATGCTTGCTTATGTATAGTATATAAGTGTGCATGTACGTATATGTAGCAACCTAAATATTTATTTATTTTCAGGTCACCTTTATTTATATAACACTTTATACAATACAGATTGTTTCAAAGCAGCTTTAATGATAAAGAGAAAATTATTCAATGATGAAAACAAAGTTAATTATGGCTGTACAGCAGCTCTAAAAGAAAATAGTGTCATTGTTCAACTGAAGTCAGTTCAGTGTTGATTCAGTTCCGTTATAAAGATCATCAATTATTAAATGAGTTAATTTTATCTATAAAGCAGTTCTGCAGAAAACAGTGATGTCATAGTCCAGCTCAGTTCAGTTTTCATCCAATTGAGTCAGACGAGTCAAATCAATAATATAGTTGAACAGTAACTGTCCCCAACATTCATCCATTTGTTTATTTTAATAAGGTTTAAAGTTTATTTATTTATTTATTTATTTTTAGTCAGGGACGATGTAAGATCAATAAAGCTGGCTGAACCAGGCAAAAAAGGGCATTCTTTGATCCAGACTATTTGTGGTTGTGTAGCTAAGCGGTTAAATACCAGAAACCAAATGAGATTACACAGGTATGTAATGAAAAAAGTTAAATACAATTCAAGATTCCTTACATACACGTGTATATATAAGATATATAAATAGGATACCCTGTAAGCAAAATAAAGTGTATAAGCTATTGTAAAGGAAATGTTAAAGCATTTAGACATTTCGACAACCCATAAAGCCAGAAGATAGGACTGAGAGGGCCAGTGAAATTAATGTGGAAACTGTGTAATTCAAGCAGGCTATCATCCAGACTATGAAAGCACAGCTGTCCTTTTGCCATGTCCAGAATAACTCTGATCCCGTTAGGGACACTATGTTTAACAGGGGTCTTTATATTATTGTGACAAGCACTCAGTTGCCCACAGCTCCACTCCAAACACCAAGATGAGGAACTTCTTCCCAAAATCTCATTACGCATCAGAGTGGGATACGCCACCCCAACAGCCCATCCAGTGCTGCGTGTGGTGTCCACGTCCCAGTAAAACCACTCTTCTGTGAATTCCTGCTTCGCCATCCACTGACAGGCATCAAAGCGCCCATGTGAAGTTCTAACTTGGTGCCCTGGTTGTGTCGCCATTGTACGGCTCTCTGTATCAAAAACCAGCCTTCGGTTTCCCAGCTCGGGAGAGAAGGAAAGCTCAACAAACTTTGCATGAGGAGCTGCTGGGAGGGAGGGAGGGAGGGAGTGAGGGAGAGACATTTAAGTGAGAACATGAATATCACCAAGACACATTTTTTAGTCAAACATGGATGAAAATCACTGTTAGCATAAAAACATTACCCTCAGCACCGTCGCTGTTATGCTGCTGTGCTCCTGCACTGAGATCAGCATCCTCAGACAGATAAACTGGATCCTCTTCTATAAACTCCTGAGAACTCTCCTGAGAGAGATTAGGTTTTTGACAATCAGCCTCTTTCCACATCAAATTTAACAAGATCCCTAAATCACTAGCCAGTACATGTACTTGCTGGGCTGGTGTAATTTGATGAAAATACTTTGGTTCCAAAACCTCTCATTTAGACATCTCGTAAAAAACATAATATGTCTCATTCACATGCGTGCACACATAATTCATCATGAATAATCTGTACATTTGTACATTCACTGCCATTTAAGAATATGGGTGAGTATAAGACGTTTTTGAAACAAGTCTCTTATGCTCAACCAGGCTGCATTTATTTGATACAAAATAAAGTAAAAAAAAAGTATTATATTACTGAAATATTATTACAATTTAAAATAAATGTATTCTATTTTAATATATTTTAGTATGTTTATATACTAATATATTTTAATAGTTTTTTTCCCCCTGTGGCAAAGCTGTACTATAGAAATTAATGAGAAATGCTGTAAACTGAATCCTATCTATATTTTTTCAGTTGTAATAGGAGGTCTGCAGCACGCACAACGAGACAAACTATAAAGCAAAATAGTCTTTATTCAAGATTCTTAACACTCTGGAGAAATAAGGGAGGACGTAGGGAAATTAGCAAACCACATAAACGTCAACGAACAATGAAAAGAAAACGAAAAAGGAACTCAAATACACTCAGGTGTAATTAACATAACAAGAAACATGTGCGTACTCAATCTGAAACCATGGAGACAAACAAGCGAAGGTAGCACAGGCAAACAGGAACAGAACAGAAAAGAACCAAAAAAAAAAAAAAAAAAAAAAATTTGTTACACTGGTGTAAACTTTAAAAATAGATCTATCCAAAACTAATGTTTAAAGGTAAACATGTTAAAAATTATAGCCGATGTTGGCTGTAGATTCAATAAATGATAATTTATTGGGCCATCCTCAGAGTCCTCTTGTAAAGTGCAAACTTACAGTTACAATGGTGAGATACCAAAGGTGCTGTACCTCTGTACTGTACTGAGAAGATTGATCCTGATGATCCCCTGATGTCACACTAAAACTTCTGTCAGCATAACTTGAAGCATCACTGTCAATAGATGAGCTGGGAACATCCATCGGAACAGCCGAGGAATAAAATCCATCCTGAGTTATACAAAATGCATTCATTATTTCTTAAGATTTATTTTTCATATAGTACATGTGCAAATTTGAAAGTAGGCTAAGACGCTACACATTACCTCACAAGCCTGATTTGAGTTTAGTTCAGCTGAAAGTGAATCCTCTGTCTTTTTGATCTCAGTTTTTAACCAATCCAGGTGTTTCATTAAACTATCCTATAGAGCAAGCAGTTTTAGTAAAAGTTAGCATCGATTAAAATTTTGCACACCAGATACACTTGCCCTGAGGTGTGTGTGTGTGTGTGTGTGTGTGTGCGCGCGCGCGCATGAGTGTGATGCACATTCTTTGTTAATGGCCAATGACACAAATAACCCATTAATGTTTTTTTCTTCAACCAGGAATTTAGGTTAAAATCAAATATTTCCCTACTGAAAAGTGCCTGCTTAAACCAGCCTATATGCTGGTTTCCTGGGTTAAGGTTTTTTACCAGCCTGGCCAGGTGAAAAGTGCCCCAAACCAGGCAACAGACCAGCCATGTTATACCGATTTACTTCTATATTCAATATTATATTGTATCATTATGCTGTTTGATAAGATAAAACTATGAACTTGATCAAATTAAGATCATGGACTTGCCACTTTTGTAATAGTTCTCCCAGCGTGTTCTGTTTCTGTCAGAATCTGCTCCCACCTCTCACGACCACCAAGCTCCTGTAATTCCAGTATGTCACACAGAGTAAAGTTAATTTCTGGTTTCCTACTGCTTATATCTCTCCGGCACTGTGGGCAATCTCTCTTTGCGCCGCTAACGTTACGTGACCAATAATCTTCAATGCATTTCAGACAATAGTTATGCCCACAAACAAGTGTAACTGGCTTTGAGAAAACATTAAAACATATCAAGCATTTAAGATTATTTGCGACGAACTTCACAATATCCTCATATGATGCCGACATCATGACAACAAATTTCTTTGGAATCGAAACTGAAACTCCACGCATAGCTTTGTTTTCTAGGCAAAAGAGTTATCGTAGTCGGAACCCAAATCACAAGTGCCATGTTTCCTCACGAACCCTTAACTTCGGACCTCTGAGGGCATCGCATGGGACACATTCATATGTAATATAAACACAGCTGTGGCGATCAAACATGTGGGTCGCTAAACGCCTTCTGTCCTCTGTCGTCTTTAAAGGTAATAATAACACATGTAAAGATATTAGGTATGAAATTTAATAAGACCTAGTCCTTGTGATGCCAATCACATAATACGTTATAAAGTGTCTTGCAGATCATCACATAATACACATATCTTTTTGGATTATCAGTTGCACTAATTTAATTTGAAGTGTAGTTATATACATCGTTAAGTATTTTACTTCAATGTATTTGTTGAATAGATTTTTCCGCTGGGGCTTAAAATACAATTAATAATTCCGAAAATATTGATTTAACTGTACTGATGCGTTTAAGACCCCAACAACTTACACGGAATTGAGCTGGTTATAATGTCAATATATCCTTCTGTAGAGCTGCTTTATAGCTGAAATTGAAGTCCCTAAATAAATTATAAACCTTGCAGCATTGTCTTGTTATTTTCCTGTTTGATTGATTATTTTCTGACTAAACCATTCATTGATTGCAGGGCATTACAGTCTGTTCTGTCGTCCTCCTAGCTCCTTGCCTGAATATGAGCTCAGATTCTTGCACTGCACCTTTTGCAGAAGGAGCAGAATAATGGTGTCTGGGTTCGACACTCTCAATGCATCCATTTCTTCTGAATTGTGCCAAGAAAACGACAAACCCCTGGACTTGTGTTATACGACAGAGCAGCGTGCTGTCATCCTCGAGCGCCTCAATACAGCCACAGAGTCAGAACTGGCACAGGTCAAACTGCTGCGAGGACGGAAAGCTGTCAATATCATCGACTACAGAACCAGACATGGACCGTTCAACAGTCTGGAGAGTGTCATTAATGTACCCTTACTAAAACACAAGAGTGCTGTCATAGTCTTTGACTCTATCCTCAAACCAGCTGAGAGGAAAAAGGGAAAAGTCCATCTGGCTAAATTTATAAGACCTGAGGTTGACCGAGCTTTCTTGGAGGTGAGGCAGCTTTTCTAAACCACTATATTTAATAGCTTTTGTGAATGAAGAATTTTGTGCTATGTTTTGTTCTTGAATGTCTTGCAGGATGCAAGCTCTGTCGTGTCCATTGTTTGTGGCACTAATAAAATTGCATGGACGCACATGGATCGGGCGAAAACTGTCTTAGACTGGCAGCAAGCAGAGTGCAAGAGCTTTATGAAAGGAACGTACATGGCATCAGATTATTTGAACGATGTGAGTTTCTAAATTTTGTTTTTTGTTAATTTATTTGAGATTTAACAGTATTGAGGATTAATATGAAAAATTTTGCATAATCTTTTGAGAAGGTAAACCAGTAACCCTTATGGATTGAAGAAAATGTAGGTTTCTAGGGACTAGGTTCTATGCATCGATTGGTTGGAGGCAGATTTGAATGCATAGCTTGCAGTTGATGGTAAGAAAGGGACGGGGTTTATCCAGACAAAATGATTAGAGAAATAATTGGAGATGTCTGTCATTTACCCGGAAGATCTTTTTTTTTTTAACTGCACAATTAATCGTTAAAATATCACAATCTCGATTAAAACACCCTCCCAAATGATCACGATTCGTCTATATCTATAAAACTTTTGACAAGTACGATCACAGCAAACATTCAGATCGGTGTTGCCGCTGATCCAGAGATAGCAGTTTTCATGAACAGTATAGGTATGAAACTGTTTCACAAACAGCCTTTTCAACCACACAGTATCATTATGTGTTACATTACTGGGATAAAAGTTTATCATTTGGATATAAACACTGATGTCTTTGCTTGCGATCAAAATAGAGTAAATCCCCTTTTGAAAGTAACTTGATGCTTTAAATAAAGATTATTAATTACATCGCTACACCAGTATGTGGCGACAATCGACTGTTGAAAACATGTATTTCTCATTGAAAATTAATTTGGGATACAACATGCTTGAATGGGGTGGAGGAGTTGGAGCTGGCATTATGTCGGAGGGATTGTCTGGTTGCTGTGGTCTTTACTGAGGGCTGTCTTGTCAATGAGGTCTCTAGGGCTCGTCTAGTTGTTGTTTTCTTTGCTGACGTTCAGGGCTGAGTTGTGGTTATCTCAGGGTGCAGGTCTACAATCTGGTCTGGATACGGACCGGATCCTTTTGACTGGTAACCTCGGGATAAGGATGAAAATGAAAGACTAAAATTAGTGTAGAAGATACCATACCTCTTATGATGTAACAAGTACATTGGAGGTTATTGGAAATATTTCTGATTCAGGTTGACCTAATTCATGCAGCCTAACGATTTGAATTATTAAAATGTGATACTAATGTTATCTGTATGCTAGGTTAAAGGTAGGGTAGGCAATGTTAGTCTAAAACACTTTTTGCCAAATTTGTTTAAACTGTCTTTATATATACCAATTACATATCTAAAATGTAAGTACTCTGAAAAGGAGTTTATAAAAATAGTGTATGTAGTCCTCTCAGGACTGCAATAAACAAAGCTCATTATTCCATTCGGACCGAGTGCTCTGATTGACTGGGCGACTGTCACTCTCACTCGCTGTTATGGCTACCAGCCCATCTGCAACAGGAGCTGCGCGCAATCGGTTGACTCGCTCATTTCGGAAGAGGAGAGGCGCGTACCGACCGCAAGACACACAGTCTCACAATTATGGCAGAGAAAGAGCAGTTAAAAAGGTATTTTATCACCTTTGATTTTGACATGATGTCACTCCATCGCACTGTGCTTCTCTCTGCACTGGTAAACGCGTCCTCCAGCTGAGCGGATGGCATTGCGCGTTCAAGTGTTTTAGGTGCGTGGCTTTGGAATGAGCTCAGAACGAAGGGGGTGGGAGTTTCTCTGTTCGATGCTTTCAAAATCCAGCAGTTTTCTGCTAGTTTCTCAGACTTACCTACCCCGTCTTTAAGTAAGTATGGTTATTTTGAAGAAGTCAGTCCTGTTTATACATAATGTAAAATAAAGGTTATTTGGCGTCCAAAATGGGCAATTTTAACTTACATTTCGTACGGTTAAGGTCTTTATTTATTTTAATTAAAAAACCAAATTTGGTATGTTCCTCACTGGGCCTGACAGAATACAACTCAAATCATTTGTCTGCCAAAACATGTTGGTTTAAGTTCTTCTGTCAACAAGAGTTGCTGGTTTAAATTCTGTATAGTACTTTCATGCACATTATTTGATTATAGTTTTGCACTGGAATAAGCACTTTGAATTACAGTGTACTTTCTTTGTCAACCCCAGATCTCTACTGTTCTTTCGAGCTTTCCTGCTGCCGACTTTTTTGTGGTGGAGAAGCCAAGCATTTCTCCCCAGAATACTTCTCTTTATCCAGTCATGGTCCATCTCCGGACAGTAGAGGCCATGCTATTTGCTTTACTCACTTCAGCGAGGGAACCGGGAAGCCCTCCCAAAGTCCTTAACATGTTGCGCACAGCCATTGGCCGCCATTTCGACTTAATAGTGGGAGATTGTCGGACAAGTGGAGCTGAGACAGTGAGGAAAATGATGACGGAGTCGGTGATGAAGCGAGACCCACGTGTTCTTTTCCCTCACGACTTGGTGTTAAAGCACAGGAACTCCTTTCAGATGAGCAGTAGGAATAGAGGGGAAGAGCTGTGTGATGCTCTTCTGCAAGCTGTTGCGTTTTTCGAACTCCTGCAGGAATAAATTGCTGATGGATGACTGTCTTATTTGTTGGACTTAATTAGCTGAGTGATTAAAGGGTTAGTTCACCCAAAAATGAAAATGATGTCCTTAATGACTCACCCTCATGTCGTTCCAAGCCCGTAAGACCTCCGTTCATCTTCGGAACACAGTTTAAGATATTTTAGATTCAGTCTGAGAGTTTTCTGTCCCTCCATTGAAAATCTATGTATGGTATACTGTCCTTGTCCAGAAAGGCAATAAAGACATCATCAAAGTAGTCCACGTGACCTCAGTGGGTTAGTTAGAATTTTTTGAAGCATTGAAAATACATTTTGTTCCAAAAATAACAAAAACGATGACTTTATTCAGCATTGTATTCTCTTCCGGTTCTGTTGTCAATCCGCGTTCACGAGGCCAGTGACGCTGCTGACGTAAGACGCTGCTGACGTGTATCTGGTGCGGCCGTGTATTCAGGTCCAAATAAATATGTCTGGTTAAAAAAAATGCAAGTCTTCCCCTGTGGCGAAATCCTTAGACATGTTTGCAAAGATTGTTTTGTTTACAGCATGCGTCTCCCTCAGACTGTAAACGAAGCTCGGGCGCACCAGATAACACGTCAGCTCGTCTTACGTCAGCGGACTCATGAATGCAGATTGACAACAGAACCGGAAGAGAATACAATGCTGAATAAAGTTGTCGTTTTTGTTATTTTTGGAACAAAATTTATTTTTGATGCTTCAAAAAATTCTAACTAACCCACTGAGGTCACATGGACTACTTTGATGATGTCTTTATTGCCTTTCTGGACAAGGACAGTATACCGTACATAGATTTTCAATGGAGGGACAAAAAGCTCTCGGACTGAATCTAAAATATCTTAAACTGTGTTCCGAAGATGAACGGAGGTCTTACGGGCTTGGAACGACATGAGGGTGAGTCATTAATGACATCATTTTCATTTTTGGGTGAACTAACCCTTTAAGCATGTATCTTGAACATGACAAAGGATTTAATTAATTTAAAGAACTTTTGTTTCCCCAACTTTTGAACTGGACCAGTAGAAGCTTTATAAATTTAAATGCAACACTCAGGTGGTCATTGCTCCACCACTGTATCCACTAAGAGGCCCTTGGCCTAAGTTAAAGCCCAAGGCTTGTAATCATAATGATGTCGTTTTGATCCCCACAAAGAATGAGCTGAGCTCTTGAGCAAGGCACTAAACCCCAGGTTGCTGCTCGAGGGGGAATGTGAACTGTACTGACCAGTGGGAAAGTTGTTTTGGGATTAAAGAATCTATTAAAAAGAGTTTAGTTCATCATTTTCCACACGAGAATGAATCAAAAGAGCCAGTGTGGAAACTTTTAACATATGACAGGCCATTTCAAGCCCAACACATGAGGATTGGACAAGGCATACATTTAGTAGAGGCAGGTTATTTTTCACATTTTAAATTAAGTCTCTAGGCTGCATTTTTTGATTCAGTAAAAACAGTGAATATTTTAAATTGTAAAGTAACATTTCTTAATATAATTAAAAAGGTTATGCTTTTTAATATTTTTGTGGAAACTGTTTTTTTCCAGGATTTTTTGATTAATAGAACGTTCAAAAGAGCAGTATTCATTTTTTGAAAGTAGAATTTTTTGTAACAAACTTTCAATTAATTTAATACTTCCATGTTGAAAAAAAAACTGACCACAAACTTTTAAATGGTAGTAAACATACATAGTGGCCACAAATAAAAATGTATTGTATATACTACTTTGTTAAATATACATATATATATATATATAAAATACAAAATATCAAAACAATGTTTCAGATATGAAGCGAGATTGTTGGACACATCAAATTTAGTTTCAATGAAATTCAAACACTTTAAATGTGACTTAAGTGTCCAAACAATTTTTGCAGCTACTGTATGTAATATGAATGGTACTAATGTGCATAATGACAGCCATTATGTTCATTTGAGGTACTAGTGAAAATTCCCCACTGCTAATTAGTAAAATATTTTTTTTCTTTTTCTTTATTAGTAAATGATCTTATATCAGACTTTATATACTTTTAACCATGTATAAACACAAGTCACATTCCTGTCACAAAACAGTTAGAAGTCATGGGTTTTTTAGAGCAGCACATCGGTCACACATCAAGGGAAATCCAAGGCCATAAGCTCCAGCGTACTTCTGGAAAGCTGAAGGCTTGACAGGTAGTGTGAATGTCTGACAGCGAGAGACAAAAAAAGAAGCAAATCCTGATCATTTAAAAAAAAAAAGATCACATTAAAAAATTGCGTTACATTTTTTCTTACTATAAAACAGAAATTTCCTTTCAAAGTACAAGTGGCACATTCATGAATCTTGAGATTCCAAGCTGTACATGGAACAAATTCAAATACCTGAGCGAGTGCTGTTCTTTAACTCTCTCTGATCTACAGATTGAGCGCAGAGTGGGCAGGTAGTCCATGGAAAGAGCAGGTTTATTACTATGACAAAAGACCTTTTTGCTGGAGATCAGTATGGATACAATTTCCTTGCGCTTCTGGACACCACTGTAAAAGAAGTAAAAGTCACATACCACATGATATTAGCTCACTGCCACACACGGATGAAGATAAAGCTTCATGTAAACATGATATCACAATATATCATGTAAACATTTAATACAACACACACCTAGGTGCACAGAATTTGCAGAGACACAATTTGAGGGTTTTTTTGTCAGATGGCATAGAAAGGGCACAAATAATTTTTTCCCATCTCTCTGAAGACAACTTCTCCCTCAGCCTTGCAGCTTCCGTCCAGATCCCAGAGAGCTCAGTCCGGCACTGAAGAAAACCCAAACCTTCCACAATGGCCAATATCTCTGAGGAATTCTCAAAACATTGTCCAATCTGCTCCTCTCTTTGTAAGTCCAATAAGCTATCCTTCAGTGTTGCACCCATCCAACCAAGAGGTTCTGGTTTGCAATGTCCAGTTACACTGAGAGATGGTCTTTGTAAATAAGCATCCAGAAAAGACATGTTGTCAAAAAACTTTGCAATGCACACCAAATGCTGAAAAACCAGCATGAGTGACTTGTCTTGTCCATGGACATCTGTTTCTGAAGACAAATGATTAGTTTGCTTTGAGGGAACTGAGAAAAGTGTACGGTCTGAATGTGGGTAAGAAATATGTTTTGCCTCACAAGATGCAGATAGACTGTCTTCTGACTTAAACTTGTGTACATTTGCAGAGGTCTGTAAAATCAAGCCTTTGACTGTTTTTTTTTCCTTTAGTCTTGGGCTTTATTGACTCTTGCTGATGCAAGGTTTGAGATGTGAAAAGTGGAGAAAATAGTATTTCGATGTTGGAGTAGAGTAGACCTCTTCCCGGTTTCTCTGCCAGGATCTCCAGACATCTGCTGTTTTCCAGCTCAGTCCATGATCCACACTGTGTAATTTAAGACAGAATCCACACATTAGGTCTATTAGTATGAGGCCTAAAAGCTCTGTGAGATTATCAGCATAAAGTGTGGTCCACTTTAATGCGTATTAATTTCAAGAACCAGGTGCAATTCTAGGATTTCAATATTAGGGGTGCTCAGCCCCCCAATGAGATCATGATTTTTTTTTAAACATATAATATATTGTTTGCATACTAGGGTAGGCAGGAACAATATATACAGTAGGTTCTACACTACCCATCAAGTCAACCCCCTGAAAATTGAATTAATTTCAAATAATTTTAACTAACCATATCATATTCATTAATATTCATTTTTTAATATAGACAAACCATATATTACTGTAATTGTCAAGATTAGCAATATGCTTATTAGCTAGATTAGCAATTTGCCCTGTGTTAAACCATTCCTTTTTTTGTTTTCCATTTTTAAAAAATAACAGCACATTGATCTATCAATTTGCCGCTCCTATAATTCAAAGTGACGTGAAAAAAAAATCCCTTTACTCTATAAGGCTAATAAATGTATGCCACAATCAACTGAAGGGTCATTAACTCCACATGTCATTCACTCTGATAAGCAGTTTAAATAAATCCGGTGACTGAGTGCTGTCTGTCACTGATTGTGGGTTTAATAATTACTGAATGTTAATCTAATGCCACAGCCGCAATAATATGTTTTAATTTAAAAATTAAATTTTCAAATGAAAATAATTTTCTAAATTATGTATTCATAGGTGTGAAGCGCTCTATTTTTGCTGGAGAAAAACATGCTGAATAACAGACTAAAAGATGGAGAGGTCTTGAAGCCTGCCGTCATTTCCATATAAAACTTATTAAAAAGGGGACTGAGGCAATCACAAATTTGTGTACAGATTACAGAGCCAATTAAAAATTTTTCAGGGGAGCTGGGCAGAAGCCCACGTACAAATGGCCCAGTGATGCCCCTGTCAAGAACCACAAAGGAATAGTTCAGCCAAAACTGAAAATTCTCTAATTTACTTGGCTTCATTCTATCTCAGATAAAAGACTTTCTTTCCTCAGATGAACACAAAACATATAAAAGGATAAAGGATAAAATAGCAAGGAAAAATACAAATATTTTAAAAAATGTATGCTTGACAAATGTAAATTTGTTGAGAAGCTCAAAAAAAATCTTTGTTTGCGGGAAGAAAGTGACACATCTGGGATAGCATGAGGGTGAGTAAATGATATATGATGATAGATATAATGAGGGAGGTTTACTCGCACAGCTCTTACTAGCTGGCCTCCGTTACACTCAGCCCCCTAAACCTTACTCCCATCCAGGTCATGGCACCAATGTAATCCCTCAAGTCCTACTTACCCAGCTCTGTGCAGGGCTTGAACCTGCTGGCCTCAGTTACATATACATATATAAACATGCATATACATATATATATATATATGTACACACACACGTCTGGTTCGCTATCTTTGTGGGGACTCTCCATAGACGTAATGGTTTTTATGGTCAATCTGGCTTACTTTGAGTGTATTCTTGAGAATTTGTAGTTCTGTTCTCCCTCCACCACTACAGACCCAGAGCTGAAGCTGGAGAATACTCTGTCTGATATCCCCCTTATTCTGACACAACAGAAAAGCCATGTCTTCTGGATCAGTCCTCATGTTCTCCACCACACACAGGCACTGCAGATAGCTCCTGATGGTTTGCTGAGTTCAAAATTATACATATCATTATTACTTCAAATAATTATGCAATTAATCGAAAGTAATAATAATGCCATATAAAAGAGAATTGAAACAATTGCATCAAAATTTGCTATTGTGACATTAAAAAAAGTGAACAGTAATTTACAATAACTGTGATTTTAAATATGTTGGTTTTTCTCACCAATGAAGGAGTTTGGAAATGGATTTCATCAAAATGCCCGTTAAGTCTTCTACCAAAAAATGGGTCTGTAAGGAAGCAACATTTTAAAAAACAAATATGCTTAACTTCATCTTATGCCTTAAACTGTTGCTCACCGTTGGTTGTCAGAATTATGGGTCTTTTGGTTTTGCTCATGAAAGTCCTAATAGCTGCAAGAAATCCAACATCTTCAGGAAAAATGACATCAACCTGGGTGGACACATTTGACAAGGGAAGCGCACTTAAAAAAAAGTGTGAACAAATAGAAAGGAGTTATACTTCTATTCTAATCAGCAAATTTAGTTAGTTATTAATCAAATAAATTATTTATAATTTAAAAACATTGATGATGCTTTCATACTCAGTCTGCACAGCAAAGATACAAATTCTGTCTACCTCCTCAAATAGAATGAGTGACATGGGGATTGATTGGCTCTGCCCAACTGATGTAGAATCTTTAGAAGAACATGTCAACTCCTTATCTCCTTGTCTCTTGTCCTTAAAACCAGACCTTGTACTTTGAAGTCTACCCGGTTTCAGTTCGACAGCTGTTGTAATCAGATTTGTAATGAATAATCAAAATAATAATGACAATTGTTTATCTAGTGCATGCTTATTATTCTTCAGATATTAAACAATGTCTTATACAATACAATACTTAATTATTTAACCCAGACAAAGCATATACATCTATTAAATGCTTTTCTGAAAAAGTCCTATTTTTCAAGTGCTTATAAAACATGGCTAAATTAGTCTAGTACACTTACCATGAATACAGCATTCCGGTCCATCAGATGTTACACCTACAGATTTTTTGCTACTCAATTTGAAGAAGTGAGTGAGTTTTACTGGTTGTGGTTTACCGCTTAGACAGGAAACACTAGGAGAACTTGAAGTCTCCTTAGATGAAGTAACCTTTCTATTGGCTTCATCACCTGTGGAAAAAGAGGAGATGTAGTCAATGTTAACAAAATATTCGGATTGAATAAACAGAATTATATTATCCCCTTTCACTCATATTCGGTCGGGCATGAGAGAATCCATGAGACACTTTGTGCAAGACAATATTAACTGATGAACCAAGAATTCATACGGTATGAACTAAAACGTTCACTCACAAGGTGGATCAGGATTTATTTTGCATTGGTTAATGATTTCAGGTTTGAGGGTTTTAATTCTCTGTATGTCCACCTGATGAGACTGAGTCGCTTCTGTCAGCTGTGATAGAATGAGACGACCACAGCGCAGGTCTGAGCTATTCACCTCAAACACCTGTGTGACCATGGAACAGAGGAAGACATCATTATGGCTGGTTTAACAGACATTCAGGATTATGCTTATTGTGATAAATGCACTAACAAAATGAAAACATTTTTCACCGAGACCTTGAATCCCAGCTCCTGTGCACAGGCATAAACGGCAGCTGTTTTGCCCACTCCTGATGGGCCGATCATGAGCACTGTGTTACACAGCTCCTTCTCATGGTCTATGGATACAGCGTCACCCTCAAAATCACCACAGTCCCACAACTCTATTGGAATAGAAGTTTTTACATGTATTTCTGTTACAGAAAAATACAGGCTTGACAAATATAATATATATTTTGTTGCAATAACTGCAAGTTCTCTTGCAGTTACATACCATTACTGTTTTCTTTCTTCATCCTCCTTTCTTCCTGTCGTCTTCTCCTCTCCTCAATGTCTGCTCTTATTTTCCATTCTTTTAACCAGCTGCAATTAGAAGAATGAACAAAAGTAGATGCAGTTCTGTTTGTCAGTATTGTCTTTTATATTATTAATCATCTAAACCATTATTATTGTGAGTAGTAAAATACTTATCAGACATTTCTTTTGTTAGTGACATATGAAGTTCCCCTAGAACAGTGGTTCTCAACGTTTTTGGCTTCATTATTGCCCACAACAATATAAAAATTCCCCCACCCCCATGTAGGCTAATAAATTTCATCAGGTAATAATTTAAGGCTAAAGGAGTTTTCAGAGAATAAAATAAGTAACTATTTTAGTTAAATAGAATTAAAATAACATTTCTAAATTTATAAGATAGAATTCTTCTTCAGGGTTCCAACAATTTTTAACCAATGAATTTACATGATTATTTGCAATTTCCTTGATGATAACATTTTTTAAATCATTTGCTGAGGCCCTCTGATTCACAGGTCATCCCTTTATAAATGTGCCTTTTGGGTAATTATCCCTAATTGTGAAAGGAATAGTTCACCCAAAAACAAAAATTCTGTCATACATTTCATTATCTTTTTTTTCCTTCTTCATTAAAAAGTATTTTTTCACCCTAGTTTACAAATCTCATTCATACTTCTGCACATTCAACACAAGAAAACCGGTTAAGTTTCAATGTAATTTCTTCTACTCCTCGACCTTCTTCTAGCATTGTGTGCTATGCTTCAGCTGTATGCAAACTATATGAAACTACATGCATATGTTCTGTCACACTATACAATAAGGTTTAATTTGTTAAAATTAGTTAACAACTACATCAGTTATCATGAACTAACAATGTGCAATACTTCTATCATTATCATAATGATGATTTCACTTTACTAATACAACAATTTTAAGAGCAAAAGTTGTATATTTTAATATTAATCAATGCACTGTAAACTAAAATGAACTAAGATACGCTTTTTTTAAATTAATAAAGTTTAATACATTCTATAAGAATATATTTTTCATTGTTTGTTCATGTTAGTTCATGAAAGATCTTATTGTAAAGTGTTACCAAATGCTTCATAAATGCAACAGTTTTTAACAGGACAATTTCAATGAATTACAAAAATGTAGATTTTCTACATACAAAGCTATCAGACTTAGCAGACTTACCTGTGACATAGCACACAAGTTGTATGGACTAATTTAAGTGATTTGGTGAGGTCAATTTGTAAAGGACTACGCGCCTGCGCACATATATATTAAAACGTGCATGCCGTCGCGGTTTTCACAGATACATTTTTTTGAAGTTTACGTCGGACATTACAAGGTTTTTCAAACATTCTCAAAACTTGCACCTTGGAACCCATTTCAAAGTTCGCGTTTTCGAGCCACCAAACACTGTTGTCATGCAAATGAATGGCCAGAACACATTCAAAGTTTTCTGTTTTTAGTTAAAACAGTGTCGTGTAAGCGCCCTCTGAGTTAATAACTAACGATCTTTGCAATGGAAGTGAATCAATCAAAAACTAACTATAGCTGGACAATAACTTTATTCTAGAGCTGCTGTAAAGCCAAAACAATCTCTGTTACTTTCATTTCCTGTTATCACTGTAAAGCTGCTTTGAAACAGTCCATATTGTTAAAAGCGCTATATACATGAAGGAGACTTGACTTGACAGATTTACACTTTGGAGTGTAATTTTTGTATAGAAAAAAAGTAGCTTGGACATTCTGCTCCTTTTGTGGTCCATGAAAGAAAATCTTGAGACATGGTAATTAAATGACAACATATTTTTGGGTTAACAACTAAGCTACCGTCTAAAATGAATGCAGTGACGTTTCACCTGTGTAGATGCCGTACTGATGCAGAGTTGCCAATGACTTCGCTAGACTGTTGAGGGATATATTTATCTGTCCAGAGGACATCCTGCCGTTGTAGACAACTGGGCCACGGGTCCTGATGAACAGACTCATTCTGCATTGGTTCAGTGACAACAGCACAGAACGCAGTTTGTTCCTGTCTGCGTTTTGTTCGGCTCAGTCGGTTTCTGTATTTTGTGTGAGAGTTCGTCAAACTATCTGAAAATTGCTCAAAATACAACTTAGCAGAAATACTGCCTTTGTTTGTCCAGTGACTTTTGTATGTCCCATCACACGTTTGTTCTTGAACCTCTCGCTTTCTCTTTCTCTGGCCAGAGGAAGCTGAAGGATGCTTGGAATCGTCCGTTTTTTCTGCGTCTGAAAATGTATGGCAATACAACGTTGAAAAACTTGGATCAATAAAAGTAAAAAATAAATAAAACCTGACACAAAATTGCAAAAAGGCACATCCAAACAGATTTACAGTAAATCAGTCATTTGTCCTGATGATTAGTGTTGTTTACTATAGTAGTAGAAATTTGAATATAATTTAATCTTCTTGGTCGCATATTATTGGTGAAGCCATGGCCTGCAGATAGCTTACAAAAGATGTGCTGGATCTTATTGTGAAGAGGCGCCAATAAGGAGAAGGGAACAAAAGTATTTCCAAAACATTAGATGTGCCATGGAATAACGTGTAGGCCATCATTAACAAGTGGAGACAACGGGCACCACAACGAAATTCCAAATAACAGTTCACCTGTCAAAAATGTATGTAAAACAACAATGAAAACTTATCAATGAGGCTGCCATGAGACTTACATTAACATTAAAGGAGCTGCAAAAATATCTGGCAATTACTGATCACTCGCTTTATGTGACAACAATGTCCTGTTTTCTTCATATATATGGGCATGGGGTAAGGTGGCCAGACAAAACACACACACACTTTTTGCCAAAACCATATGGCAAAATGTTTTATGGTCTGATGAAACCTAACTGAACTTTTTTACCCTAATTTTAAAAGGTACATTTGGCACAACAAAAACAAGAATGCTCATCACCCAAACACCACTACCCACGATGAAGCATGCTGATGCGTCATCAAGCATCATGATGTAGGGCTGCTTCACTTCAGCTGAGACTAGGGCAGTAGTCAAGATAGAAGGAATCATCAAATACCAGACCATTTTTTGCCTCACAGGCCTCCATTAAAAATCTGAAGATGAATTTCATCTTTCAGCAAGATAATAATTTCGAACACAATTCTAAGTCAAAGGAATGGCTTCAGGAGAAAGAAAAAGAACATTTTCAAATGGCCCAGTCCTAAATCTAATGGAGAAAAAAACCCGTATGAAATGACTAAAACAGGGATGTAGACAGTTAGATCCCTCTGCAATACGATCAATCTAAGGCTCTTTTGCAAGGAAGAGTGGGAAAAAATTGGTTTGATATACTCTTATGGCAGCTGTATTAAAAGCAAAGGGTGTTTTAACCAAGTATTAGTTGACGTGTGAGCACAATTGTGCAACCAGGATATTTTAAGTCTTTACTTGTTATTCCCCCCTTAAAAGTTTGTATTGATTTGTTACATGAATTGTGTCATTTACAGTAAATGTGGAAAAAGATCCGACATGAATTTGATAGGAATAATTTCCTACATCTCAAAAAGTTGTAATTATAATAGTGGTGTGTAAATGTTTTATACCCTCTGTAAATACAACATAAAGATCTGTCTGTTGCTTGCAATCATTTTTTGTTGGTAAAAATGACTATTTTCCTACCCAAAGCCGAACTCTCCTCCTCAGGTGCAGTTCTCTTCCTTAGGAGAAGAGTAAGAAACCTGTGGATGGGAAACTGCAGATTGAGTATCTGAATCTCTTCCAGAAACTCACTGCTGATTTCATTGGGAAATTCATTTCTCCAGCCAGACACCTGGGAACAAAAATAGAACGCAAAGGCTGAGCAAACTAATTATTCTATTACACTAAATAATCAACAGCAATAATCAGATATTATAATACATTCATATTTGTTGTTTTGCGAATACTGTTTAATTCTGCTGATATTTTTGCTGAAATCGTGATAAATGCTATATGTATATATATACATTGCAGGGGGGGAGAGAGAGAGAGAGAGAGAGAGAGAGAGAGAGAGAGAGAGAGAGAGAGAGAGAGAGAGAGAGAGAGAGAGAGAGAGAGAGACTCTTATGTATTTAAGCAGACCCACCATTTCCCTGAGGATTTTGATATTTGTTGGTTCTCTAGAGATGTGCTGAATCCGAGGAGTGATGGGAGTCAGGGTTTGGCCAATGTCACGATGTTTTATGCTCTCTGGGATTTGTCCAATGTTAACTTCTGGCTGATCCATCAAACGGTCCCCCTCACTTGTTTTTATTCGTAAACACCTGGACAACACCTCTTTATCAGCTGCAAAATGGTCAATGTCTGGCTTTAAGCTCCTGCCACTTGAGCCAGCAGGAATGGAGACAGACTGCACACCTGTATTGCTGCTAATTCTCTTTAATGTCAGTTTATTGCGTTTTAAAGATCCCTTTGTAGATACCTCGTTTCGCATTTGAGAAACTTTTTGCATTGTTTGAGAATGGTGTCCTTCTTTGCTTATGCTTTCTGTGAGAAGATCTGGAGATATAGGAAGAGAAACTGAATGGTCTTTACCGTCAGAAGTTATAGCAGCATCTGCAAATAGTTTTCCTTGACAGTTAATGAGAATAACGTCACAAGATGCATTGGACTCCGGGGTCTCAGTCATGTGGATGAGACTGTTTCCGCAGTCAGTAAAAAGTTACAATCCTTTGTGTGTTTTTGTTCGTTTCACCCTGTTTTGGTTTGTTTGAGGAGCACCTGGGATTTGCATTTGCTGTATGTCTCCAGGTTCTCCGTATTGAAAAGTCCTTCTGTCGGAGACACTTCTGGAAGAGTTCTTGATTCTAGTAAGCTGAGGTAGAAAGAACGGTGTTTCCATGTTGCTATAAATATAAAATACATTCATATAGTAAATACTATTAACTGCAACAAGTTGCAGTCAGCCGTTGTATCTTCATATCAGTTAGCCTAACAGTTCCTGTTTCTCCCTTAGGATAAAGTCATAGCTCTACATTAATGTAGAGTACAGTGCGCATGTTGTACCTTAATGTGCTTTTAAAATCGCGGAATTGTTATAGATTTCTCGTATGGACTAAGATCTTGCGGTCGAATGATAAATCTCGCGCCCAGCAGAAATGGGCTGGGCTGCGTCATCGACGCCTTCCCACGTATGACGTTCACTCCACCGAGTCCGCCCATTGGATATGATTGCCACGGAGGCGTGGCTTCACGGGTGCAAAAACTACTTCCAGTTCAACGTGTAAAGATAAGAAAAATTAAAACGAGTATTTACTTGTAAATTAATTGTTGATATAATATTGTAAATAATGTTTTCGCGTGAAATTATGCTGTACAGAATGAGACTAACTTCCAAAATAGGTGGTCCCATTGATTTTTTGAATTGAACAACTAGTCAAGATACATTTAAACCGATCATTTACACATCTTTAATTTGTAAATAATTTTCTTGTGTACACAAAACTTGTGCATTTTGCAAAGAAAACAAATTTAAGGAGTAAGGATGCTGTATCTGATATACTTTGGCATGTACAACATCTGAACATTATAATAGCAACAAACTATTATATAACCACATTACCAGTAGTAACATCGGTTTGACATGACCTACAAATTATTCCTGATCCTCATTCTAAATGGCATAATGAGGTTTGTTTACAAAGATTTATGAAGCAAGGACTTTGTGTTGCCCAAACACAGGCAGCTCTCCTTTCACAGGGTGTGCGTTATATTGCTGATTAAGAAGAGAACTGGGGGAAAAGAAAAAAATATACACAGAAGAAGCCATTCTAAGATGGAAGGTTCTTAACACTTCACATGTGAGACAAGAAGCAGTTGACAGAATGCAATGTATATATTGATTGGTCCAATCTAAAACTGATAAAAGAGCATCTGTAGGTTATAATAAAAAGGAAATGCAAAGCTGTTTAGCTTTCAAATCCCACTTGAGAAACCTGAATATCACAACTTAAGGTCTACAGCCACTGAATAAGTAGTAACACAAGTGCTACAATGTGCTAAATAGTCACTGAACGCACAGTGGTTAAAAATAAGTCAAAATCTGTATGGAAAATGTTGATTAACAGTACTCCCAATTCTACAGTAACACTTCTTTTCAGAAAA
Source organism: Siphateles boraxobius (assembly GCF_051911475.1). Classification (NCBI taxonomy): domain Eukaryota; kingdom Metazoa; phylum Chordata; class Actinopteri; order Cypriniformes; family Leuciscidae; genus Siphateles; species Siphateles boraxobius. The sequence continues at coordinate 24,604,146 of NW_027509042.1, forward strand.
AAACAACTAAAGACTATTCTACACGACTGCTGAAATGATAATGGTGTATGACAAACACTGCACTGGAAAAATTGCATTAATTCTTTCAAAAGCACTTGCGTCAGTTCGTAATACCAGCAGCTAACTCACAATCAAGTCTCAAATGGGCTCCTTATTTATAAATGGGCATATGGGCAGATCAGAAATAGAACTCATGTTCTAAGCCACAGAAGCACTGCTGGCTGAGAGTTTTAGACCTCAAACAACAAAATGATTCCAAGGGATAACTATGAAGAATTTAAATTCAAAACAGAGCTCATTGATTCTGTTCATAATTTTTCTTGTAAAACCAGCTGTTGTCAGTCTGAGACTCCACTTTTGGTGCGTTTGCCATGTAGTGAAACCCCCGAGGACACTGCGTGACCATTGCAAGTGGCATCCGACAACTCCTGCCCCTCTTCTAGTTCAGGAAGTGACTCCTCTATCTCCTTCAAACGGGCCATGGCCCGGTCAATGGTTGCTATGGTGACCAGGTTGAAGTCATGCAGGTTGACCAGGTGAAGGAGAAAGTTCCGACACAGATTCCTGCGAATTATGTGTGGCCCATAGTTCTCCACAAACAGCATGCTTGCCTGACTCATCTGATTATCAGCAATGAACCTGGAGAATGGACAGTTAGCAAATAAGATGCAACAGTGTTTTTGTACGTATATGATCAAGGTTTTAAAGCTACTTAAACAGTTCATATAAGGAAAAGAAAAGACAATATGAATTAATTATTTTACCCATTCTTCATAACGTGAAGATTCCATAACTTCATTACTTCTTTTTCTCCTTCATTCACATCTGTGAATTCTTCAATTTGCTTCAAGCAAAACAAAACATACTGTCAGTGCAAGTAGTGCAAGAACTGAACCGTTTCAGTGAGTGAAAGAATCATTTTCATATATTATCTATACTTATACATAAAAGAGAATTAACTGTTCCATTCAAAATGCAAAAATCGATTATTTCTGTGCTGAGAACGGAACTTGATTGATCAGTCAACTAACCGTGGTGGTCTTTTCTCTGAGCCACTCTGGGTCCCTTTCATCCTCGCTGTCCACCTCCATCTCCTGTGGACGGAGGGGCATGCAGCTGTCACTGTGGAAATACAGACGATTATGTCCGCTCACATAAGTCCGCTGCTGCTCGGGCTCACCGTCCTCTGACTCCAAAAACTCAGACAGGCTTGGCTTGGTTCGCTTTGGCCTAAGTGAAAGTGGGAGATTAAACACCCATGGGTATAAATAAAGTATAAATACATTTTAAGAGCTTGCAGCACCATTGATTTTATCAACAAAAAGAACAAGAGTGACTGTAAGAGCCAAGTGCTGCTTTGTATTCAGGTTGTAATACTTTTTGTCTAGCACTGGGTGGCGCATGTCTGTAAATAGGTCTCCGGTATAAAGGTAGCAAATACAATATTTTGGTAGGTGTTTTTGACCTGGAAGGGCAAAGGGTTTTTGACCGCTTGCACGCGGCTCCTTGTATTGTTATGCTGATGGGAACTGCTGTGGACAAGGCGTTGTATGGAAATAAATGGACCATGTTGGATTTCAACATCAACATTTGTCTACATGCGTTTGTTTAGCACAGGGCAATCAAGTGAGCGTAGCACTCGTAACATCTAGCATGTCAGCCAGGCTTCTCCGGGTTCAGGCACCTCAGTAGTACGATGTTAAACCGAACTGATTAAAAGTGACAATACATGCATATACATTGATTATGCTCAATATGCCAAAAATATGTAAGGTGATATAAATGCCCTATGCAGTGTTTTTTTTATCAAGTAAAATTCATAGGCCCGGTTTCACAGACAGGGCTGTGACTAAACCAGGATTAGTGCAAGTTGCTATCAGTTAAAACAGCTCAAACATGCACTTTAGTCTGGGACTACCTTGAGCCTTGTCTGTAAAACCAAAGTGGAAGACTTTGGCACAACAAGTCATTATTTTCCTATTCATCACTGTGAAGCTGCTTTATGATTTCCATTACACGAGAGTAGATGTTAAAACTTCATGCTGATTTGTACTCGGCTTTCGCCAAGATAAGCACCAACTAAGACGTAGCTTTACAGTAACCTATGCTTCTCCATCCATTTACGCTTCTTTCCAAATGGTGATGTGAAACTCCTTCTGTCTGATGTTAATAGCTGCAGTGTATTTGCGCATAAGCACACACAACGGCTGCAACCACAGTTGCGGTCCCCCCATAACAACCCTCTGGATTGAGCGGAGTAGGGAACATCTCTAGGGTCTTCAAGTGGGCAACTTCCGTCCTCAGTGTTTCGTCGACTGAAACAATATGCATTGAATAAAGCGCTATATAAATAAAGTTGACTCGACTTACCCTTATTTTGTTCCATGTAAAAACCTTTACAGCATTCTGGCTTATTCAATGTGCACATCCTGTATATATTTTGACATCAAAACTAAAGAAAATTCAAAACCCAAACAATTTAAAAATCAAATGAGCTGATTTTAAATAGCTGTCAGAGATGGAAAAACACTTTGATTTAAGGTTGAAATTAAACGGAAATTGTGATAGTCTTTTCTCCACTTTTGTGACATTGGGACAACAATTTTTCAAACGAAGAAAAAAAGACATAGGTGGGGCTTGATTTGTTAATATGGAACTGATCGCTGTAATTTGCTAATTGCTAAGATCGTTTCATGTGATTGACAGTTTGCTGGAAGGGGAATGATTCTCCTAATCTGGTATTGGACAAGTGTAATGCCTGGCCCTCCTGCCATTAATTTTTTTTTTTAAATAATAATAATAATAATAATATTATATATATATATATATATATATATATATTAGGGCTGGACAATAATTCAATATCAATATATATCGCAATACTTTTTTTTTCGATAACGGTGATATTTTTAAACACATTTTCGATATTTCAATATACATAGCAGCATTTGTCACTGACTGACGTTAGGCGCGGGGCCGTCAGAAAGAGCAGAACACAATTGGCTACTTTCCTGATGACGTACACCACAGACACGCAGCCACTGCTCAGAGCAGCGGATCTCCAACGCGGCAAGTTTCAGCCACAGAATGAGCGCCCCTGACCGCAATGCAAATGTGACTGAACGAGCTTCCACAAGTGAGGAGAAAGCAGACGAAATAGTTGATAAAAGAGGAAAGACTAATTCAGTGGTATAAATTCAGTGGTGTTTCGGAGTTTCAGCGTGCTGCAAAATGTGCCAGAGTGTGACTGCCGAGTCCGACTAGCAGCGGGAACACATCAAACGAGGATCAGGAGATAGACTGTGCCGATGCGCGCGTCCGCGGCCAGGAACGTCGCGTCCACACTCTAAAAATAGCTCACCGAAAGTTCTAATGAGCAGGTATCGCTCCCTGTGAATGTCCTGACGCGCGCAAACACACGCACAAGACACGCAGAATCCAGTTCTCTTTCTTTAGCGCTTGAATAATAACTAGGGTTGGGTATCGTTTGAATTTGAACGATTCCGATTTCGATTCCTTGTTTCGATTCCGGTTCCTAACGATTCTCGATTCCGATTCTTTCAAGAGGCAGGGTCAAAAAAGTTTAAGATATTTTAAATGAGCTAGCTAACCAACGGTCTTTCTGAAGGAAATAGTCTAACCTTCTCCATCAATTTTAATTCTATGAACTTTACTATGAATTTCTCAAAGGGTTGTTTTCAACTACAATATAAATATCAAATCTATGAACTTGAATATAAATATTATAAATTATGAATATATTTTCACAGGGGTACACTTTCCTCAAGAGAGCTTTATTGAAAACCTCATGAAAACACATTTACACATGAGTGTATGATGCTGCAGGTACTTAAACATGTTACCGTGCTCCCACTGATGGGCTAACCTAGTCCAGAATAGCAAATAAACAATAAGAAACAACTTGTAAAACCTTCGTCATCTGGCGAGGAGAGAGCAACCAGCTAAATAACCTGTGCTCCGAACAGCGTCGAGAGCACTTTTGGAACATATCCATGCCTTGGTTTGATGCTGCGTTCACACCAGACGCGAATAGAGCGTCTGGCGCGAGTGATTTCAATGCAAAGACGCGCTACGAGCGTAAAAAATTCCTGCGGCGCGAATGGGGACAGGCCCGCTTTTCAGTTTATAATGTCTATGTTTATATAGACGCGAATACTCCTTTTTTACGTGCGTCAATTTCGCTCTTGACGCGCAAAAGGATTCAAAGTGTTCAAGCGTATAACTAGACGCGGTAGGGGCGCGGTAGGCGCGAATTTGACGCGCTATTAGCAGCATTAGGACGACTCTCGAGTTGCTTCGCTCGGTTATGCCAACACTTCCAGTGGACGCTTCTTTGTTGGTGTTCAGCGGTTTCTTCTTCCGGTCGTCGGACTGTGAATCGAAACTAGGAATCGAAATTTTAACTTTTGAACGATACGGGGAAAATCGCAAAGCTAGTCCCGGTTCCAATCGATACTCGATACTCGATACCCAAGCCTAATAATAACACACACATTTATGCCAAAATGTCCATTTTGTCAATTGTATCCTCACAAGAACTGTCTAAATGAGTTAAATAAAATCTTAAATGAAAGTTAAGAGTAGCCTAAATGAGAAAATTAAATGCGTATGATCCTCTCATCAGCGACAGATCTCAAAAGGACAGCAGCCAATTCTGTCTGTCAGTTAAGTTAACCAAAGAACAAAGGGGAACAGAGCAAATTACTCACTGATCTTGTCTAAAGAACGTGTGTAGCTTTAATAAGGATTAATCTATATTTAATTTATAATTTATGCAGTTCAGACTATTTCATAACCTTGTTCAATTTCTGTATATTTCCCTTTTATTTACACACAAAACATTAATGGTGAACATTTTTGACTTTATAAAATGATTATCTCAAGTCTTAACTATGTATAACAAAAAATATGTCTTACTTTTTTTTAGTAGCCTACTTTTATTTTTGGCAGAATTTATCATTATAATCAACTTAATTATTTCCTGGATTTTGTTACACCATAGTCCCTAAATGTATGTAAATGCAGGAAATGGGATTTAAATCTGAAAAAAATTCCCCCATTTTGTGTACCAAATGTTGCACATATGTTATGGCAAATGTAAATTTAAAAACAGAAATGCATTGCCATTTTACATATTACATTGTCATTTTGCATATTACATTTCAAACGGAATATTGCTACCCATATGCTTTCATAGTCTTGTAGCAGGTATTGAGAAGAGAATATTACTGTTATGATGGGTTATTTCATTGCTTCATGTAGTTTGTTATGGTGCAGGAGTGAAAGACTCCAGCAGATTTCATAGACTTGGCAAATTAATTTTTCAGAAGATTGTAGGAACAGACATCTGTTATGGGCGTTCTTGGCAGTTTTTCTGAGGCTTTTATATTGTTCATATCGATATCGGAATTATATCGTATCGACCGAAATTAAGAAATATATCGTGATATAAAATTTGGCCATATCGTCCAGCCCTAATATATATATACAGGTCCTTCTAAAAAAATTAGCATATTGTGATAAAGTTAATTATTTTCCATAATGTAATGATAAAAATTAAACTTTCATATATTTTAGATTCATTGCACACCAACTGAAATATTTCAGGTCTTTTATTGTTTTAATACTGATGATTTTGGCATACAGCTCATGAAAACCCAAAATTCCTGTCTCAAAAAATTAGCATATCATGAAAAGGGTCTCTAAACAAGCTATTAACCCAATCATCTGAATCAACTAATTAACTCTAAACACCTGCAAAAGAGTCCTGAGGCTTTTAAAAACTCCCAGCCTGTTTCATTACTCAAAACCGCAATCATGGGTAAGACTGCCGACCTGACTGCTGTCCAGAAGGCCATCATTGACACCCTCAAGCAAGAGGGTAAGACACAGAAATAAATTTCTGAACAAATAGGCTGTTCCCAGAGTGCTGTATCAAGGCACCTCAGTGGGAAGTCTGTGGGAAGGAAAAAGTGTGGATAAAAACGCTGCACAACGAGAAGAGGTGACCGGACCCTGAGGAAGATTGTGGAGAAGGACCGATTCCAGACCTTGGGGGACCTGCGGAAGCAGTGGACTGAGTCTGGAGTAGAAACATCCAGAGCCACCGTGCACAGGCGTGTGCAGGAAATGGGCTACAGGTGCCGCATTCCCCAGGTCAAGCCACTTTTGAACCAGAAACAGCGGCAGAAGCGCCTGACCTGGGCTACAGAGAAGCAGCACTGGACTGTTGCTCAGTTTTGCATGTAATTCGGAAATCAAGGTGCCAGAGTCTGGAGGAAGACTGGGGAGAAGGAAATGCCAAAATGCCTGAAGTCCAGTGTCAAGTACCCACAGTCAGTGATGGTCTGGGGTGCCATGTCAGCCGCTGGTGTTAGTGCACTGTGTTTTATCAAGGGCAGGGCCAATGCAGCTAGCTATCAGGAGATTTTGGAGCACTTCATGCTTCCATCTGCTGAAAAGCTTTATGGAGATGAAGATTTCATTTTTCAGCACGACCTGGCACCTGCTCACAGTGCCAAAACCACTGGTAAATGGTTTACTGACCATGGTATTACTGTGCTCAATTGGCCTGCCAACTCTCCTGACCTGAACCCCATAGAGAATCTGTGGGATATTGTGAAGAGAAAGTTGAGAGACGCAAGACCCAACACTCTGGATGAGCTTAAGGCCGCTATCGAAGCATCCTGGGCCTCCATAACACCTCAGCAGTGCCACAGGCTGATTGCCTCCATGCCACGCCGCATTGAAGCAGTCATTTCTGCAAAAGGATTCCCCACCAAGTATTGACTATTGTGTGCATAACTGAACATAATTATTTGAAGGTTGACTTTTTTTTTTGTATTAAAAACACTTCTTTTATTGGTTGGATGAAATATGCTAATTTTTTGAGACAGGAATTTTGGGTTTTCATGAGCTGTATGCCAAAATCATCAGTATTAAAACAATAAAACACCTGAAATATTTCAGTTGGTGTGCAATGAATCTAAAATATATGAAAGTTTAATTTTTATCATTACATTATGGAAAATAATGAACTTTATCACAATATGCTAATTTTTTGAGAGGGACCTGTATATATAACTATATATATATACAGGTCCTTCTCAAAAAATTAGCATATTGTGATAAAGTTCATTATCTTCCATAATGTAATGATAAAATTTAAAACTGCACATTTTAGAGTGGCCTTTTATTGTGGCCAGCCTAAGGCACACCTGTGCAATAATCATGCTGTCTAATCAGCATCTTGATATGCCACACTGGTGAGTTGGATGGATTATCTCACTAAAGGAGAAGTGCTCACTAACACAGATATGTGAACAATATTTGAGAGAAATAGGCCTTTTGTGTACATAGTAAAAGTCTTAGATCTTGAGTTCAAATGGGGGCAAAAACAAAAGTGTTGCGTTTATAATTTTGTTCAGTGTATACAGGTGCGAAAAATTTGTATATCGTCCAACTGTTCATGTATTTCAGTAATTCAAATTAAAAGGTGAAACTTATATATTTAGTATATATAACTATATACATATGCATTATTATGCTTTTCAGAGGGCAGACATTTCTGTATTTAAAATCATTTTTTATTGATTTCATGTAATATTCAAATTTTCTGAGATTTTGAATTTGGGGTTTTCATAAGCTATAAGCCATAATTACCAAAATTATAACTTTTGCCCGATATTAAATTTTTTCGAGTTTCACCTGTATATATAAACCTACAAGTGAAAAAAAATATATATACTGTGACACATTCAGTCCCATTTCATACCGACAAACAAGTATGTGGGTGACAGCTGTCCTTTTAACAGGGCCGTTGCGGCTGAAGGCAAAGCCAGGCTGACTGTGGATGTCTTGTGGATTGCCGACATATGAGCCATCATAGCACTCATTTATGGAAACGTCTATCCGAGCACCTTTAGGATGAGGCTGGAAAAAAGGAAAATTTTTAGTTATGTGACTGAATTCTTGAAATTGTCTATGAAATTTAAGAGACAACCAATGATTATAGCATGATCCCAAGTTCTTGTGCCCATGAAAGTTTTCATGCATACACTAACTATATAAGAAATTATAAAATGAATATAAGGAACTGTTACATCAAGTATTAAACTAACTAAAAAACTGTTGTATTCATGTTTCAAACGAACCAGGCAGATATTCATGATTGTGTGTTCTTCTGTTCTCACCACGTAGTTAAAGATGAATCTATTGTGGGAGACTTTGAGGTGTTTAAGCAGACTGTAGAGTTTACGGCAGTTGAGCGTGCACCAGGGACAGTGCAGGTCGTCTCTGGCCTCTGTTTGCTGACGAGTGTTATTGTTGTACAGAAACTGTGGACAAACAAAAAAAACAGCAAATTGCATAAAGTTCTCAAAAAAAAATTTTTATTTAGATGGTGCCTGGTAATACCAGACTCTGCTACTTCACTTTGCTTCGTACACAGAGTCTGGGATAGCATAATAGAGTAGTGTTTTCTCTCTCGCTAGGGGGCGCGTACTGAAGTCTAAAATCATTGGTTACCCGTAAGCCAATTTAGATAAGTTTGTTTATGACGTATGTTATGCGCCGACACAGCCGCATCGAACCACAGACATCATGCATCGAACTCAAATCTATGATCGAACTTCCACTGTAAACACTTGATGATGCGAGCGAAATACCCGAGTGAACATGGCTGTAAACGACTTTTTTGATCTGTGAGTGATGTAATAGAATGACTGCTGCGCTTGACAGGGCACAAACGAGCAGAGAGAGAGAGAGAGAGAGAGAGCCCCGGCCGCCGCGCGCGCACTCCCACGTCTACAAACAACAAGAGCGCTGTCTTGCTCTCTCTCCCTCGCGCATATTCATAAAAATCAATCGACAAGATAGTAAGAGGTCGGAAGACCGCGGTTTCACGTGGAGCATTTGGAGATTTTTAGAGATTATAGACTCTAGGAACAACATCTCAATGAACAACATCTCAACTATAAAGGCCTGTCTCATATAAGTTAGACGCCTATCTCAAGTACAAGCCGGTGCAGTTCGACGATTTGGGCAAATAAAAGCCCGGGCTATTATTTGAAGTTTTACGGTATTTAAGACCTGGAAAAGAAAAGAGACACTGACCTGTCAAAAGGCTCCCCAGTTTCTCGCTGACGATCGGTAATAGTTGATAAATTAAACTTTTCCCAAAGGGAGTAGGGCCACAACATCACCTCCATTCAAAATGTTTAATACACACTCTTCGTGTTCGGGCTTCAGTTTGCTAATGCCGGGAATATTCTCCACAACAGAGCGAATTGCATCCGCGTCTCCATATCAGCGGTCGTTTTCGATTTCCCTGACCTAATCTTAAACACGGCGCTTACCGACTACGTCACGGCTTTCAGCCCGCCCTCTGTTCGTTGATTGGCCAGGCTGTTTTCAGGCCGGTGGAAAACAGAAAGATAGGCTGCTATCTCAGACTGACTACAGGAGCGAAATGAAATTAGCGGAAGTAGGAAGTCTGACGTAGTCAGGCTAGCTCCACTAAAGCCTCAGTGTAAATTGTGTTTTCTTACTATTTGGTAATATACTGCAGGGGTTCTCAAACTTTTTGGGACCAGGGACCCCTTAGAGCGGAGAACCATTTTCAAGGACCCCCTCATAACAATAACTGTCTGTGATTAATATGCTTAAAACTATATGTACTCTTAAATGCCATTGGAATTAATTGCATTGTAATCTTTTTCACCCTAAAAACTTAAGACCTGTTTTATAGAACAGAAACACATGTCAGTTTAAATCATGTTAATACCACTTATATACTTGTAAACAGTGGGTCTTTTATTCAAATTGCATTTGGACTCAATAGCAAGTCATTTATCTTAAAAGCTTTCATAAAATTGACAGCAAGACAGCAAGCACAGGCTTGTTCTAATAAAACAAAACATTAAAATTCCCTAGATTAAAATTAAAACATTAACATTTTACATTAAAATAATAGTTCACCCAAAATGAAAATTCTGTCATCATGTACTCACCCTCAAGTTTTTCCAAACCTGAATGAGTTTCTTTCTTCTGCTGAACACAAAAGAAGATATTTTGAAGAATTTCAGTAACCAAACAGTTGATGGACCCCATTGACTTCCATATGTTTTTTTAAAAAAGTACCAGAAACTGTTTGGTTACCCACATTCTTCAAAATATCTTCTTTTGTGTTCAGCAGGAGAAAGAAACTCATTCAGGTTTGGAAAAACTTGAGGGTGAGTAAATGATGACACACTTTTCATGTTTTTTTGGGTGAATCATTAATGTTACTTTACGTGCATCAACTTTAAAATAATGAACTCATTGCACCTTATATCAATGGCAGAACAATCAACAAATCATAACAGAATTAACACTGTTGCAGAACACATCCTAGTAATTAAGTTAAACCAAACTTTTATTTTGGCGGGTTGTAGTGAATAAAAGTTTTGTATTGTTATTATTTATGTAGGTCCAGGGGCGGAATGTTTTTAGTAAAACCCCGAATATTTTGCTACCTTGTCTTTCTCATAGAGCAAAACAATTGATCAGAAAAACAAATGTGAATAAGATTACAGCTGCCATGATTACCTAATCATGAAAAGTGCATATTACAGTTTTATTTATATTTTTCCCTTTGCATTAAAGGTAGCCTACTTACAATGTGCTTTTGCAGCGTTGAGCATTGTAGCCCATCACAGACATGTCTGTTGAACGCATCGGCCAATCAGAGGCGTTTAAACGAGTCGCGTGCTGAAGATGTGTTTTGCGCGAGCTCACCGAGTTCTTCACTTGTCGCAAACCTGTCATTATTATTGGCAATAACCTTAAGATGCAAATAAGAGATTCCCTTGCAACAGGTCGCGAACCCCTGGACCCCACTTTGAGAACCACTGATATACTGGACTTTAAATAGGTTATATGTAGAATTCAGAAAGCCTTGTTATTAGCGACACTGGTGGCCTTTACGTGAACTGCAGCCGGCAACTAAACTCACTCATGTACGCGTAATGTAAGAAACTTAACGTGATTCAAGGCCCTGATATACTCACTGCGAAGTTCTTTTTCATTCTTTGCTTAGAATAAAAAGAAGTTTGAAATACCTTGGTAATACCTTAAATAACAAATACCTTAATAACGAATTGAAATACCTTAATAACGAATATGTGCTGCGTGCTTCACTCTCAATAAAAAAAGAAACTCACAACAAAAATTACAGTGTGAGAAAGTGGCAGTTAAGAAAGCATCTGATCATAGAGATGTGGATATGTTTGCACCAGCTCTGCAATATACCGGCATCATGTCGACAGATGAGGTCATTAAAATTACACTGTTACAATAATTTGATTATGAAGTATATTACAGACTATAGACCTGGCTATGTTGAGTTAATCCTTTTTCTTTGCATGACAGATTGACTTTACAGTACAGTATAAACATTTGTTTCATGTGACAGAATGGAAGAGAGGCTCTCAGGAGCATGCATAAAACTTAAGATATTCCTGGCAAAAACTTCCCGAGTCCTTCACATAAAAATCAGTCAACAGTAGAGCTGTGAATCTTTGGGTAGACCGCGAATCAATTTGATTCATGATTTATAGTTTTCCGATTCGATTCAAGAACGATTTTTGCAAATTCAGAACGATTTGTTTCAAGACGATTCACATTAAAAATTGATGTGATTAATTCGATTCTGCATTTTTTTTATATATTATTTTGGCCTTGTCCACTCCTGAATTTAATCCTTTCGTTTCTGGTTTTCACTAGGGATGAGTCACGATTTTCGAATATTCGATTAGTTGATTTCATTATAGAATATCAAATAGGTTGTTGCGATTATTGTCTTTAAAAAAATCCCCATGGTTTCGGTTGTGATGCGGTTCATGTAACCAGAGGGTGACGCTGCCAATAACGCATCCAAAAGCTGTCAATCAACTTTTAGACAACAGAAGAACAACACATTGTCTCACACCAGAGCATGTGAGTGGAGTGGTAATGTTTCCTCCAGAGCAGAGAGTGCATTTCTGAAGATTACGCGCCGCTCGTTCAATCTGCTCAGGGCCGCTCGCTCAGAATGTCCTTTGTGACATGGTGGTTCGAAAATGTGTGAAATAAGTAGGGCTGCCCGTGCACGACTTAAGTTTTTTTCTAGTCGACTAGTAGCTGTTCATTTAAGCCATTAGTCTAATCGCATATTTATATTAATTTAATTACTTAAATATATATTTTGGGCTGTCGCGATAACCGCAAAATTGCAGTACCGCGTTACTGACAGGCCAACCGCAGAGGAATGCAAGTAACCGCAGCAACCGCGAACCGCGTTTTCTTTTTTCATAAGGCCACCCTTCGTAGTTCGTACCATGTGTATTGAATGTTAAATAAGTTAATAATGATAACAAGACTGTTTATCATGGTGATTTGTACAGAGGATTCGTGGATTTGGACTTAAGCCTAAACAGACAGTGAATGTGTTCGACTGAGCGCGTGCGATTACCTGCGTCTGTCTTTGAAGTCAAGTCATGTATATTCGTGAAAAGGTTGCCGTTTCCAAGGAAAGCGAAATATTTGTCGTAGGCTATCATCCTTTTAACGTGTAAGGGTATTCATGAATGGCGTCAGCGCTGGTCAGCATTACACAGCACGATGAAGCCATGGGGGGAAAGCAGCGAGTCATGCATTGAATCTATGCCATTGGTCTCTATTAAGTGAAGCATTGCTTCAGCTTTGCCCAAAAGTGAAGCATTGCTGGCCAGCTGAGCCTTGAAAAGTGGAGCTCAAAGTTAAAAAATAATTAACACCTTGTTTCATTACATCTATCATTTAAGGAATCAGCTTTTTTTAACGTTTTTGTTAAATGAACGGTGTAATGACTCACTCAAAGACAGTTGGCATAACAACTGCACGCTGAGTGACAGTCTTTCAATGCGCAGAGACGCTGTTTAGTTTCAGTTACATTGGTTACATTGTTTTTGTGTATGCTGACCACATCATAACACGGTTTTATATAGCAACAAATAAATATAAATAAATAAATGGCGGTAAAACCGCATATCGCGCTATTGAGCCACTCAAAATTACCGCAAGGGAAATTCCTTCACCGCGACAGCCCTATATATATGGGAGAGAATACTAAACCATAATGAGCGTTTTCGTAATATATTGCCTATTCTGCATCTCAAGCGTACGCATAAAGCTTGTTTAAATGGTACCACCTCTGTTGAGGTTCCAAGCGTACCGTACTGATACTAAAATGTGACGTGGAAGCACTGTAGATCACTGATTGGTCAGACAGACAGAATCGTCACTACCAGCGTCATTGTATTTGCGAGACATCAAACCCGCTAGATTTAAATAGCCAGTAACAACCAACGCTGTAGCACCTGTTTTAAAACTACTTGCTTGACTTTCTTGAAGAAAAAGAACTTCCAAAAAAGAAATGGCTGGATTGTGGTCAGTGGACGAGAAGCGCAGACGTTCCTCTTGTTGGTTGCCGAGGAGCGGATAAACTATAACGATCAGTCATAATTCCACCCACTTTGAAGCGGTACTAACTGCAGTGGAAAAGCAACCGAGCTTAAGCGAACTGAGCCGTGCCACACCGCGCCGAGTCGTACCACGTAGTGGAAAAGCGAAGTGAGCCGAACCGTGCCGCACCGAACCGCACTGAGCCGTACCATGCAGTGGAAAAACGGCACTAGTTGCTTAGTTCCAGAATGAATCTGCCGTTTTGAACGCATCATTTAAATGAATGCTTCTATGACTCGTACATTAAGACGGTGATTTGGCGCCACCTATTGGTGGTTTTAATTTCATATTAAAAAAAATATAATTTATTATTTTTTAGCATCAAATTATTTCTATATTAAAATGATTATATTTAAATCATTAATCTCTATACATTATTTATGGTGTTGTAATTGCAGTGTAAATGCGTGGTTAGAAAAAAAAATGGTAAGAACATCGTTAGAAAAAAATGCCCCTGGATATCAATTTAAGGGGTCTAATATTGGCTCTACATTTGTTGTATAATTGTTATTATTATAATAAAAAAATTGATAATCATAAATGCATGCTATAATAAATTATATGAATATTATTATTATTATTATTGTTATTATTATAATTAATTATATGAATATTATTATTATTATAATTTAAATGTATAAGTAAGGTAGCCTAATCATTTCTGAGAGAAAAATATATAAGGTTGAGGCCAATATAAACTCTACTTTTTTCTGTTTGGTATTGTAACTTGATTTCGACTTAGACTCTTACCAGGACTCGACTTGACTTGATTGAAGTAAACCATTGACTTGACTTGGTTGCGTGTACTGCGACTTAAGACTTGCTTGAGACTTGGGTTAGGTACGGAATTGAGACTTACTTGCGACTTGGACATGTGTGACTTACTCCCACCTCTGGCACTTTCCCAACTAAACCTAAACTATCTTTTCCTCATGCAATAGTAAGAAAAGCCCTCTTTGTTCTCTTTATACGGAACATTTTCTATATGATTCTGAAAGAAAACGCGCCGGGTGTCTACTTTTGCTATAGTAATGAATAGGGATGTCTCGATCCGATACTCAGTATCGGTATCGGCTCCGATACTGCCATTTTTGCCGGATCGGGTATCGGTCAGACGAGGCCGATCCAAATCCGATATTGTGGGTTTACTATTCTGTGTTATTGTTAAGCCCCACAAAAGCATAAAGCACCATAAGGTTTTCGTGCACTATATTACAAGTTTTCTGAAGCCATACTATAGTATAATGGAAGATAGAAATGAATATTTAAGTCATTAAATCGTCGTCATTAAATCGTTAAATCATTAAATCGTATCGGTCAGACGAGGCCGATCCAAATCCGATATTGTGGGTTTACTATTCTGTGTTATTGTTAAGCCCCACAAAAGCATAAAGCACCATAAGGTTTTCGTGCACTATATTACAAGTTTTCTGAAGCCATACTATAGTATAATGGAAGATAGAAATGAATATTTAAGTCATTAAATTCAAGTTCACGTAAAACAGCGTGAACATATTTTCATAGGGGTACACTTTCCTCAAGAGAGATTTATTTTTGAAAACCACATGTCATGAAAACGCATTTACACATGAGTGTATATGATGCTGCAGGTACTTAAACGTGTTACCGTGCTCACAAAGCATGGTAAGCGCGCATCACAAAGTTATCACAAAACGTTCCCCATTCAAAGCAATCGAGACGTCACATATGAATGTAAGTTACGTGCCCGCTTACGAGCGCTCACGCTTAACACTTCGCCCCAGGCGCCGCCCGCGCATCACAAAGTTATCACAAATCGTTCCCCATTCAAAGCAATCGAGAAGTCACATATGAATGTAAGTTACGTGCCCGCTTACGAGCGCTCACGCTTAACACTTCGCCCCAGGCGCCGCCCGCGCATCACAAAGTTATCACAAATCGTTCCCCATTCAAAGCAATCGGGACGTCACATATGAAACAGCCAGCCACCGCTGTCAGCGAGCCGCCGTATTCAAGCACTGAGGACGCGCGTCAGGGATCACTTACGCAACACTTACGCGTCACAGCCCGCCAGAATGGGTTGTGGCTTAGCGTATAAAAGTACGGCTCGGAGGCTGCTTCCCTGGATTTCATCGACTGAAGTGAAAGTCGCTCGTGGCGCGAGCATGGCAGGTTATGCATGGGGATTACCGGACTGTAATCGAAACTAGGAATCGAAATTTAAACTTTTGAACGATTCCGGGAAAATCGCAAAGCTAGTCCCGGTTCCAATCGATACTCGATACCCAAGCCTAGTAATAACGTCAGTATTTTATCTTAAAGAAAATAACGGTGATGTTTTCACACATTGAAAGCATTTTATTAGTTGACTTTATCAATGGCTTGAGCAGTTTGACTCAGGACTATTGCTGTCTCGATAGAGAGCTGTCATCTGCTCACGTGAACAGCAGTGGCTGTCCTGAGGAGAGCTTAAACATGGATTGCTCAAAAATGTGTAGTAGATGAGAGCTATAGGGATCAGGCTCGAGTGAAATCAAGTGAAAGACGGTAAAGAGTGCAACGCCTATCTGGGAAGGACAGCTGTGAGGGCATGAATGACGCCGCACAACATCTCCATTAATTTAGTAATTTAATGTTCATATATTTGAAAGCACTGAATCGCTATTGAATCGCGATTAATTCGATTCTTAGCATTTTAAATCGATTATTGACCGAAATAAACTAATCAAAAATACGAAATTAAATAAAATAAAAAAATATATAAATTAAGTTTCATTACAAGATGTTTACAAACTGGCAATAAAAAAGTCATTAATACATAAATTCTTACATATAGCCCCTTCAAATCATGCAATATACATAAATGTATAATCATAAAGAGTTCAAAATTTCTACCTGGTAAAAGATGCGTAGTTTCTGTCTGGGATCACAGGGGGACAGCTCTCTTCTGGTCTGTATGCTGGTGCTCACTGAATCCTTCACCGCTGAGAGAATAAAACATTAAACAACTATATTCACCATTATATTACGTATAAGAAAAAGGCAGACCATCCATCATCCACTCAAGCCATCCATTTGATTATAGTAAAAATTTAGTAAGTTTTCAGACCGAGCAGGCCATGATTGCTAACAAAATTATACAATACAGGGCTCAACGCTAAGGACTTTTTCTTGGTTCAAATTTTTATTTTTTCACAGAAAGTAAAAACAAAAACAAACAAAAAAACTAGTTATTATTGTTTTGGTTTTTTTACCAATAACCTCAATCATGACACCAAAAACTACTAGCCAAAAATCGGGTTCACACTGTTCGATTTTGGACACAATTTGGCCGTCTAAGACAAATTTTGCAAATCCTAAAAGATTCCTCAGATCCTAGGCTAAAATCTAAAGTCTTTGATCATTAGTTTGAATGTTCACCGATAGCTCATTAATGACTGTTGCGATCAAATTTGACCACTGACGAAATTCTGGCAGTGTCAGAAGAAGAAATTGTAAAAAATAATGAATCCTGAAGGCGTCTTTCTGGGTGAGCGTTTCGGATGTGCATTGCACACATAAAATTAGAATCACAGCGAGTACCGACTTAAGTTCTCTTTTGCGTATTCTTTCGCTTGAATATTTAAATTAGCAAGGCTTAAAAACTAGTGCAAATGATAAACTTTCTTGACGATGCAGCATTGGCTAGATCGGGCAACAGACGGTTCCATCAACTGTCCTGAGCATCGTTTACACTGGCCCAGGGCCATCAGGCAGTCAAGCCTTGCAAGATCAGGCAGATCTTTGCTTCCTTACCAACAGGTGCAGGTCGGAGAGTGCTGGGTCTGCTCTCTGTGGTGCTAGTGTCAGAATTGCGGGTGGAGAGAGGTTTGGCCACAGGGGCCGTTGAAGGGTCACTGGGGTCACCTGTCCAACGAAGGGTGAACTGCAAAGTGGGTCCCTGAGAGAAGGTCTCAAATGGGGGCAACCTCTTCAAAATACAAGAATCAACAATTGCAATCTACATCGCATTGAATGAAATCTATGCAGCTGTTAAAATTTAAACCAGTAAATACATTTTAAATAAATTAATAATAATAATAATAATAATAATAAATTAACACATATTTATAATGCTCTATAACGCATTTATGTTTGACTGCCAAATAAATCCACAATTGTTTTTGTTTAGAAGTTCAATGCTTGACAGGAAAGTTAACAGCTTATTTTTAGCAGATATAACCAACCTTTCCATCCAGGATGGTCTCCCATGTGGCCCGCTTCTTGCTGACTGGACAGTCTTCAATCTGTTGCATGGAAACCTCATACTCTCCATCCAGCAGCTGCAACCGTCTGAAGGGCAATTGTGTTATCATGCATGTCACATAGGGAACAACAATTTTCTTCTGGCATTTCTAAGTGATATGAAGCTTTCAAAAACACTGAAATTACTAACCGGTTTTTATCAAAAACGGTCATCTGAGCAACAAACGTTTCTGTGGTTTCTCCGTCACCCCTGTGGGATAAGGATCTCTTCTTTCTGGATGGAAGTTCCTCTTTTACATCTACAGATAAAAGCATTAAGCATTTTTCTGTCCTTGGATTTGTGAGGCTGAGGCTACAAAAACTGCAGTGGGAAGTGCGCAGTTAAGTGTATTGACTATGTTTGAAAATGTAGGGTGCTAACTTTAATTGCTCTTCGCACCAATTCATGCATCATCATGGACAGATGACAGAAAAGGTTCGTTTTCAGTCAGTCACTCACCATCAGATTTTCTGAAAAAAATGATACTACTTAAATTGTCATCCCTCTCCTTGATTCATGGAGAGTAAAGCGTAAGTTAACCCAAAAATGAAATCTTTTCCTCACCCTCATGTCATCCAACCTGTCCAAAAGACTCTTAATTCTGTGGAACACAATAATTTGAAAAACTGTTTTGTGCATAAAATGGAAGTAAATGGGGTCCAGTGACTGACTTTTTATGGACAATAAATACGACATTTTTCAAAATAACAAATTTTGCATTCCACAGAAGAAAGTCGTATAGGTTTGGAACATGTGAGTAAACGACAGCATTTCCATTTTTTTGGATGAACTATCCCTTTAACTTACACTCAAGCCATGAAACAGATTAGGATGGTCGCAGAGCTTTTCCACAGCATTCTACACTTTTTTTCCTACACTGCCACTCACCGATATTCTCATCCGCCTCACAGTTGATGAAGCCATTGGGGTCTCTTTTGCCTGTGCGAGACACCCTGAAGAGAAGAGAATAGGATTTGACCATGTGACTGTTACTGGGCTCAAACTCGTTGCTGGACACCAGCAGGGAAGGGAAGGCACCAGGCTTGGTTTGACTGAGATCCGGGTTCAAAAGCACCTGCTTTTTCCCGGTAGGCACTTGCTTTATAGGGCAGCTGACATCCTGAGGGAGAAAAAGACCATCATAACAAAAAAAGGTTATGATCTTAAAATTGGCATACTTTTTTAATTACTGTTTTCATCACCTGTATATTTTAATGTAATAACATATTTAAGTAAAGAGAAGCTCACCTTGCGCTTTTTATGACAGACTTTGACAAGTAGCACCTCAAGTGAAACTGAGTTTTGATCATTTTCTGAGTTTTGACATGGCTTATCTGGTAAAACAAAACAAATTATAATAGAACCCTAAAATTGTAATTGTACATTAAGATGATAATTCAGACACATTGGTACATTTTTGGCAGATTTAGACTAACCATTCTTGTGAAAAAATCCAGTGAATGTCATTTGCAGATGTGAAGTCACACTGAAATCACAAATAAAACAACTAAAAATCACCATTTGGAACCAAATGACCCTATACCATTTTCCTAAAAAAGTTTAGCCGCTCTAAAGCACAGTCATTCTGAAAACAAGAAGTAGTTGTATTTATAAAGCGCCTTTCCAAAGCTAAACTGCGGTCTCTCTATCTTTTTTCATAACTTTTGCACAGATTTTTGTCCCAAGTCAACGCTATTAGCTTAAAGGGATATTTCGCCCAAAAATGAAAATGCTGTCAATAATTACTCACCCTCGTTTCCAAACCCGTAATACCTTCCTTCATCTTCTAAACAAAGATATTTTTGATGAAATCCAATGGCTCAGGGGGGAGGGGGGCGCCATTGACAGCTATTTAATTCACACTTTAAAGGCACAGAAAGGTAGGAAAGACATTGTTAAAATAGTCCATGTGGCTACCTTAAACCTTAATTTTATGAAGCAACGAGAATACTTTTTTGCACCAAAAAAATAAAATAACGACTTCATTCAACAATTTGTTCTCTTCCGTATCAGTCATTGATGTGCGTTCACGAGAGCACCACGACGCATGCATGTGGAAAGTCGGGATCCTGTTATACAGCGAGATACATGTGTCGTCTCATCGTCTGAATTATCCAGACTTTCAAGATGTGGCATAGGGGTGTGCGATATCATGATTTTTGATCGTGGATGATTAAAATGTCTCCACGATCTGAGTTGGTTATGTATAAAGTGACAAACATTTGAGAGAAAATCTGGTGCGTGTGTTATATGCGCGTATATTAACAAAAATATTTTGTTACCTAAGGATTTGTTTTTAAAATGGGGACATTAGTTTGGCTGTAATGCTCAATCACTTGCAAAATAGTAAAACAAAACAATCGTGATAAAAAAATCGTGAAATTATATTTTTGCCATATCGTCCACCCCTAATGTGGCATGACAATATCACAATGGATGCAGCGCACACTCTCCTGTTCAGTAGGCATCGCTTGGCACTGATGACATCTACACCACCAGCTCTCCATTGCTCTGTCTTTCAGAAGCTTGTGGCTGTGGTTCTGTTGCAGCCTCTTCTATCTCTTTTAGTTAGTTCTCTGTATATTCTGCTTCGAATAAGTAAGGTTGTGCAAAAAAAATGCAATTCATCCCCTCTGTCGAAATCTGTAGACAAAGTTATGAACTGTTTTATGTTGAGCATGTGTTTCCTGGTCATATGTCAGAACTAGTGCTGCACGATTAATCATACCGCAATCGTAATCGCGATGTCAAGCCTATGCGATTATATGACGCAAAATGCTGCGATTTTATATAAAATAGCCTAAACAAATTAGGGCTATTAACTATTATTAATTAACGCAGCATCTTTTAATTTTTGTCATCATTTGGCTAATATTACATGATGCCGCTCTTATTCGTGCAAATGCTTTTAAATCAATTATGTGTGACAAGATAAAAAAGTAGTATCATGCGTGCACACAAGGCAGAATACAGTTCTCTTTCGCGCTTGAACGAACAATAACTCAAACAACTACGCCAAAATGTCTTTTTGTCGAGTATCTTCATAACATAAGAGCAGTCTTATGATGAACATAAAGAGTTGTGACTCGTGAGAGTATGAGGCGCGTGTTAGATCCGCGTCTCTGTCATCAGCGGCTGGTCTTAAAGGGACAGTACACAGAAGCCACTAATTATCTCTGTCGTTAAAGTTAATCAAAGAACAAAGGGAACAGAGAAAACCCTCACTGCTATTGACTAAAGAACTTTTGTAACTTTAATAAGGATTAGCCTATATATAATTTAAAATTTATGCAGCACAGTCTGTTTGATAACTTTATTCAATTTCTCTGTATGTCGTACCTGTTAGACAGGAAGTTGTTATATTTTTTGAAGCCTAATAAATGTTTAAAAAATTGATAGCTTTCAATTGTAATGACGGAATCACTGTAATGTTTGATGGCTATAATTAATGTTCAAAATTGTGGGGGGAGGGGGGGGCATTTTTATCCAGACATCAATGGCTCATTGATCATTATAGGTGTTATCAATCATTTAGTTGTTGTTGCTAGTTTGAGTTGAGAAATACACATTTCAGCATTATCCAATCTGTATGTGCATTTTCCTTGAGAACCAAGCAAGTTGACTCATGAAACCCTTTGTTTATTATCTCGAAATCGGATATCGCAATCGCAATATTGACCTCAATAATCGCAATATGACATTTTCCCCAAATCGTGCAGCCCTAGTCAGAACGCCGGCTTCTGCATCATCACCACACACACATGCGTCGTGGTGCTCTCGTGACCACGGAGACAGATACGGAAGAGAAGGAATTGTTGAATAAAGTGTTGTTGTTTTTTTTGGCGCACAAAAAGTATTCTCGTCGCTTCATAAAATTACGGTTGAACCACTATAGTCACATGGACTATTTTAACAATGTTTTTTCTACCTTTCTGGGCCTTCATGGTGTTAATTAAATAGCTGTCAATGGTGCCCACCCTGAGCCATCGGATTTCATCAAAAATACTAGAGATGCTCCGATCAGCATTTTTGGGGCCGATCACCGATTACTGATCACCAAAATCATGATCTGCCGATTGCCGATCACAGAATGGCAGGGGAATGGGAATCTTTTATCTATAATCTAGCAGAGTTTTCACCATTTGTAGAAATGTGTTTATTTAATTGTATTTAGAAAATGAGATGTCTTAAGGCTACTGTAGGCCAGCTTTCCCAAATAAAGCAGAGTAACATTAAATTATTCCAAACAAAGAGGGGTCAGGCAGACAAACACACATCAGATCAGCCTAATGGGAGGGGATCATGTTACAATTAGGCATATTTGGAAAATGTAGCCTCTTAATACACCCACTACATTTACTAGTTTGCAACAAAATGTACAACTTGTTACACCAAAACTGGCTACTGATAAAAGGACAAAACTATGGCAAGTTTTTTTCTGTTATTATTATGAACGTCTGATGTAGTTGAGCAGAATGCTCTTTTACGAAGTTACTTCATTAAAAGGACATATTTAAAGAGATAATGCCTGAAAAGGTTTTGGATTTTTTTATCATATCTTCATTTAAAAATATATATTGTATAAAATGACTTTGTTTTGTTTTATTGTATTTATATGATATTTGTATTTTTATAATTAAATTTTTGCCATGAATATAGCTTTGAATGCTGACATGGCATTAAATAAAATAATCTGAATCTGATGTAGTTGAGGAACCAACTATGTCAGATATAAAAAAAAAATACCACCACCACTTTTGAAACATCTCGCGGCACGAATGTACCAATACAAATAAATAAAAACATCTCCAGTTAACTCAGAGCATTCATTTTGTTCATTTGTTAAATAAGAGGCGATCTAGCCCTGAAATGTTTTTTTTTTTTTATCAAGTGATCAAAGTGCTCGTTGCCGCAGCGATCAGTGGCGCAGATACCGCGTTCTGTTGTGGCTCGTGCGGTGCACGGTCTTCACTCGGATGCGCGCTTCAATCTGTTGGGAGACTCCCTATTCGTTCCGGTGAAGGAGAACTCATGTTGCCACTGCCAAGCTCCACTCTGCTGTTGTGTGTCCGTGCGCCACGCGTGCAGGTGGGAAAAAGTCGCGCGAGTAATTTACTGCACGTGATCGGCTTTTTTGATCGCTGCTTTTGGGGTTCGCCGATCAATCTATTTTTAGCCAATATCGGCCGATCATGATCGGCGTCCGATCAATCGGAGCATCCCTAAAAAATACCTTTATTTGTGTTCCGAAGATGAACGAAGGTCTTATGGGTTTGGAACGACATGAGGGTTAGTAATTATTGACAGAATTTTCATTTTTGGGTGAACTAACCCTTTAAAGTCAGAACCAATCTGCAAATTTGGGCAGTTGGTGTTGACAGATTTAGCAGAAAATTGCTAAATGTATTACTTGGCATTTTTTTAAATATTCAGACTATAGCTGCTTTTACAGCTGCCAGACCGAATGGTTCTGTGAATGGTAAGGAACGGTTCCAGTTGTGTTTCCACTTGAGCCTAGTACGGCACGATTACAAGCTGTTTTTGTATTACATTCCAAAGAGTGGCCGTTATCAGCCTCGCACTGGAAAACGAAACCATAACCGTACCGGCTGGCCCGGATTGTCACGGAATGGAACAGTTACGCAATGAGAACTGTTCGGCCCAATGGTGGAAAAGCGGCTTATGATTCCATCCAGTCCGAGGAAATCAAACATGTTTAATATTTTGAGATATTTTGACATTTGTCATGTCTCACAGCAATGAACAGTTTCTGCCATACTTTGTTGTGTTCAGAACGACTGGTAGTGTGTGATCCTCAATTGTCTCAAAAAACAAATCTCTCTAGTTTTTCTCTGTAACCATTTACAAAAAGTTTTAAAAGTTGTATTCCAGCCTTTAGGATTTCTATGGCGGAAAAACAATGCCTAAAAGAACCGAGCTCACAACTGATGCTGGCACGCACAGTAAATGAGTTCCGCGAGAGGATAACAGATCTACAGGCGAGGAAAAGCGAACTCGCGAGCTCATTCAAACCATGAGGACATGACATCTCCTCTCCACGCAATACAAGCCCTCGTGCGCATGCATGATCATTTCTCATGCTTGATCTTCTCTCACCTGCATGACATCACTTAATTTGTTTTATTTATTGAGGTTTAATAATGTTTAATGTGATTTAATGCATTGTTAATATAGAATAGATTATTACCAGATACTTTATTAACAGGAAGTCTTAACCGTGATTGCATTGTGTTTAGGGGTGCGCCGATCCGATACTCAGTATCGGTATTGCTCCGATACTAGCAATATTTGCCGGATCGGGTATCGCCAGACGAGACCATCCAAATCCGATCCGATATTGTAGCCTACGAATGTTATTGTTATACAACACAAAAGGCACAAAAACATTATAAAGCACTATAATGTTTCCGTGTACTATATTCCAAGTTTTCTGAAGCCATTACATATAGTTTAATGTGAGGTACAGATTTAAATCGTTAAATTAATCTTCACCTAAGTGCTTCCCTCCGCTGCGGCGGTCAGTCATTCTCAGCACTCAAACAACGTGTTGCGCTCGGGTAAAACAGTCAACACGATGAAACTCTCTCCAAGATGAGTCAATGTTCCTATTATTATACTGTAGATCTGTAGATAAAGGTCTATGGTTTGCATAAAAGGACTTTAACGTGCTGGAGTTTTACATGTTACTTTCTACCGGGTGTCTGTTAGATCACAACACAACTGATCAGTGATCACAACACTGGAGTAGAGAGCGATATAATTGCTCTTCACGCGCACATTAACTGGAATTTAAAACTGTTAAAAGGCTCAAACTAATGAATAAATAAAGAAATATATGTATATCTTACTTTTGTGCTTTGAACTTTTCAATGCGAAGCGCTGCGCGCCGTGACTCCTTGTTGCTTCGAGCGCATCATTCTGAGCACGGGATGCGCATAAGTGTTTCGTGCCGCTCTGAATTGGAGCCTTTCATATTACAATATTTTTGCGGAATGGCAGTTTATTGATAGCCTTAGTTGTTCTGTCCAATCTATCATATGTTGCTGCTTCATTAAAAAGTTGCGCTTAAAATTTAAAAATAAATGTCTTTTAATTATATAGTACATATTTTGTCTGTATTGTTTTACAAAGTAAGGAAAATAATGTTTAAGTCAAGCTTTGATGCCTTTGACAAAAGAATAATCACAGTCTCTTCCCCACAGTGAGGCATACAGATACAGTTTATTAGGTAATTTGGCACTGTTTTTTAAATTATTATTTTAGTATTGGATCGGATCGGTATCGGCCAATACTGAGTCCCAGGTATCGGAATCGGTATCGGAGGCAAAAAAGGTGGATCGTGCCACCCCTAATTGTGTTGTTAAGAGATCTTTACAGACCGTAATGACGCATTTCCATGGTTATTAGCATTGTAAATCTACCAAAATTTTAATAAATTTTTACTTAATATAAAAGCGGTGTGGCATGGTGGTTCATTATATTTTCTATTAAATGTAAATGGGGTTCTGGCTTCTCAAGTTAAGATACAGTACACAGCATGAATTATAGCTAAAAAATGCCTTTTCAGAATTTGCTACAGAATACAGAGGAGCAAAATTAAACCCAGCAAATTATTAAACCCAGCTTAAGCCAAGCAAATTAGATATTCAAATATTATATAGTGATCTTAATCATCTAACTTTTTGTAAGCTAATAACCTAATAAGAGGAAGTATGAGGCAAATATAGTACACAGCATAAATTATTACACCCCATCTGAACATAACATCTTTAAAAAAAAAAAAAGAAGAAAAAAAAGAAATGTGTCCTAGATGTAAAGACGAATTTGTTGGGTTTCAGAGGGGTGTAATCATTCATACTGTATCTTAACTTGAGAAGCGAGAACCCCTTTTACATTTAATAGAAAATATAATTAACCACTCAAAATTTACATAATAGTAATACACTTACACAACAACTCTTGCTTATTGATATAAACAAGTAATGTATCTTTTATCCAAAGTCCTTGTTATATTTACAACTATTTAATGGACACTTTTTACATTTCTGAGGTTCTC
Organism: Siphateles boraxobius; assembly: GCF_051911475.1. Lineage (NCBI taxonomy): Eukaryota > Metazoa > Chordata > Actinopteri > Cypriniformes > Leuciscidae > Siphateles > Siphateles boraxobius. Next base: position 24,630,029 of record NW_027509042.1, read on the forward strand.
AGAACCAATATAATTTTGGTTGGGTAAACGTAAATAGTGGTGAATGGGAGTATAGTGGTAATGTAGTGGTGAACTAGTGGTGAACTACAGCAAGTTTGACTTTGCATTCCCATTTTTCTCCAATTTCTTTGAGATATTTTAATGCCAATAACACAAATCATAATGTTATAAATACAAAATGTAAAAATATATAAGTACAATGCTAATAACAATGGAAATGTGTCATTACAGTCTGCTAATAGCTTCTATATCTCTTAAAGGGGTGGTAAAATAAAATTTTTCAAAGGCTTGATTGTGTTTGTGGGGTGCACTGTAACATATGTTCATGCTTCGTTTAAAAAAAATTACATTATTTTTCATATATTTTACCTTTATTCTACACTGCTCTCTCCCTCCTTGTAAAAACGGTCTGATAGTTTCCGGGTTCTATGAAGCCAGTCCCTCAAAAATACGCAATGGGCTCAGATTGGTTAGCTGGCCCAGTGTGTTGTGATTCGCTAACCGCCTAGTGCACGATTTCCGGAAACGTCACGCCCCGTACCTTTACCGGTAGTTTGTGCTTCGATGTATAATAAACTATGGCGTCAATAAAACCATACCAATTTGAGCCCGAATCAGACCCAGAGAATGTTAGTGAAGATGATCGAGCAGAACCTGTTCAAGAACGGCTGTTAAACGACGTTTCAGAAAGGTTTGTTTTTTGTTGTCTCATTACTTTTTAGATACGCTGTTATTTAATTGTACTAATTATTATAGCATTACAAAAAATAAGCTTCATAAACAAGAATTTCATATAATCGTTATATGAACAAATTATACTACAGTCCTCAAAGGGATTTTTTTTGAGTAAAGACTGCGAATCTATAGTGATCGTTACTGACTGTATGGCAATGTTACTTTTGTATTTTTAGAATGATTGTAGCCAAATATCTGTCGCCAGAACCAGAGGCGTTGCTAGGCCCTTTTTAAACTTCTACCTAGCCCCCCTGAAAATGTGTGATTAATGTAGGCTACACAAATTCGTGTTCGTTTCAGTCTCGTAATAATCAGATTCAGCGCATTCTTCATCTTCAATCCGCAGTGGCGCCGAGCAGAGAGCACATCAGAAACAGAGGACAGGGTGTGTGTGTGTGTGTGTATGTGTGTTCATCTGAGCCTCATTGGTGTGTCACTGCTCGTCAATGTCAGAATATTTGAGATGACCAATCAAATCAAAGTAGGAGGGCTTTATGTTCACAGACGCTGCTGAGCGCGAATTTTAACAGTGCAACTCGACGCGTATGGTCAAGTGCGAGATAAGCTGCAAGTAGCTAAACTTAACATTTTATATTTGACATATTTTTAGGTCATAAATGTTAAACGAATGACAAAAACTAATCAGGCAAACTAATATAGTTTTGTCTATTTTCGCCATTTTGAACTGAAAATAGGAATATGTAACGTGTAATGTAATAATTAGTTTACTGTCATTGTGAGGGAACAAGAAACATTAACAAAGCCGTTTTCATCATGTTAGGCACAAGATTAATAATGAATGTGTACATATTGAGAATATAATACAAATTGTAGCCTTTAGTAAATTAAAAAAGCTCAGCTTTAGGAAGGGAAAAGAAAGGGATGAAGCTATTTCTTATCCTTTTTTTTTGGTCTTAAAACGTCTTTAAATGCAAATATCAGAGAAAAAAAAAATTTGAACCCCCTACCAACCTCAAATTTAGGACCTCTTTGATTATAAAGCCCTGTCTTCGGCCCTGTATTAGCCATTAGATCAATAATGAATGTGTAGCCTACATATTGTGAATGCAACCTATCAGTTGACCCTATGTTTACTTTCTTCACTGACAGACAAAAATGAAAAGCCTATATCAGTCAAAGCTCAGCTTTAGGAGGGTAAGAGACAGGGTAAGATAAAAACAAAGAGAAAAAGAGTGTGATGCTGATGAGGAGAGAAAAATAATCAGCTGCCCACTGACATGGTTTAAAAGCTGTTATCCAATTTTTTTGGCCTTCAAAACATCTTAAAATGCACATATGTAGATCAGAGAAATAAAACATTTCTCTGGGAAACACCGAACCCCCCTAAGTGCCCTACCTCACGTTTGGGACCACAGTGATTATAAAACCCTGCCTTTGCATGGTAATGAAATTAATAGTGAGCATTAGATCCTAAACTAAAGTGTTAACTTTTTTTATTATTTAAAACAAAAAAAATCATACCCTCATTGGGGGCTTAGCCCCCCTAAAATGAAAATCCTAGTGACGCCCCGGGCCAGAACGATTAACCCAAAACGAACACTAAACATTGGCTTTACTAACGTTACAGTAGCCAAGTCAAACACAGAACCATGTTTAGCATGCCTGTAAATAAACAAGCATGTAGATAAACATAAAAGCTCTAATCAAAGAATAATTTACACTAATTAAGTTCGCTGTTGAGATTAAAAAAAGTTTGTAACGTTAGGTGTTTGTCGGATAACGTTAAGCATGAATGAGCATTTAACAACCTGGTTTGCAGAGCCAAACAGTGTTGTCATTTGTTTACTTCCTTGCTACAACGTACAATTAACAATACGAACTATTACAGGAAAACACATTGACAAAAAATAAATCATACTTACAGGTTGTGGCCCGTAAAAAGTTGTTCTTAAAAGTTGGAACTGCTCCATCTTTCAGCACAAGCCGTTGTGCGAATCCTGCATTGAACTCGCCAAGATTGTTGAAGCTTTCCTCCGTAAAATGTGCAGCACAGAGAGCGAGATTTGGGGAATAATTATGAGGGACCGAGTTAAAAATAAATTTTAACCATTGATCCCTAACTCCCCCGACTCTAGAAAGGCTGAACAAAGTGAACCTGCAATACGGATGAAAATAACAGCGTTTCGACGGCATTGCGGCAACAACAGCCTACTACCACAACAACTCTTCTCCAACGCAATATAAAATGGCCTCGCCCCCCTTATTTAGTATTCTCGGAGGAGGGGTTTAGGGGTTAGTGATGTCAGCAACCCTGGAGGAATGTCGTGTAGTCCCTACCGGCCGTTTGCTGTAGTCCTTAGAAATTGATTTATTTATTTTGTAAGCAAATATCTTCCTTTGCTTTGAACTTTGAACGCTGTAACTTTGCAGATGTTGTTTATGGTCAAACAGCAACATTACACACTAGCTAAAGTTAGAAAAGTGAAATCGTGTTTTACCACCCCTTTAACAACAGACTAATACTTCCTGTTAATTAAGTATCTGGTAAGAATCTATTCTATACTAACAATGCATTAAATCACATTACACATTAATAAACCACGATAAATAAAACAAATTAAGTGATGTCTCATGTCTCAAGTCATGTGAATTACGGGTCATTGGACAGGCGTCCAATCACAACTGACTTCCGGAAAAGGGGAAGTAACCATGACATTTGATGTTATTAAAACAGTGAGTCCCACCCCTCGACTGTCAAAAATAAAAGTGTTCAACAAACGAGCAAAAGCAGCAGGCGAGAGAAGATCAAGCACGAGAGCGTGTGGAATGATCATGCGCGTACACCTCGCGAGGGCTTGTATAGAGAGCCTAAGTCCCTCCCCTCTGCTTCCGACTCATGGGACATTATATCGGAAAAAATTTGTATGGTAGTCAATGGCGAGAGACAACTTATCTTTTTATTCCATATGAACTGTGCCCTGAATTACACATATGATGTTTGTCAATTTAAAAGATAATTATGAAAGTCAAGAAAGTCGCAGTTTGTCATAAAACAGTGGAGTAACATTTAGTTTTATGTGAAAATCACTCAATGAACTACATCTCTCGTCTCGAACTATGTACGTCACCAAGCGCATGTGTGTGCAGTCTGGTACAAAACACACAGGCATGACGGAGTAACGTTACGATTATAACGTTAGACTATAGAAAAAATGATAGACATTTTTTACATTATATAAATAATGTCAAAAATGACATTAGCTTCAGTAAAGTTAGCTTCATTCATTGAGAGAAAAGGTAAGACGTAACATGCGCGCCTTTTGGGTTTGTAGTCTTTGTAATTACGTATTTTCACAGTCTCATACCTCAACAGTTTTATATCAAACTGTGACTTTCTTGACTATCATTGACTACCATACAATATTTTTCCAAAATAAGGTCCCATGGTGGTCCACCTGAAGGGGAGGGACTTAGGCTCTCTATTGCGTGGAGAGGAGATGTCATGCGCGTGTGCAGGGTTTGAATGAGCTCGCGAGTTCCCGTTTCCTCGCGTGTAGATCTGTTATCCTTTCGTGGAAGTCATTTACCGTGCCAGCATCAGTTGTGCGCTCGGTTCTTTTAGGAATTGATTTGTCGCCATAGATTTCTTACACTTTTGTAAGAACACAGCTTGCAAAACATCAATAGAAAACCAATACCTCTGAGACTCTGGCTCGCCTTTCATTCTCTCCACACTGGACAGCAAGTCATCCACTTTAAATGCTTTCCTGAATAGATAAGAAAAACAGTTTATTCAATAAACATACTTTAAGAGAGCTAAGCAAAGCAGACATTTGGGTAACCATTATTAAAACATTGAGAGGACCCACCTTTTGGCATTTGTTCGTGAGTTTCTATGAGACATAAAGGTAAGGGACCTGTGAAGTAATATCGGCTGTGAAAGAGCAAGAAAAAAATTAATAAAACCAAGTACAACTTGAATCAACTCTACTGTTAATGTTAATTCATTGTAAGGCTTTTGATTAACTTATAAAGGTATACTTACAGCTATTAAGTTCCTTGTTCGAAGGAATCTGTAAATTTGAGTAGGCTCTGAAGGGAAAATGCAAATGTTTAATTATTTTAATTTAAATGTTATTCTGTAAAGTGACATCTTGTGTGTCATTTTTACAACCTTCATCTACAATAAACTGTAGGGGTTTAAGTAGCTGCTATCAAAATCAGTTATTACTTGTTACTAGAGATAGTAATAAAATGTTGCCTCATTACAAACCCTTAATACATCACAAAGATAAACCTAAGAGCTCATCCATGTATCTAACAACAGAGCAATTTGTCATGTTCAAGTGTTTTGACAGATGCGAGTCTGTTAATGTATTTTCTCAGAGGCCTTCAGGAAGAGATAATGGTTTAACTTTATATGCTAAATGAGACAGACATGGACTCACTCTCAAAGGCCTGCAGGAAGAGCTCATGGTCGGCCTGCAGTTGCTCCATCTTAGGCTTCTTGAGTGAGCTCACGCCAGAGGACGGGTATACAGCACCATTGGCTTTACAGTTCATCACCTGAGCCGAGTATTTCTGAGGAGCCATCATAAACTAACAACTAACCGGAACTTTACACAAAAACAACACCAGGCGAAATTAATATCTGCACATTAATGACAGACAGCCGCCCTAGCTCCTTTAACCAGCTCTCTAACATCACCTAAACATCAGATACCAGTGGTTACCAGTCCCTCTGAATAGTACGTTACGTGTTGTAATATGACTCATATGCGTAAACCATATGATTTGTAAATATGTTATTGATGTGCGTCCTCAGTCTGGTCACTGATCCTCAACAGATGAAAATTAGCACGTTAGCTTGCGGTCCTTCACGGCGACAAAAACACAGTTAAATAACACCAAGTTATCCAGCCATATAGACAGCCGTTCACTTTCCGTTTTAGATAAACGTTAAGGTTTGTTAAATATTTGTTATTTACGACCGAAAGTGCATTTATTCTGGATGTGAAAATCCTACCAACTGATGGACATCGGTACTACTGTATCGCCCGAGCCCTTGAGGAAAGAGCCGCGAGAACCGGCCTACTGCAATGTGGCAGCCAATCAGAGACGTCGGCTGGTGAATTCGAGGTTTTCTATTGGGCTGACTGATCTTGATAGACGCGGGATTAAGATTGGTAGAGGAGACAAATTGCCGCCAAGAATGTTTTGGTTTTTCGAAGAGGCACGACTCGGGGCAGAATCAAACATATCGAGATCTTTAGTTAATCATATATTGTACATTATCATTTCAAATAAAAATAACAAAAATATGTACCAACATAATGATTGTGTACAACATTTGAATAAAATGATAGATTTAAAAACTAATGACAGCTTTTGTCCCTCGCCACTCCACGAATCTGCGCAAAGACGGAAAATAGATGTAATTATTAACGCTCTAAATTATAAAACGCTCTAAATTACCGAGGATCCATCATTCGTGTGCAGAATTCTCGTCGGAGTTTTTTTCCGATGAGCAACCGGATGTAGCGCATTCAACTTCCCGTCCACACATGTGTCGTGATGTGATGTGATGTGATGTGAAGTTGGTCAGTTTTCGTTATTCTAACGTTACTAAAACTCTTAATATCTTACACATTTTGTGTATATTCCCCTCACAACCTTTAGAAATGGCTGACATTGTACAACAACGATTAGAGGACAAAATACCAGCGCTTGAACAGCTGGAGAGAGTCGGTTTGTTCACGAATAAAGAAGTCAAGTGAGTATCACAGTAAACACATTAACAGAAAAAAGCGGTTCTTCTCTGAAACAAAGAGTTTCCTCAAACAAGACTTTTGTTTCAGGTCCATGTTGAAAAGATCTACTGCTCTTGAATACAAGCTGCACCGTGCAGTTCAGAGTAAAGATGACTTTATCACATTCATACAGGTCTGTATTATCAAAAGGCTGATTGATTTATTTTGTGAATCTCACAAATAATCAGTATACATATTAGTTACCTCCATCAGGATGGGTTGGACTTTGCAAATAACCATTCTAAGCAGCAGGGTCCAAATAACTTGATATGACTTATAATTGTATGGTTCGATTTTTGTTCTTCATCAGTATGAAATAAACGTGCTAGAGCTCATCAAGAAGAGGCGGGCGGTGAGTAGAGCTTTGGTGTCCATTAATTGTAAAATATATTTTTTTTAGTAATAAAGACCTATTTTACCCTAAACCAGGGGTTCTCAACTCTGGCCCTCGTGGTCCACTTTCCTGTAGATTTTAGCTCCAACCCTAATCAAACACATCTGATCAAGCTTATCAAGATCTTCAGTATTAGTAAAACGTTAATGGAAGATGAGTTTGTTTAAGGTTGGAGCTAAACTCTGCAGGAAAGTGGACCCCTATGGCCAGAGTTCATTACCCCTGCCCTACACTGTACTTTAACTGAACTGTACTGTTGTGTTCTCAGAGAATTGGTTACCATTTTAAACGCGAAGAAATTGAGTATCCCATCATTCATCGCATAAACAATGTTTTCAGAAGGGCTACTACAAAATGGCAGGTTGGACAATATAAAATGATAACATCACTTTAGGTGCTGTAAAGTGATGTTCAATTTTTGATTAAATAAATGTTTTTCCTGTAGGAGGACGTGCAGCTCTGGCTTTCTCAGGTTGCTTTTAATAAGAAATGGGTATGTGGTTTTGTTATTAAACTAATAAATACCAGCAAATCCATGTTAATGGGGTAGGATGATGTTATAATATGTTTGTCATTAGGATTTTAAAAAAAAGATCATAATCTTGCTGCTCATATTTCGAACAGGGCACAAAGACTCAGCTCAGCAAGGTTTTGTCATCTATGTTAGCTATCCATCCAGACAAACCAGGTAAACTTTTGTGGATTTATTGTCATTGCTATAGACAGTTAATTTACTCTGACTGCTCTATGGAACCATACTCTTATGTATTTTTAATACATAAGTATACATGTTTATTAGGGCTGTGCAATGATTAATCGCATCCAAAATAGAAGTTTGTGTTTACATAATATGTGTGTGTACTGTGTATAATTATTTTGTATATATATATATTTACACACAAATGCATGTATATGTGTTATTAAAATGTGTTATTTATATATAAAATATTCATATAAGTATATACATTGAAATATTTCTTAAATATTTACATGCATGTGTGTGTGTGTGTATATTTATATATACAAAATAATTATACACAGTACATATATTATGTAAACACAAACTTTAATTTTGGATGCAATTAATCCCGATTAATCATTGCACAGCCCTAATATTCATTTATTTTTGAGGTGTATACAATTTCAAAGAGATGGCCAGGAATACTGTAATTTCATAATTATTGCAGCTCTGTGGATAATGGCTGCTAAGTGTGAGATGGAGGACAGGAACTCTTCAGAGAGCGCCCGACATCTCTTTCTCCGTGCCCTGCGCTTTCATCCAGAGAATAAGAAAGTCTATCAGGAGGTGATGAGACACTAGCATTTCTCTTTGAATTAGCCTGGGTAAACTAATAAAACATTAAAACTATAAGCTGTTCATGCAATAATCAGTATTAATGTGTGTGTGTGTGCGCAGTATTTTCGGATGGAACTCATGCATGCTGAGAAATTGAGGAAACAGCAGCAGGAGTTGGAACAAGCTAAAATAGATGTGGTGGGTTAATAGGTGAAGATAGATGAATATGCCTTTGTGTAAAATGCAATTTAAAAAAACAACTTTATTTTCTCAATTTAGGGGGAATATACATTTTCTCCGGAAATCTTGAGTGGAAAACTTGCTGAGGTGGTATACAGAGATTCTGCACAAAAAATTAAAGGTCATAAGATTTTCAACAGAGCGTTTCAACTCAACTGTTTCAGGTTGTATTAGTTGAGTGCTGTAACTAAGGTTATCTTGTCTCATCAGGGGCTGAATTCATCTTGTCCCTGCTACAGATCGCTGCCATCTTTGACTTCACAAAGGAGCTACATGACACCATCCTGCAAGAGTAAAGTCTATTCCCTTTTTTTCTGCTATTTTACGTAGATTAATTTCTTACTTTTTTCCTGTTTCATGTCTTAGTTTTTACATGATCATCTTAATTAGAGGTTGACTTATTTATCGTTTTTACTGATTAAGCCGCAACAATGAACACTATAGGACCTGTTGAAAATCCAGAAAAATTTGCTCTGAAACCAGTATTGGCAAAATCCATTAACAGTAAGTTCAAGTCAGAAAAGGTGATGTTTGAGTACTGTTTGATTTTAGTCTACAGAGTAACTATAATGATGACTGCCTGATGTGGGATTTCATGGCTAAGCGTGAGCTGGATGCTGCTGGAGCCCCGGAGCTCCAGTCTGCGAAAGGAAGAGCTTCCGATACAGACCGCAGAGAAGATCGCTGCTGTGCCGTTTATGAGGAGGCTCTGAAGAGCCTTAATACAGGTATCATGATGTAACACTTACTTCAGACACGTTCAGTGTTTGTGTCTAAAAATATTAAGTTAGAATTCATTGGTGGAAATGAGTGCATTCTCATGGTTCTAGCTGTACATAATTTGCCTACTGATGTGCAATTTCTTTTTGTAGAGGCCATGTGGACATTCTATGTCACGTTCTGTCTTGAGAGATATAAGAGGAAGACAAATGTCACTGAACTCAAGGAAAAGGTAATGATCCTGGGGTTTTATTGGGGTGTCACAGTGTGAGATTTATATATAATGTTGATTTAGAAAAGCATGGATTTTCTTGATTTGGGAAAAAATCTGAATTACAAAATGACATTTACAATATGAATATGAAGTCATTCCCCCTTTACAGGTGAAAGGCACGTCGAGAACTTTAACAATTGGGTATATCAGGTTAAACAATAACCAATACTATATATTCTTACCCATCATTCTTGAAATTTGTGCATTCCTGTGTCTCAGGAAAAACCTTTACAGGGGTTCTTATGATTAGCTCAGTTTGAGGTGAATGAATATGAGCCACTCTTTGGCCCTGTTTACACCTGATATTAAGATGCGTTTTGGTCGATCGGATCACAAGTAGACTAGGGAGTCATACCCATTTACATCTGGTATTTTAATCTGTCTCTTTTGAGAGTCATTCCCATTTACATCTGGTATTTTAATCTGTCTCTTTTGTCCACTTTCAGCTACTTCTGTCCTGATTTTTTCGAGGGGAGGGTCGATGTCTGGGTAAATGTATGGGTTTTTTCTAGGGCTGGACCCAAATATTCAATTTTTGGATTCGAATATTCGGGGGATTTTTTTTTTATTTTTTTTATTTTACACCTGGCACCCCCCTCGAAACGGTTCTCATGTGCGCTTGAAAAGATTTGCACTATAAAATCTGCCGAAATACAATACCCTTTTTTACAATTATCTTAGCTTAGCTGGTTTTATTAGGATGAACAGTTGAAGGAACCCAACCTTGTTATATAATATATTTGCTTATTCTTAGCCTACTAAAGTGTTCCCTGCAGTATTCTCGGTCTAAAGCGCAGAACTGCAGCTTGTTTTTTGGGTTAAGCTGCGTTGCTTTGACATTGTGGAAAATAGAATGTGGAAAACAGAATAATAGAAACAAAAAATGTATTAGCCTTTTTACTCGTTATTTAGGGCTGTGCTGGTAAACTTGACAACGCACCACCGCGGCTGAGTAGCACCAGCGGTGGTCCGAAAAAACAATTTTGTTTTGTGTGTGAATGCTGTTTTACATGAATATTATGACACGGGTGAAGCAAAAAGCATTGTTTACAAAATAAAAAATAGGTTAACAATTATATGTTACATCACAGCCATGGAAACATTTGGATTCATGATGAATGAGAGAGTTGTGCGTGAGCCCATAAAAATGTAAGCTTTGTCGGCTTTGTATTCTGGTTTGCGATCTGGTCTCCCGATTATTAGTAGTATTTAACAATATTCAATTAGTTATTCCACTGGACATGGAATCTCTTGTTTCTTTTCCCAAATCTTCACTCACGTCTCACAAGGATTATAAATGTTTCTTCCTTTGTTTCGCTTTTAATTAGGCCTTTTATATTCGCATTCTTTACTGTGGTGGTAGCCTAAAGTAGGAAAAACTTAGCCTAACTTTTTACTTGCATGTCAAATTCTTTTAAACACAGCTTGTGCTTGTTATTATACTTGGTAAGGCACGTAAAATGCATTTGTAAAGCGCGTTTCACACAGACGGGTGATTTTAGTTTCGATTTCTCTGGCAGCGCAAAATCAAACACAGCCTAAATGTCTTGACACTGAGGAAGATAAAATTGACTCTTTACAACAAGTAGAAAACATGAATATATTAGAAAAGAGATGGTCTCTTTCCTGCTCGTGTCCCACATCCCTGATCCCTCTCAAAGCACAGAGCGGTAGGTTTAGGCTATATCATGCGTCTTTGTGTGTAAATATAAAACGAATAAAAAAAATATACTTTATTAAATTATTTAAGTAACCATTATTTACTGATATTTATTTCAATGCTTTACAGGCATTAGTGTATTGTTTCATTGACGGAAGTGCTGCTCAAATAAACACGCATGTCTGTTACGAAATGGAGGTATGAGCCTCGTTTATTATTATTTTTTGTTTCCCTCCGAAGCTTTGAATATTCAATGTTGATTACTACGGAAGCTTCGAAGCTCAAAAAATGGTATTCGGACCAACCCTAGTTTTTTCAGATCTTTCAATCTAATGGAAAAAATTCACGCAATTTACATATGAACATGACCGGAGAAAACAGAAGAGCATATGGATAGCAGTAGCTTTTGTTTCTGCTCTGGCAGCCACAAGACCCTGCCAAACGCTGTCCTTGGTATGTTTTCATCCTCAAACCAAAATTGGGTCTCCAGACAAATTTTAAATCCCATCAGGCTAGCGCCCTCCCATGATGTTTTCGCATTAGGTCAGTAGGTGGTCTTTTGAGGCTGTTCGAACACATTCGGCCACACTACTATTCGAGCATCTCCACTACAAAAACAATCCGTAACCTCTGGAAGTGGTCGAAAGTGGCTGAGCTCAAAAGGTTTTAGACCCCATTTCTACCTGTATTTAGCGTCGTCCATTTGTGATCCGATCGACCAGATGCAAACAGGGCTTTTGAATAATTTATTATAGAAGTTTATTTTTAATGTTGTTTTTGATGAAATTGCATGTTAATGATAATACTTTAATATACCAACAACCAGTAATAAATAAAAAAGCAATTGGTCTCCTACTAATACTAACCTTCTTGCTTTCTTAGACAACAGTGGTCTTGGTGTTTGTTGATTTTTTGTTTTCTGGTTAAGTGCCTAACTCAATTGTGACCAACTTTTCAGAGAAAGGAACGATTACTCCAAGTCTTACAGAGTGCTCATGATGCCAAGCTTTTACAAGAGACTTACTACAAGAACTGGGTAATGTACACTTAACATTGGCATCTCACTGAAACGCCTTCACCTCACATGCCTTACGCAGCATGCAGCAGTTTGTTCAAATGGTGCTGCTGTTGTAATATAGGCCACTTCCATCCCCTGAAAAAACAGCTACAGGTCCTGCTTTCATCAGGGGATACAGTATCTGCTACCCAGATCGCCATCACAGCCACTCAGCGCTTCAGCCAATCAGTAGAGATGTGGAGCTTCAGCCTCCAGACATTGGTCCATCTGGAGAGTGCAGAGGCGGGACATCTATTCCAGGAAGCCCTGAAACATGTGAATCCCAAGGTAGCATTTGTGCCACAGCTGTCTCTAATTGGGACATCTTCCTGCAACAGCAGATTTGCCCTAATTAGTCCACTTTAATAAGTGAACTTAGTGCTTTTTCTTCAAAATATTTTAATTATAATTGGATAACAATACTATAGTTACATTTTATTCATTTGAATTTTATTCAAAGTGACTTAAATTGCATTTAATGCATGCATTTTATCAGTTAATGCATTCCCTGGGAATTGAACTCTTAAACTTGGTATGAATAGCACCATGCTCTGTTTGAGCTACAGTAATGCCTATATATAATTTTAGTCAAATGATGAGTCATCCTCTGCTAGGATAATTCGGGTTTGCATATTCATTTGTCCTTGGCGCTCTTTCGTCAACCAGCTAGTGAGAAGTAGCCCCATGTGCAGGATTATGAAGCCTTTAGTTACATAACCCTACAAAGAGGCCGTTATCCAACCACATGGGAACATGAGGCTTTAGAGTAATCAGCATGCACAATTACCCGGTTTCATTTCTCATTCCTTCATGTCTTGGTGTTTGTTTTGCCCAAACAAAATGGTTTTATCAGTTTCTTGCAGAATTTGAGGTTTTAAAGTGGAGAGTAGTGAGGGAAGTCATCACTATTGTGAAATGTAATGTAATATAATACGGTGGGGGTCCAAAAGACTTGTAGCAGTAATGCAAATGCTTGAATTATATTATCAGCATTGTACATTGGAACATTGAGTAAATTGAATTTTAGTACAAATGGGTCAGTGTCACAAAATTACTTATATTTATTATGTCAAATCTCTTACAATATTGAAAAAGCATTTAAAAACTTGTCTCTTCTGTAAGCAGAAGACTTTGTTTATTATTGTTGGTGGTACTTGTGTTATTGCCTCCTTAAGATGAATTGCATGGTTTCTCATTTGTAAGTCACTTTGGATAAAAGTGTCTGCTAAATAAGTAATTTTAAATCTGTATTTTATTCATGACCTAGAAAATCATTTTACGCCTTTTTTTCCAAATCCTAAAATGTTGAATGTTTTTCATTTAAACCTACAAATATTTTAACTGTGTACCCAATTATATCTCTTTTATATTTAATCATTGTATAATGTGTTCTACAGGAAAGTCTGGCATTATGGCAGGTGCAGGCAGATTGGAGCATAACCTCACAGACACCAGAGGAAACTGAGACCTTTTTTCAGGTGGGACATGACAAACACAAAAAAAAAAGTTTACACTAAAACTCGGCCAAGATCAGTCAAAGATGGTGAATATAAAGGCATTCTGATCATTTCTGACTTTTTTTTTTCCTGATTTCATGTTGTCCTGATTACATGTTGAATTTGAGTTCTAATGCAGTCCACATTGTTAATATATCAAATGTAATTAAATTGTTCCTGATTCTATACTTGCAGAGAGGCCTACTGTCCCCAGTACCTGCAGTGTCAGCTGCCATGAAGGAAAAATACCTTGATTGGTCATACAAAACTGGTAGTTACAAAAGGGCTAGAAAAACATTTACAAGGTACACATCAAATGTGCTCTAAGGCTCTTTCTTTCTGTATATACAGTGGGGCACTAAAGGCTGAGGCCATAAGTAAAAAATGCTTATATTTTACATTGTTTTAATGGAGTTTTAAATTTAATCAAATTATTTTCATCGGCATTTTAAATATTTCTATTTTATATTGACATGCCTTATTCCCTTTATTGCTTTTACTCCTTTGTTTTAAATTAATTTAGCAGATACCTCTATATAAAAAAAGCAACTTACAAATGAGGAAAATCATAAGCATAATCAAATCCTGAAACAATATTTTCAGTACGGTTTTAGACTTTTGGAACCCACTGTATAAAGTATCTCACGAAAGTGAGTACACTCCTCACATTTCAGAAAACATTTTAGTATATCTTCTCAAGCGACAATACTATAGAAATGAAACTTGGATAGATTTTAGAGTAGTTAATGTGCTGCTTGTATAGCAGTATATATTTACTGTCCTTTAAAATAGCTGGCGTATTTTGAAGGACGGGCGTACACGGTGCGATTTTTTTTTTTTTTTTTTTTTTTTTTTTTTTGCTGTTTTACTAGCTCGCAGATGATCGCGTGGAATTCGGTGATTGTCGCGGCTAGCAGCGTGTGAGAGGAATTACGAGCCTAACATGTTACGAGCACCTCCAGATAATTTTTAAATATGTTAAAAAAAATTCTGGGAGTCGGCCCGATTTTCGTATGGTCTGAGCACTGACAAGCTGACCTTCCGCATCTGCAACCTCTAAAGCAATGCTGGCAGCACTTACGCGTCTGTTTAAGCCAGCTTCTGCACCTGACACACAGCACGAGCACTCCACTTCTTTGATTGAGCCTTGCGAGGCCTGTTCCGAGTGGAACCCATCTTGGAAAACCTCTGTATGACCCTAGCCTGTACTGTAACTCAGTTTCAGGGAGTAACCAATCTTCTTATAGCCTAGGTCAGCTTTGTGGAGAGCAACAATTCTAATTCTCAAATCATTAGAGTTCTTTGCCATGAGGGTCCATGTTGAACATCCAGTGGTCCGTATGACAGAATTGCACTCAAAGCACAAATTTTAACTGCTCTAATTCAAGATACACAGATTTGTATGGTCCTGTTAAGCAGAAAAAAGCATGAAAATGATGAATAGGACATGTGGCTTTGCATGGTTAAATAACGTACAGCTATTATCACTCAGGGTGTACTCTCACTTTTGTTGCCAGCTATTTTGACAATGGCTGTATGTTGAGTTATTTTCAGAGGACATTAATACTGCTATACAAGCAGCACATTGACTACTCTAAAATCTATCCAAGTTTCATTTCTATAGTATTGTCCCTTGAGAAGATGTACTAAAATGTTTGCTGAAATGTGAGGGGTGTACTATGGAGAGGGAGATGCAGTATATCTACAAATGAGGAATAAGCCATTTGAAAACAACCCTTTCTTTTACATCTTGGGTTTCAGCTTACATGAACAGAGACCCTTCACTAAGGCTTTCTTCCTGATGATGATTCAGATCGAGAAAGAGCAGGTAAAAGTGATGTAGCACCCGGTGAAGGGTGTCGAAAATTCCTATTAACCAGCAGACATGTATATAAACACATACAGTGTATTGCTGATCTGTATTATTCTCTCAGGTGACACCAAAGATGAGTAATCTGAGAGATTACTATGAGCGAGCACTTCGTGAGTTCGGCTCCTCAGATGAAGGTGAGTGCGATTCAGTGCTTTTCATCCTTTAAAGAGGCAGCTCTTTCATACTTTAATATATTACACTGAGCAACAACTACTATTTGATGTTTTAGATCTGTGGATGGACTACATCAAGGAAGAGTTAGCTAGCCATGGAAACCCAGAGAACTGTGGGAAGCTCCACTGGAGGGCTGTTAAAACCCTGGAGGGTGAAAGTGTTGAGCGTTTTACCACCAAGTACACACTGCTGCAGACCGGGAACATTTAAAACCAGCATGAATTTTAAACGTGTCTGTGTTGATCATATTTGGAGCACACATTGACTGATAACCTCAGGAGTTTCCCTAATTGTTGAAAACATTGAAGTTCCATTAATCTTTTTGATATTTTTTGAAACATGCTGGCATTGATCTTTCCATGTTGTTTCAGAAATAAACATTTTATTATGACACTGCTATTGTCTTTAAATGTTAAATAAATGATTAGTTGTATTTTGGCAAACCCTAGCTTACACCTGCACACCAAATAAAACAAAAGTTCTATACAAAAAAACATAACTGTGGTGAAATATTGTTGCCTGTAGGTAGCATCAATTCAGAATCCTCTTGACATTTTTTGCATTATAAATCTAGACATTCATTTTGCTATTACAGAGCAAGTGTAACAAGTACCTCTTCAGAAAAAAAAGTAAAATCTATAAAACACAATGGCGGAGCATTAACTGATTTCACATCTAAAATAAAGTAAAAACTCCTTCAGCATTACAAGTAGTAGTAGTTATTGCACTGAAAAAATTGTCAAGTTAACTACATCAACCTTTCTTTAGTGATTAAGGACACTTCAAGTTGTGAAATTGCGAGTTTAATCGATGTCACTGATTTTTACTAATAAATTACCATGGAGCTGAGAAATAAGCTATATGAGATTATATAGGTTAACAAAGTTATAATTTGCCATTGGCAAAAGTTGAATGTGTTGTTTAAAAGTAAGCTAGACACAAAAGCTGACTCCATTGAAGATGGCAGCAAACAGGTTGAAAAGCCTGCTAATGCACTGGTTGTGTTTGTACAGCTTTCAGCAAGCTTGTGTAAAGAAACCATGGTCAGGTAGCATCTCTGAATCCTTTCCTCTGTTGTAGCCATAAACAACCTATAAAATCCATAATGGGAATCCATGGTGAAAGCCTATTTTTTTTATCAAGAAACACGCTTGTTTGGCTTTACCAGATTACTCGGAATCGCATCAACTGATAAAAAAAAAAAAAAATTTAATGAGTTAGGAGTAACTAAAGTTAAGTGGGTTATCAATTGAATAGAAGTCATGTTAAGACATGTTAAAATCCCTTTAAGGTGAGCAGAACATAGCTTGACACCAACATTCACCGCTGTAGTATCTCTGGCTTGACTAGTCCTGAGTCAGTTCTTCCTTAGCAGAATGTAGGTGAAGAGAGCCACAAGTGCAGCCGACAGAAGGCCGATGACACACTGGTGGATGGTTATTACACTCTCCAGTGAGTGAATGCGCTCTTCCATGGCACTGGTGTGGATGTAGTCATAGATTGAGGCCCCAATGCTCCACACCGCCCAAACTGCATCCACCAACGCCTTCATTGTGGGAGACACCATTGAGTGTGTGACTGTCCCACAGTTTGGGAAATCCTCACAGCAGCTCTCAATCACCCCGCCTAGAATTGGTACAGCATCCCAAAGCCCGAAGAGCAAAGAGTATTTACAAAAGACAGTATACTCTTGACCACTTTTTTATTATTATTATTTTAGAAAAACACCTGGGTGCATGGTAAAATGAAAACATATACTCAAACTAAAGTAGCAACACTGTGTATAATAATGTACATTTAATGTTGTATGCCTAGCCTCTATTGTAATACTCCTTATTGAAATATCTTGTTTGGCTGTGAAACAAAATCACGTTAAAGTGATGGTTCATCAAAATGAAATTTGTCATAATTTACTCACCTACAAGTCATTCCAAACCATTTTCTTTCATCTGTAGAACATAAAATAAGCAATTTTAGAAATGTTTGTTTTTTACCCCCATAGAGTGGAAGACAATATTCACCAACCGGTTTAGTTAACAACATTCATCAAAATATCTTCTTTTGTGTCCCACAAAAGAAAGTCATACAGGTTTGGAACAATGACAGCATTTCCGTGTGATTGAACTTGAGCATGTGGCCAAAACACTTTGTACAACTATGCATTCATAAATAAAAAAAACTCCTCCACACCAAAGTAATGCTTTCTGTACACCTAAAGACTTTGAAAAGATTTAGAAAAGACTTTATAAGATTATCAGCTCACATCTAAAGACTTGGGTTCACCGTTTTTAGTCTTAGACTAAAGACTTGCGATAATATCAAACATGTTTGATATGAAAGACTAGAGAAAGACTGGCATATCACCTCACATTTAACGATCGAGATGAAGGGAGCGCGCCGAGACTCCAGTAAGATTCCTAAAGACTGCCATTCTTTAGTCTGGGACTGTGAAAATCCTTTGGTGTACGCCCGGCATTAAGCAATGTACGCTTTCATTTGGTCTCTCTGGGACGAGACCCCTTTGTAAAATACCATTAAAGGGCAACTGCTAACAAGCTGCTGTTTCACTCTTATTTTCTGTTAATTTGAATATGCCATATGCAGTTGCTATTATTATGAAACAGAAAAATTGTGCAGGCGTCTTCACACTCCCGTGGTGCATACAGTAATACCTCTACTATTCGATGGGAAATAATCAAAACAATGAACTTTCATTGAGATGACGTTTCATTATAATGTGTTTGCTTGTAATAGTGAAATCATTTGCTACTGTATTGACCAGTCCAGTCTGTCGACTGACTGAATGAGTGAGCCCTGATAGATCTCCCCTCATGTTTACATGTGCAATATAAGCATGGCATGACATCCTTCAAAAAAGCAACAGCGCAACACAAGTTTGAGCACATTTCAAAAGCTAGTAGCCTAAGTTACCTCTGCCGACTCAATCATCAATTTAAAAAGCTACTAGGAACTGTATCTAACTTGCACTGATATAACGTTACAAGGCCATTATTGCTCAATTCACAAGGCCGATCATATATCTTCCTATGGGCAAAATAATCATCCCTGCTGAATAAAACGCACTATATGTGGTTTCGTATCCGAGAGTTTCTGAAGCAGCCGGATAAAAGACATTGGGAAATTATGAGAGGCGATGAAAACATGATCATCAGCTGACATCCCTGCTCTGACAAACATCGTGATGAACAATGATAAAGACTCACCGAAGGATCGCGGATGTTAGCTGAATAACAAATGCAATGTGAATGATCATTCGTACAGTTGAATATTTGTGAAAATATGACGGGCCGTATCGTATGACAGAAATCCTCGATACTCCGCCACGAGCCCGAAGCGGCTCCCGTGATGACGACATGCGTGAAGGGCGTGTCTTCTATTGAGGATTGTTCAATGTATTAAATCAACTGTTCAGGACAAAACTATTACTCTTTAAATATTGTGTGGGGAAAAAATACGTCAACTGCAGAAAGATCGAAAAAAAATCTTACAAGCAGAATATTGGTATTTTAGCATTTAAAAATATTTTGTACGCATGTAGCCTATAGTTCTTTTTTACTATACTGTAAACTAATTAAAAATAAGAGGATAAAAACAAGGCCCGTTATAATTTCTTACACAACTACAGTCGTTAAAAAGTAGGACAATTCGAATGTAGTGTATATTAATGTGTCACCACAGGGAGCCGCTCCACACTGCAATAGAGCAATTCAATCTATCCAAATAAACCAGTCTCTTCACCCAACCCCCTTCTGCCTCGCAAGAAAAAAAATCATACATTTAAGGTCATGATATATTGACTTTTTGGTAACTTTTTGAGCATTGTTGCTGGGCAATGTTGCCGGCAAACGGGTGAGACACATGGGAGGGCCCACCGAAGTATCCCGATATACATTTTGCCCATTCTCAATGGGAAAGTGCTCAAGCATTGCTG
Organism: Siphateles boraxobius; assembly: GCF_051911475.1. Taxonomy (NCBI): domain Eukaryota; kingdom Metazoa; phylum Chordata; class Actinopteri; order Cypriniformes; family Leuciscidae; genus Siphateles; species Siphateles boraxobius. The sequence goes on from NW_027509042.1 coordinate 24,649,672, forward strand.
AAAAAATTTGCCCAATGTGTCATCTTTACAGTCTGTTGCCAAATAGGATACACAGACATTAAATAACTTTTCAAATAGAGTCGGTATAAATGGAATGTATGTTCTAATTATTATTTTACCAAAATGATTATGAGCCGGTTTTTAAGAAAAAATATTTATTAGAACAATTGATTAACACTTCAGTTTAGGTCCAGTTCTCAGCTAGTTGCTCATTAGCATGCAGGATATTGGCTGTTTATTAGTAGGCTTATAGCACATTTTAATGCCTTATACTGCATAATCTAGTCTACATCCTCTACCTATAAACTTAATAACTAAATGAACCATTATTTTTAATGGAACTGGTTTTGAATGAACCGCACAAAAACAGTTAGGCTACTCTTGATAATTTGTAATTTGCATTACTATTATTGCAGCAATGTGTTTTGACGTTGATATATGCAGGGTTATACAGCAAATTTGAGTGATTTTACTCCTATTAGTCGTTTGACCAACATAAAGACATAATTTATTATGACAGATCTTTTGCATTCATCAACAGTTCCGCACCAGGCAGTCACATAACGATCCAATTCTGGGAGGTCCCGTTCGCGGATACACACATCCTACTACGATGAAGTACTGGCTTTTGAATATTAATTAGGTTGAGTGACGTTAACCTTAGTAGGGCAAAACAGTAGGCGGTTTAACCAAAATACGAGGATTAATTGGGGTACGTGAATGGACACTCCATGAGTGTTACTAAGCAACGTCAGCCTTGGCTTTATTAATATTCATGAGCTAAGCCTTCACCATAGTAGGGCTCACTGATTCTAAACCAGACACAATTCACCCGCATGTTGTCGAGGGAACCAGTCGGTGGCGCTTCAGCGCAACATGTGCAAATATGATAGGCAATGTGTGTGCAGCCAGATGGATTATTCATTTAATAACGAGCACATGGGGTCGCTTTGGCAGAAAAAGCATACATGGAGAATTTCAAAAGGCTTGCGCAGTAAACGAGGCTCACTGTTCCACCGCGTAATGTTGACTTTTTCCCTTCGTCCACTTTTGCGCAAAGGGAGAATGTTGTAAGCGGTCCCTGTGGATATATACTGTCTTCATGAGGAGTTGAGCGCAAATAAGGGGGCGGGTGATGATAATGTGTGAAGAGTGGCAGCAACCTCTCACTACACGGCAACATTTTTCGTTCTTCTTCAGGCGATTTGCCCCTTCTTTCTAAAGAAGCTCCGTGGAGGAAGGCTGGTGGTGGACATGGTGAAAATGACAGGTAAAAAAAGTGAGACCCTGCGGTTGGATAGACTCGCTCTTCACTGTGTCATTGTTTCTCATGTCATGTGCGATGGGATGATCGCGTTTCCGAGATTTACCGATTATCTATTGCAAATGCCATAGATTAACACCTAATACACTTTTAACGCATGATCACCAAATCTGCAGCAGAATTCAGCAACAATTGATAGTGTGTCAGAGACTGGGTCTTTGCGGGCAAGGTGAGTTTTCCTTTTATTCAACTGGCCTACAAAGTCCCAGTTTTCGGCCCATGTGACCATCTCTGTCAATTGACCGTGCTGAATGTGTGTATATATATATATATATATATATATATATATATATATATATATATATATATATATTAGTGGAGTTTATCTCCAGTAGGCTAGGCTACTGATAATAACAGAGTGCAAATATAATAGATTCAAGTTCTTGTTCGATATTCTGTTCTTTTTTTTTGTCATTATGGGATCGCTGACGTCATACAAATGTTTAAATGTATGTTCTTCACTCCAAACCCTTTTCAAACTTTCTTAAACCTTTTATTTTCAATTTTTATTTAAATGTCTAATTATTTATAGCCTACATTTAAACATTTAAAATCGGACTATTTATACATAGAATTGAAAACGAATATAATTTAAAGAAATTTCTTAATTTTTTACAGATTTAAAGAAAAATCTAAAATTATCTTTAGTCATAAGCAGTTTTACAGTTACGTTAGCCTATCTGTTAACTATCTTATAAAAGTACTATGTGTAGTAAAGGGCTTTGGAAACATTTGACAGAAATCACCTCTTACGGAGTACTAAAATATAGCAAAAAAAAATATTTATAAATAAATAAAATAAAATAAAAAGGATGATTGTATTTGTGAACTTGTATTATTCATTATGAATGTTAAAATTAAATATTTGATATACTTTTGTTAATAACTAGTAACTTAGAGTCATATTACGCACTATTTTTTTCTTTTGTTATTTTTATCATTTAAAAATGTTTGTGAATATTGAAGTGTTACAAGCTTTACAATCAAAAAATTTAGAACATTTAAAAATACAAACAAATTATTATCTTCAAAAGTGCTTGGAAGTTGAGCCTTTTTGTTTACTAAAATAAATGATGTACAATCTTTTGCAGATTTTAAAATAACAAAAAAAAAGCTGAATAAAATTCTGTTTTTCAACTTTCACATGAAAAAATACTGAGTCAAGGACAAGGACTACATCAAAAATCAAAAGCATTAACTTTACTAGTTTCTGTGAAGATAAAAGTATGTCAGATTTTACTATAGGGAGTGCCAGAGGCAGGTTAAAAGAAGCGTTGTTAGTGTGTATGAATTCTGCAATAGTTTCCAAGCATGTCTGATATAGTTTGTCATATTAAGCAGTTCTCAAAGCTATTGCCAATAGTTTACCAAAGGATATGGTTCTGGCTCAGTCACACATCTTGACAGTTGCAAAGGCCTGTAATTATCGTAAACTAATCTCTTCCAATGCAGCACATGAAAAGCTACAAGAATGATAATTTATAGAATAGTTTATTTAAAGTTATTTTATTAGATGCTATAATATTAGTTTCCTATTTAAATAGCTTAAAATATCTAATTTGCTCTATTTCACCTCACTATCTATCTAATGTAGGAATTAAAAACACCCATAATGTCATAATATGCAAGTTAAAACATACATTGATTTTACAATCAATTTACGTATTTAGTTATTTTCCCATTCACCAATGTTTGAAACTTTTTTAGAAAACAAGTCATTACAGCAGTTTCACAGAAAATTGCCGTTTCACTGAAACACACTGGAGTTTGTATTAAGCAACTGCTTTGAAGTGTTACAATCCCGTTTTAAAGTTAGAGCTTTATTTTATTTGCATAATTTAAACAGAACAAACATGGCACGGAAAGTTCAGTACTGTGAAAAATCTGCCTGAATGATCAAGAGATGTTTGTAATTTGTAAATTAATGTTTTCTAATGTTCAGGTTAAAAAAATTGCCTTAGTTGGAAATTGGACACAGAGTTTGTCATTTGAAATAGTTTGGTCATTTAATGCATTCTAATAATAAAGGTCTGACATTACGGTTGGCCTTCGTTTAGGGAGAGGAGGGATATTATAGTCCAGGCTGACCTTTAGTTTGGTTTCCTCAGAGTCTTTAAGACCATGGTATAAACCTTAAACTTTCTTGAACAGCTGGCAGATCCCAGACAAAGAAACAGTGAATAAGTCAGCAAGAAAAGTGAGGGACTTTTAGGGGCAGCTGTGTTATACTGACCCAGTCATAATGCCCCTAAAAATCCTTATTACTCTTGCAATGCTCAGCGATGAACTGCTCTTAAATCAGTCCTAACAGAACCGCTCCCTCAGGATCTGTAATATAGTGATAAGCCTCAAAATGTGCTTTCCTTATGGACATAATCCTTCAGAGAAGAGTGTTTAGAGAATCTGAGGTTTGTTACTACAATTGGTTATGTTTCAGCTACTAAAAATGTTTCCCATTTGCAATATAAACCAGATCCCATTGCTTGAGATCTGTTGCGCATTCAAATCAGCAACTCTTGTGTCAAATATATTTGCTTCTCTCATTCACGTCACACTTTGACACCTTGGCATAGCGCCATCCGTTTTCTCCTAGGCAAGCAGAGAGGGGAATTTTTAATGTGAACGGGGAAAACCAGCAGCATGCTTAGAACGTACGCACATTTCTAACCGATTGTTCTTCTGCTGTTTGTTTCACACAGGAAAAGAGAAAGAGAGAGAGAGCGCGCGAGAGTGACGGGTAGAAAGTGTCAGCAGAGTAACTGAAAAAGAATTAGTGAGAGAAATAAAGGGTGGGAAAGAGAGAAAAGAGACAGGCAGCATGCTTGGAGCAAGAGAAAGAAAGCTAGCTGATGACTCAGACTCATACGCTTCCCCTCAGCTACGTATGTGGGGATGAGGTAGGGAGGGAGGGAGAAATGACTCATCAGAGCATGTGGAATCTCATATGGCTATCACAGAATCGAGGTTCTCTCTTTCTCCTCAATGCTGCCTGCCTGTTCATGACCCTGTCTGAGGTAAGTGAAGACTGTATCCAGCAACAGTCTGTGTCCTCGGGGAACAGCCAATTACAATGCACAATCCTCCATATCTGCTGGCCTTTTGGAGAGTCTGGCAGAAAAAAAATGAATGAATTGAATGAATGAAGCCATTACTCTGCTTATGAGCAGCAGTAAAGGAAGCAAATGGAAAGGATACAAATGGTAACACAGATTTCAAACGTAATGCATGCGTTTTGCCAAAACATAGTGAAGTTTGAATCAGTTGTTTTGGTGCACTTTCAAAAAGCAATCCCATTACATTCATTTGTGGCTGTTAAAAATGCATTTGACCACATTAGTATCTACACTAAGAAAGCAGTCTGGTTAAATGCGTTTTTAACTACCTCTGCAAAAGATCTAAACTTTTTAGACCCCATTTACTTGCATTTACTCTTACAAAAAAGTTTAAGGGAGCTTTGGTGATAACTAAGAAAATATTTAGTGTGTGTGTGTGTGTGTGTGTGTGTGAGTGTGTGTATGTGTGTGTGTGTGTGTGTGTGTGTGTGTGTGTGTGTGTGTGTGTGTGTGTGTGTGTGTGTGCGTGCGTGCGTGCGTGCGTGCGTGCGTGCGTGCGCGCGTGTGTGTGTGTGTGTGTGTGTGTGTGTGTGTGTGTGTGTGTGTGTGTGTGTGTTTGTTTTTGTGATTTGTGAGGACACAAATGTGTATAATGACGTGGGTATTACACTGGTATTACAACTTGAACGTGATTTATGAGGACATTTCATGAGTCCTCATATTTCAAATGGCTTTAAAAACATACTAAGCAGTGTTTTATTAAAAATGTAAAAATGCAGAATGTCTCCTGTGATGGGCAGGTTTAGGGATAGGGGCAGTGTAAAGCCTGTTTTATGCTTCTGCGTCGAATCGACGGCGTACCCCCGCAGACCCCTCTGCGTCGCCGCGAACCCCTCCGCCGTATCGACGTGCACCTCCAAAAAAATTTAACTACGCGTCGAGGCCACGCAGACCACAAGGGCTGTGATTGGTCAGATGCACCGCGATGCAACTCAACCTGACGCAGAACCATAAAACGGCCACAACGCCGTAGGAGTGACGGCGTAGCTATGCCATGGAGTTGACGCAGAAGCATAATGAGGCCTTAAGGGGATAGAATATACAGTTTGTCCAGTATTAAAACCATTACGCCTATGGAATGTCCTCACAAATCACAAAAACAAAGCTGTGTGTGTGTGTGTGTGTGTGTGTGTGTGTGTGTGTGTGTGTGTGTGTTCAACTAACTGAGTGGAACAACACTTGAGTCTTCTTCCTGTAAAAACCTGTCTGCAAGTTTACCCAAAACGCTTAAACATTTAAAGAAAACAATGGGCAAGGCTATTCAGTTACCTACAGTATTTGTGCAATAATTGCTCGTCTTCTGACCAGTGATTTGTAATTAAAAGGGTTAAGACCATTAAAAGACCACTAAATATTTTGCCTTTTTTGGCTTGGTGTTTTTTCTTTCTTTTTTTCCGCTGTTTTTAGGAAAAGTCTCTAATACTTATCAAAGCTGAATTCATTTATACTGCCCCTGGTGTGTGTGTGTGTGTGTGTGTGTGTGTGTGTGTGTGTGTGTGTGTGTGTGTGTGTGTGTGTGTGTGTGTGTGTGTGTGTGTGTGTGTGTGTGTGTCTCTGTGGCCTGGTATACCCTACCTTATGGGGATAAGGATGGCAATATCTGAAATCCTTGTTCGTGTGGGGACATTTTTTGGTCCCCATGAGGAAAACAGCTTATAAATCATACTAAGTGATGTTTTTTGAAAATGTAAAAATGCAGAAAGTTTTCTGTGATGGGTAGGTTTAGGGGTAGGGTTAGTGTAAGGGAATAGAATATACAGTTTGTACAGTATAAAAATCATTATGTCTATTGAAAGTCCCCATAAAACGTGTGTATGTGTGTGTGTGTGTGTGTGTGTGTGTGTTCACTATATACTCCTAATGTGTGCACTAGGTTGGATGGGTTAAATCATACAGAGGACAAATTGCGAGAATGGGTTACCATACTTGGCCTTCACGTCATGTCACTCACTATGTCACTATTTGTTCAAATATCCAGTGAAAACAGTAATATTATGAATTATAAATATTTATTAGAATTTTAATTTTCATGACTAGTGATAAGTCATGACTAGTGATAAGTTTCAAAATTGAATGACTTTTGAATACTGAAATGAACGAGTACTTTTTTGCAGCAAGGATGCATTAAATTGATCAAAAGTGACCGTAAAGGCACTTATAATGTTACAAAACATTTCTATTTCAAATAAATGCTGTTTTGAACTTTTGATTCATCAAAGAATCTTGAACAAAATATATCATGGTTTACACAAAAATATTAATCAGCAAAACAGTTTTCAACGTTGATTATTAATAATTGAGGACCAATAATAACTGCTAATAAATTAAAAAACATTTTAAATTGTAATAGTATTTCATAATATTATGTTTATATATATATAATATAATAGGCTTCAAAAACATTACAGAAAAATCGTAATGATTCCAAAGTTTTGACCCGTAGTGTATATATATTTATACTATTCACTATGCAGTCATCTGTGTCAAAATTCAAAAGATTGCCCTGATTAAAACTTTCGGTTCTCACGTTTGTAAAGTTAACCGCACACTTTCAGTGCACAGGTGAATCTGAGAGATTTTGATGAGTCACTACTGGAATAGGACACACCCTATTAACAAGTGTCGACTCCAAACATCTCCATGGGTTCTGCAGTTATGTGGGTGTGAGATCTACAAATTTTTTTTTTAAACAGGTCCACTTACAACAACCAAGAGACAATGTGCAAACAAAATGTATAAAGGCAGCAGCAACCGCCCCCACCCCCAACACTCCTCGGTCCCCTCCAGGCTAAACTTACCCGACCTGATTTCTGCAGCCACCTTCCAATATTAAAGTTGGGAAACGCATAGTTGAACACCCTCCAGAGCAAATACTATATCAATGCTTGTTGTATCCTTATAAAGGGTGGGAAGGTATTAATATAAATAATATGTGCATTCTCTTTCATTCTAAACTTGATTTAGTGTCATTGGTGTTTATCCTCTCCAACAGTAAACTTAGCATGAACTAATATGGTTGTGCACTACTAGAAGTCTTGTGCATTAGTGTTTCTCAGTGTGATTGAATGGTAGGGAGGAGGGAAGGTTAAATAAACAGCTCATCGAAATCCCAGTCTTGGCTCTTGGCAAATAAAACTTTTTTGAATTGGCATGATTGTATATTTGATTTATGGTCAGCATGAGGATTATTATTTGGGATATATTCATAAAAATCTGAAAATGAGAGCTCAAATGTTGTTTTCCAAAGCTATTTTTAGCTACTTATCTTTTCAGTTTTTTTTTTTTTAAAGATTGCAATTATCCATTATTTGTTGTCAAAGGCAAAGTCAGGTTCTGTTTCCGTCCTTCTTGAGCCTTTGATACTGAGAGTATCAAAGTTGTTTGGTTGTTAGCGCACAGTGATTCATGGTTAATTGCCACGGCTTTTTGCATGATGAAATCAGGATTAACCTGTATCCTGAAAAGCTTATTCCGCAGGAGAGCAATTCACTTATGTGTAATATCACTGATATATGAATGAATTACTTGATAGACACAGGGGTTTCATCCTGAAGTTTGCCGTTGTACTGTGGAGAGGCTGCTGATTAATGTTTCTAATGAATCCACAGACAAGTATTAAATGAATATAATATAATCGAAATTACTAAGTGTCCATATATTAACTTTATTTTTATGTGTATACTGTGTTGCATATAGCAACATAACTTTTCATTCCTGTTATTTAGGGGGGGGGGGGGTGCAAATTTGGAATTAACATGCCGAAGAACCTCTCAAATTGTGGTATTAAGCACTTTTCTTCTACATCTGTTTTTTTTAAAGTATTTTTGTTAGCTAAACTGTAAAGTTGTTCACAGAAAGTTGAGAACATAAATTTTGCAAGATGATATGTCTGTGACACAATAACTGCAGTAATGTATTTCCTCATTGAAGGTTTTTAGTTATACATTTTATTACACATTTATTAATTATTTAGGAACATTGCATTGTTTATAATAATAATACATGATAATTACATCTCTGCATTAATGGCAGGCCCAGACAATTATGTTTCATGTTTACTGAAAAAATCTACAATGTTCTGTAGAAGGGCAAGATAATACCAACATTGGCTCAGTGAGAATGGCAGGCTTCTATGAAAATATTGAAGGATAAAAGAACTCTACTTAATTTTTGTTGAAATGAATTGTGTGAATTCTTAAAAGAAACATGAATTTAATTAGGCATTTATACTTACAAAAAAAGTCTATCTAAGAAAACCTATTCAATTGTAGTACCTAATTTCATTTACATTTACCACAAAAATGTGCTCTAAAATGTCTGACCAAAAATAATATTTCATAATTAGACATATTGCATACCAAAGAGCGTTAATAGACCTCACACAAGTTGAATGATAACCAATGCAACTGTACAACATAATATGAACTTACTGATTGCAGAAACAATTTGATGAAAAATTAAGAACAGAACTGCATGTTTTTTTATTAGACAAAAAAATATATATTTCTTGCCCAACAACATAGGTTTTAAAATCATACATCTTATTGTTAAGATGTATGTAATGTATGTAAATGTTATGTAAAATGAGAACATTGAAGAACTAATAATGGCATTTTCAGAGGGACCTGTGTGACTTTGCATTATTATTTGTGATCTGTAACCATTTAAGTTTTTCTGCAGAACAGATGGGGGCCCATCTAAGGTGTGGGCGTTCTGTGTCAGAGTCACCAACTTGAGAAGTAAAGAGTGAGTTTACCATGGCTGTCCCATGCAGTGAACCTACAAAAAGTCAATAGCACTGAAATATGGGCCCCGCCACAAAGCTGTGTGAGGGGAACATCCACTAAAATATGGGGAAACATTTTACTGATGTAAATGAACCAGCCAAACAAGGTAAGTTGCAATACAAACTGTTATACAAACCTTAATTTTCATGCAAAATGAAACAGAAATGTGCTATTTGAATATCCAGGCCTGGTAGGCTTTGTTGTAAATTCACAGTCGAAACCATAAAGGTTTGTTGAGATTGGCGTGGGTGAGGATTGATTTTTTCTGGGAGGTAAGTGGAAGATTTCCTGAAAACTAAGAATCCTTGACCCATAACCCTTTCACCCACCCGTTTTGACCGCTCACACGCATATATTCACACACACACACACACACACACACACACACACACACACACACACACACACACACACACACACACACACACACACACACACACACACACACACACACACACACACACACTAATTTAAAGGAATTTTACAAAAATACATGCAATGTCTCTCCCCCTCTATCCTCCGGCACACCCTTATTATGTTTACCAAAGACTACGACACCCAAAGGAGTATCTTAGCACATTAGCACACAAAAAACATGTGGAATCCTCCGATAATGAACAAACTAGGGCCTCTTTTGAAAAGTAGGTTAACTTGTGCAATATATTTTTGTATACTGTGACTCTAAAGTTGATCAAAAGGAAGTTCTATTCACATCTTTAACATTTTCTTGTTTGATGCTGCATAGGAATTCTATCTTGTTTATTCAGTCGTTGCTAATGCTAATGTTGCTAATGTTCTCACACATTCTTTCTCTCTCTGTCTTCTGTGATGGGTATAAGGTTAGAGGATAGAAAATACAGCTTGTATAGTTTAAAAATCATTATTTCAATGGAATGTCTCCATAAAACATGAAAACCCAAAATGTGGGTGTGCGCGTGTCTTCTTAACACATTAACAAACATACAGACATCTTCTGTCTTAAAGAGGGCATGCACATGACATGAAGCCTGAGGCAAAATCTCTTATCAGACAGCACTGAAACTCAGATGAACGGACTGTTCGTTTATTAACCATATACCAGTGGCTTTGACCTTTTATATATTAAGGAAATACACAATTTACAGTAGGTCCTATATGCTAATAAAGCAGTATTAGTATCAATATTTGATCTATCTGTAATGTACCAGGGTAAAGAAGATCTGTGAAATGCTGTTCTAGGACTAAACTCTGTAAAGCATGTGAAATTGAATTGAAGACGCATTGACGTCACCTGACATCACAAGATTTTTCAATTCTCAGATATTGCCCCTGGTACTTGACAAACTGCCAAACCAAGCAATTTAAAATCAAACCTTCTGTTGAGAGTGCAGAGATAAAATAAAATGGTGTTTGTTGCATTTTGTACAGTTTGAACTATTTGGGTTGCTAATATTTTCTTTAATGGACTTGAATTATATATAAAGCTCATAAAATGTATCCTAAGTAGTTTGTGTTCCTGTAAATGCTTAATTTCTGTAAAAATGTAATTAATAATTTAATAAAAACATTACAAAAAATACATATTTCATCATGTGTTATTGTTTAAAATATGGGTCAAAATCATGGTTGCACAAAAATTCACATGATTGGTCATAAAGGGAAGTAACATTTCCCAAATTATTCTAAAGTTTAGAATCTAAACCAACAATACTGATATTCTAAAAGCACAGAACACGTGCTTGGCTCAGTTGTAGTTCTCTATTCTGTGGGTGTAAGCATTAGTGTCAAAAAATGTGGGCTATTCTATAGTATTTATTATTTGGCTTTATATATAAAAAGAAGTCTATGGTATGTCTCCATTTAGAAACGTATGTAAATGGGTTTGTGTGTGTGTAAACATGAATTTAACATTAAAATAAAACATAGTGAAGCACAAATATACAGTAATACAAGTCTGAAATCACAGCTGTTTTATAGAATTGTTTAAATGTATTTCATATTTCCCCTGTGCATGAGTGCGCCAGTGCAAGTATTTCTATCTACAACGATGTGTGAATGATTTTGAATGTGAGTGTCTGGGGTAAGAAGACCCCCAGGCTAAACTTTTGCAGGATGTATAAAAGACTCTAGATATAATTTTTTATTAATATACATATATGGTGTCATTAAGGCAAAATGTTTACAGTAAATAGTGTTTTAACACGTTTTTCCCTAAGTGATGCTTTTTTCAAGCATATATTTTTACACTGTTGTTAGCATACAAAAGGTACACTAAAAAAAACTTAATTCAAGCACAATGGAGATATGGCATGGGACATACATTCATATTTGTAGCCCCTGTGTTTAATCACACTCACACTGCACACTGTTCTTGATCAATAATTAGATCAAAATCAGATCAATTAACCTCAAAATTGTTTTGACTGACAAAATCTTTCAAATGTTGATATTCAGAAGAAATGTCAAAATTAAGAATAGCCTAGCTATTCATCAGATGAGACCCAATATTTTGTTACATCTATGATCAAGAGAAAAAAATGAAGGTGGTGGGGTGTCATCTTAAAAAGTGGTAACCTGCAATTGTGATTTTAAAGAGCTTTTTCTACATGATCTTATACTTAATTTACTAGTCCCTTAGTTTTGTTGATGTAACCTAATATATTTAGGTTGATTCAGCAATGTTCAAGGTAACACTTTATTTTACAGTGTCATAGTACCATTAGTACCATACACATACCATAGTAATAACAGTAAATTATGCATAATTACATTGAACTAACCCTACAACCAAATCCTATCTCTATAGTAAGTACATGTAGCCTAGTTAATTATTATTATTCAGTACTTAAACATATAATTACACTGTAATAATAATAATAATAATAATTTGTTACATCTATATAGCGCTTTTCTGGGTACTCAAAGCGCTTTACATGGAAGGGGAAATCTCCTCAACCACCACCAATGTGCAGCATCCACCTGGATGATGCAACGGCAGCCATATTCCACCAGAACGCCCACCACACACCAGCTTATTGGTGGAGAGGAGACAGTGATGAAGCCAATCAGTATATGGGGATGATTAGGAGGCCATGATGGACAGAGGCCAAGGGGCAAATTTGGCCAGGATGCCAGGGATTTTTTTATGACCACAGAGAGTCAGGATCTCGGTTTAACATCTCATCCGAAGGACGGTGCTTTTTTGACAGTATAGTGTCCCCGTGACTAAACTGGGGCGTTAGGACCCACACAGACCACAGGGTGAGCGCCCCCTGCTGGCCTCACTAACACCTCTTCCAGTAGCAACCTAGAGGTCTCCCATCCAGGTACTAACCAGGCTCAGCCCTGCTTAGCTTCAGTGGGCAACCAGTCTTTGGCTACAGGGTGATATGGCTGCTGGCTAAAACTGTAAAGTGTAACACTTTATTTTAAGGTGTCCGGGTTACAGTGTAATTATGCATTTAAGTGTAATAATAATTAACTAGCCAACATGTACTAACTGGGTTAGGGTTAGAAATGGGGTTTGGTTTAGGGTTATGAAATTGTGCATAATTTGTAATTATTACTAAAGTAACAACATGTGTAACAAGGACACTGTAAAATAAAATGTTACAGCACATTTTTAGGTAGACTTTTTTTTTTCAGTGTACCTATACTGCATGTATGGTAACAAAAGTGTAAACATATATGCTTGAAAAGCATGCACTTTGGTCAAAACGAGTTAAAGTTTGTAACATTACAGTTTTTTTACAAGCGCTATGACAATTTTTTCAATACTTTTAACAAAATTCCTAAACTCTTAACCAGTGTTGGGGGTAACTTATTACAAGTAACTTGAGTTACGTAATCAGATTACTTTTTCAAGTAAATAGGAAAGTAACGCATTACTTTTTCAATTTACAACAAAATATCTGAGTCACTTTTTCAAATAAGTAACGCTAGTTACTTTTTCACATTTATTGACTGACAGCTCTCCTGTCCCCATGTTGAGAGAAATAAAGTGAGGTGTTGTGTGCATTTGCATTGAACATGCATTTACTCATCTCACTTGCACAAAAACATTCAGTATTCCTCAAAATGAATAAAAACAGTCAAATGCAATCTCAGAATTTTGTGCAAAAGTTTTATAATTAACTATGTTAAATTACACAAATATACTTTATGTATTTAATCTCACTTTATTAACCAATGTCTTTGCTGCTGACCTACAATGATCTAATTCAACCATACTAATAAGCAAAAATGACTTTAGATTAGGTTTAGAAATAAGAGTTTTGAACTTCCTTCTCCTGTATCCTATTGTTATTTAATCAAGAACAGCAGCAGCTGAAAGGTTTGTTTGAGCGGCGCCCTCTACTGTACAGTAGTAAATATGCATTTCCTTCAGCCTTAGGCTTATTCTTTTAACTTTTGATGTGAAAGGGCCTTAACAATTGGCAAAAATAGATTGTTTCAGCTGTTATTAAAAAACAAACAAACAAGCCCGTGCAGGTGAGAAAAAGTAACGCAAAAGTAATGTAACGCATTACGTTCCATAAAAAGTAACTAAGTAACGTACTTAGTTACTTTTTTGGGAAGTAATGCAATATTGTAATGCATTACTTTTAAAAGTAACTTTCCCCAACACTGCTTTTAACGCACCAACACACCTACAACACACAATTGGCAAAACAATTAATTTCATGCTCAAAATCACACATTGTAAACTAAACTCCAACACTAATTTTCAAAATACAATAATACACTATCAACAATACACCATGTCTACCAAAACACTGCAAACATGTCTCAAAATCAAATATTTTTTCAAAACACTAACATATGTTCTCGTCCAACAGGAATATTTAGTCAATCATAGCACAATGTCATAAAAACACTAACATCAGATGGAATTACAGAAACTGCATTATTTTATATGTATTGTATATTTTATATGTATTGTATTGATCATAGATTGTGTTTTGCACTGCAGTTTCTTTCGAAACCTCTATACATTTTTGTTTTGTTGGGTTTAGGTCTTTTGCTGCAGAAAATCAATAAAAAAGACCCATCTCAGAGTGCTTTATAGAATGTACAGTTACTGTAATGAAAAAACAAAGACAGAGACAGAATTGCTGCAATAAATAAAATAAATAAAAATAAATTTATATATTTGCATAATTCAATCAGCTGTTTCTCAGTAACAATAGAATATAATACTGGGGATATATTTGTGTTTCAGTTCACAATATAAACAGCTGTTTACCTTGACTTTAGCCTATAAGGTTAGGTTTAGAACATGGTGTTTTCTGTTCTGACATACAGTGTTAAAGCATTGGTAAATTTGCCAGTTAAAAATTCATTGTTTTGGTCTTGTTTGAGCTTGTGTTGTAAAAGAAGTTCAAGCATTTTAAATTTGTGTTAATTGTATGCATTTTGTGTTAAGGCAACAAGAAATGTGTTAATAGTATGGCTTACACAGATAGATGTAGTGCTAACTGTGTTAAGAGTTTAGGAAATTTGTTAAAAGTATTGAAAGAATTTCATTGCGATTGTAAAAAACTGTAAAAACACTATTTAAACATAGATATTGTGTATTATATTTTTTTTACATTGTTTTGTTGATGCTGCCTTTTTTATTTTCAAAGACAGATGATGGTGATGAATAACGAGCTTCAAAAAAAAAAGTTAAGAAAAAAAAAGGTGATGCATTATATTACAAGTCTTCTGAGGGCATATTATAACTTTGTGTGAGGAACAGACTGAAACATCTTTATTCATTGAAAATATTTCCCTGGGCCAATGCTCTCAAAATTCACTTATATAAATCACATATTTTAAAATATGCCACGTGAAGATACATTGCACCAGGTTTGACGTCAATGATTCCGAATGCCACTGGCTTCTTTATAACATGATTGATGGAGCCTTGGCATGTTTGAATATTCAGAAGTGCGAATGAGATTTCAAAGCTATAGTGAAGATGCGCTATAGGCTCTCTGAGGGGTGTCTGTTTTTCAATTCAATTATATTTATTTACTTTCAAATAACAACGAACCTCATGTTTTTATGGAATTAGTAAGATATTATGACTTGGAATATTGTTGTGTGAAGGTAAAAAAAAAGGTTCCCTATGATACTCTATGATTATAGTGTATTCAGATAAAATAGATTAGAATTCGTAATGAAGTAAAACCTTAGTGTCCATCCTCCTGTATCCATAACTTAATTCAAGCACAATGGAAGTTATGACATGGGACATACATTAATCTTTCCAGCCCCTGTATTTAATCACACACACTGCACACTGTTCTTGATCAGTGGAGACATGTCTTGAGTTCTCCGAGCTTAAAAAATGTAGTTTCCCCCCTGCAACGGACAAAGATGATGAATGCGTTGTATATTTAAGTTGTATATTTAAGATTCATTAAATTCAAATATGATTTTGATTTATATATATATATATATAATGTGAATTAAATGTTTTAGAAATGAAATGACTGCATCTACTATACATTTTTGGGTAACACTTTACAATATGGGTGCATTAATAAGCATTAATTCATGCTTAGCTAATGCACAGATAATACTGAATTAATGTGTAACTAATGATTATCTAAGCTATTCATTAATGATTACCACATTAGGAACTAATTAAGAGTCTGTATGGTTAATGTATTAGTTCATACATGAATTGTTGTTAATTAAATATGTAATTGTGAATTAATTCCCTAATAACTCATTATTTTAACTAATGGTGGTAATTAATATGTTAATTACCAGAATGAGCCAAAGCCTTGTATTTCAACTTCCAGATAATACAGGTACACATTAATACATGATTAATTACTTCATTGTTAGTGCAAATTCATGTGTAAATTACTACAATTACTAAATGACTAGTTAATAATGATGTGCCTCAACAAGTACAGTCATAACATAATGATACCATTGCAAATCATTAGCTAATGACTAATTAAAGCAGACAACTGGTAGTTGAAGTGCATAGCTTTGACTAATTGTGGTAATTAACACATTAATTTACACTATTAGTTAATAAAATATGTTATTAAGGAATTAATACACAATGACACATTGAATTAATAGCAATTCATGTATTACTTAATCTATTAATCATATAGACTCTTTATTAGTTGCTGATGCAGTAATAATTAATGAATGGTTTAGTTCTTCATGAATCATACATTAACTCATGATTATCTGTGCATTAGTTAAACATGAATTAATGCTTATTAGTGCACCGTATTGTAAAGTGTTACCCATTTTTGTTTAATTGCTTACACACTAAAAGTGGTATGCCCACTCAGGGAAAACATTCACTCATTCCTAATCATCTGACCAAATCTGCAAAACTACAAGCACATTATTTGCTTTACACTCATTTTGTGATTGTAAAATATACTTTTTGCAAAACACTAAACACAGTTCTCTACATTAGACACATTGTTCAAAACTAACAGCATTTATTTATTTATTTGGGAAACACTGCCATTTAAATGGCACATTAATTTACTGATTACCTACACACAATGATCATGTATGAAACACTTATACATAAATTGACCACTAAGAAATCAATTCTCAATGTTTTCAAGAAGAATTACATTTGTACCCCTTGCATTTATAGTGTAAATATAAGTTGATCACTTAGAAATCAAAAAACGTTCACCCTTGAATTTCTGTTTATTTTGAAAAATATATATGATTATGCATACAAGTCAAGTCACCTTTATTTCTATTCAGCTTTATACAATACATATTCAAAGCAGATTCACAATAGTATAACAAATTCATTATCTAACAAGTCAACAGTGTCATTATTCTGCTCAAGTCAGTTCAGTGACGATTCAGTCCAGTTCAATAATTGTAAAGTTCATCCATTGTGCAACAATTTGGCATTCATACTGTATATACAGTGTATTTGTGCACAAACATGTATGTGTGAGTGCTATGACAAACTCCTGTGCCCCACTTGCAAGCTGAACAAGCAAGACAGAAGTGTTTTACATTTTCCAACTGTGTGTGGTTTGATGTGTGGCTAATCACTTAATGCATTGTGTGTTGTGTTATGCAAAAACACAATTTTTAGAGTTAAAATAGTTTTGAATGCAATGTTTGCTTTTGCAAGAGATGTGTTATGTTTTGTATGTGCGTGTTTTGTGTGTAGAGTTTCGAGAAAAGGCGTTATAGCCTTTAGAAGTCAGTAGGTGCTTCATGGTTGAATTGCTCCTATTTTTGAATGTTATTTTTATTGAAATTTAATTGACTAACTAAATGAATGAGTTTGTTACGTGTGGGTTTTGTTGTGTCTTGTATATCACGTGATTCCTTGTTTGTCATGTGACCCTGCCATGTGTCTTGTCTTTAGGCTTGTTCGACTTGAACCGGCGCTGCACAGACCGATCGGTTGATGATATCAAAGTACCGCGAGAGCGATTAGAGAGCAGATGGCTCCTTATGCTTTTGAATCGCTCTCGCGGTACTTTGATGTCATCAACCGATCGGTCTGTGCAGCGCCGGTTCAAGTCGAACAAGCCTTTTTGTTGTTGTTGCTCAGTGTCAACAGGTGTTCCTCGTCCATGTTTATTAGTCTCCCCAGGTGTTTCTTATTAACCACGCCCCCTTGTTATCTTGTTTAGCTTGTTTGTTTGTGTATTTAAACCCCTGTGTTTCAGTTGTTGGCTGTCGGTTGTTGTTTGATGTGAGATGTTCCCAGTTCCTTGTTCCGTGTCTTGTGTGCCTTATTCTGAGTTTTCCCTGGATTTCTGTTTGTTGGATTATTAAAGTGCTTGCGATTGGATTCACTCTCTGCTTCATCCTTGCTGCATCGTAACAGAGTTAAACTGACAGCTCATTCTGTCCAACAATGGTTCATTGTTCTACTGTAGCAACTTCTTATTTTTATTCATCTTTTTCTTTTTAGTGCATTTAATTTGTCATATTTTAGGACCATTGAAAGGCGGCTAGAAACAATGAACCCACACATCTAAAGCATTTTTAGAGTGATCTCATTTTACTATTATTTTGTCTGTGTATAATATACTATACCAGATTGTTTTAAGCTTCTTTTTTGTAGGAAAGGATGACTGTTTTATGTTATAAAAATAATGACTATGTTTACTGTTGGAGGGAGCTTGTCAAACAGCTGCAGCAAGCTGCGATCTGCAGTCAGCCCACTCATCAGGTTAATGTCTGTGGATTCCTCTGTTTAGATACTGCATTATCAAAGGTGCATTCTCAGCACTTCTGTTCGGAGGAGGGATTCCCTGCTGTGTTCTTAATCAAGAAAATGAATGAAGCTTATTCAAATTTCTTATAAGCTTAAACATGCAACCAAATCCATCCGTCCTCAGATTTTAAAAATACAAAGATATAATGCAGTCTAATTTTTCCAAACAGGGCACATTACAAGACAAAAAACACTTTTTAAAAAATTATTAATTCACCAATTCTCATAAGGAAAATGTAGTAGTTTATTATTATGGCCAAAGGGTTATGACACATACAAATTATTATTAATAATGGTTTAATATTGAATTTGACTGAATTTAAACTTCAGAATTTAGACTATGAAATTAACTATTCTTGCTTTTGTCATCAAATTATCTGGTGAGCGTGATTTCACCTTTGTTGATGCTGGAACAACATTCCAATCAACCAGTCAGATTTGTAGGACAAGTTTAAATGAGTTAGGTTCTTCTACATCATGCAGTGTTATTCATCTACCCTCTGATTTTAGGAAACAGTTGTGGGTTGGGTTAGGTTTAGGGATAGGGGTAGTACTAAATTTTGCGTGCGTGCGTGTGTGTGCGTGTGTGTGCGTGTGTGGCCGTGCGTGTGTGTGGCCGTGCGTGTGTGTGTGTGTGGCCGTGCGTGTGTGTGTGTGTGGCCGTGTGTGCCCGTGCGTGTGTGGCCGTGCGTGTGTGTGTGTGTGGCTGTGTGTGGCCGTGCGTGTGTGGCCGTGCGTGTGTGTGTGGCCGTGTGTGTGTGGCCCTGCGTTTGGCCGTGCGTGTGGCCGTGCATTTGGCCGTGGGTGGCCGTGCGTGTGGCCGTGTGTGACCGTGCGTGTGGCCGTGCCTGTGGCCGTGTCCGTGCGTGTGTCCGTGTGCGTGCGTGTGGCCGTGCGTGCGTGTGTGCGCCTGCGTGCGTGCGCGTCTGGCCGTGCGTGCGTGTGTGGCCGCGTGCGTGCATGCGTGGCCGTGCGTGGCCCTGTGCGTGCGTGCGTGGGCGCGTGCGTACGTGCGTGGCCGTGCGTGGCCGTGTGCGTGCGTGTGTGGCCGTGCGTGGCCGTGTGCGTGCGTGCGTGTGGCCGTGTGCGTGTGGCCTTGTGTGTGTGTGCGTGTGTGTGTGTGGCCGTGTGTGTGTGTGTGCGGCCGTGTGTGTGTATGGCCGTGTGTGTGTGTGCGTGATTTCACCTTTGTTGATGCTGGAACAACATTCCAATCAACCAGTCAGATTTGTGGGACAAGTTTAAATGAGTTAGGTTCTTCTACATCATGCAGTGTTATTCATCTACCATCTGATTTTAGGAAACAGTTGTGGGTTGGGTTAGGTTTAGGGATAGGGGTAGTACTAAATTTTGCGTGCGTGTGCGTGTGTGGCCGTGCGTGTGTGTGTGTGTGTGGCCGTGCGTGTGTGTGGCCGTGCGTGTGTATGTGTGTGGCTGTGTGGCCGTGTGTGGCCGTGCGTGTGTGGCCGTGCGTGTGTGTGGGCGTGTGTGTGTGGCCCTGCGTTTGGCCGTGTGTGGCCGTGCGTGTGTGGCCGTGCGTGTGTGGCCGTGCGTGTGTGTGGCCGTGTGTGTGTGGCCTTGCGTTTGGCCGTGTGTGGCCGTGCGTGTGGCCGTGTGAGGCCATGCGCGTGCGTGTGCGGCCGTGCGCGTGCGTGTGGCCGTGCGTTTGGCCGTGGGTGGCCGTGCGTGTGGCCGTGTGTGGCCGTGTGTGTGGCCGTGTCCGTGCGTGTGGGCGTGTCCGTGCGTGTGTCCGTGTGCGTGCGCGTGGCCGTGCGTGTGTATGTGCGCGTGCGTGCGTGTGCGTCTGGCCGTGCGTGCGTGCGTGGCCGCGTGTGTGCATGCGTGGCTGTGCGTGGCCGTGTGCGTGCGTGCGTGGGCGCGTGCGTACGTGCGTGGC